>NC_088691.1:94920842-95222038 GCF_028017835.1 Emys orbicularis | reverse complement strand
CACATAGTAAGAGAACTGTCCATTTTAAGCCTTGGACAAGATTTCTTATGTATAGTCTAGATTTGAGTGTTGGTAGACTCCAGATACACATGCTGGGTAAACAGGCTATTCCCATTTAAAGTATCTATGATTTGGGCTGCATGCAGAGCCCAGGCTGGCTAGAATATAGGTGCACACTAATGTTGGTTTTGCAAAGTATATTGGAGGATGCTTATCATTTGGAGGATGCTTATCAGGTGTGGGCCAAAATGTGTTCCCGGTAAATAACTTATAGTGATTTAAGACACATCCTCCTATATCTAGGCATTATGGGGTGAGTTAAAATCATCAGCCCTAGCTCAATTTCCTCATATCCATATGTAATATATTCAAATCTATCGTGTATGGTCTTTATCTGCACACTTAATTACAAACATAAGAGTTATTTATAGGGATGGATTTTATTCTGAATGCAGTTTATGACTCATGCAATAAATAACGGACTTCCAGAAATCTTGTCTCTTACAGTGAATAATATTCTTTGGTCCCAAGATGCACCGTTTACAAAAATATTACAGAGAGCTTTGGAAGTGCTCTAAACTGACTCTGTTTCATGGAAATACTGATTCAGGGCCAAGTGCTTGATTATATCAGATGATCTAACAAGGAGTTAGAAGGCTGAGAAGAGAATTAGAATACCGTGCAATTAGAAATAAAAGAATTAAAGCTTTCTAATAAACTAAGCCCCCCTTCCCGCCACACACACAGTGCATTATTCTATGTAACATGTGTGGGTGAATAATATAAGCACTGTTGAAACTAGAAAATTAGAGCCCTTAGCTACAGAACTGAACTCATGATCAGGCCCTCTTAGGGTCACTAAGGAAAGGCTGCAAACTCCTGCTTGGGGGATGGGGGAAAAACAAGCATGATTGTATGACCCATTAAAAGGAAAACAAGCTGTGTAGCACATCAGGGCAGGGAATAAGGTACGCTCAAATAGGAGCACTGGTGTGTTGCTTCCAGGCCAAATTCTACCCTTATTTACACTTGAAGTAAACGGGGAAGTCAGTGGGGTTTTCATCACTGCACTGCAGGCAGACTTTGCCCCCCTTGTGTGCGTTGAGAGTAGCACTATGTGCTAGCAGTGTACACTGTCCATGGATCACTGACAATGAGTGTGGTCAACAGAACCTCAGGCACGGCCAGAGGAAAAACCACAGCTAACACAGTGGGGTCTTGGTCCATGACTGGGGCCCCTAGGGACTACCCCAATATTAACAATACATGTTCCTCACCAGAGATGCTAGAAGAGTGTAATTCCAAGTGCATTGGATCCAGTCAACATCACTTGAGAGCAGTTGGCTGTGATTTCTGTGCTGCGACGTGCGTCTCTGTGAGGTACTCACCCATGCTCTGCGTGGGATGTTGCATTTGCATGCGATAATTTCTCAGGCCTAGCCATTCCAGCAGTGCTGTGACAAAGATGCACCTCCCACTGTATGTTTCAGAGAGCTTCTCTCCGTCTATGCTGCCTGGATGCAAATGTTATTCCCTTCCAGGCTGTGATGTGCGCATTGGTGAGCCAATGTTCTCTCTACACACTGTGTGGGCTGACAGCAATTTACTGATAACACTTTTAAATCAGCAGTTTATTATTTAGTATTTCTCAGTGCTAGAGGTGTACATAGCATTTTACAGACATAGATGAAGAAATGGTGCCTGGGTGTTACTGTTAATAGAGTGCATGCAGGCTCTTAATGCCACTATCCTTGCTGGGCTTTGTGGATCCTGTATGCTGGGTTTCCAATACGACTTTAAAAAAATGTAGTGAACTTAAAGTATTGACTTGCCTGCCTTAGTGCTGGACCCATTTGGGGGTTAAATAAACTCTGACAGCTGCTGTGCAAGCTTCTCCAGCCCTTCCAACCAGGGCACCTCAGCCCTCTACTAAAGGGACTGCCTGGAAGTCAATTATTTCAGAGAATCCCAAGGGACCTATGTGTAGGGCTATCCTGGGACATGAGGGGGTTCTCATGTTACATTTTGCAAATAAAGGATATAGTCTCCTGCTACACTGATGCTATACTTGATGTTAGCAAGAAGGCAGCTGCCTGAGAGAGCTTATCTTATGTGGTATGTTTCTTTTAGCATTTTAGTGTTGTGTGCAAAGTAGACTCGGGAATGTTGACTAATTGTGCCTCTTCCAGTCATAAGGGATTCATGTGACAAAATGCAACACAAGACATGAGATACTTTCAACATGCCTGGGTCCAATACTGGTTTAGGTCAGTGGATTCCTTAATTTTCTCCTTAATGGGTTTGATGACTGCACAGATCCACAATAGTAAATAAAAAATGTCACTTGCTATATTACTAGTAAATTTGAATTAAAACAAGGGCTGGATTTTGCCATCATTTATAATCCTTTTGGCATCCATGAAAGTTGAGCACATGCAACTGATAGGATAATTGGGGCCCCAGAGGTGTGCAGTGTTAACCCATACCCCAACCTCAAGCAGATGACTTCAATCCCATTGACTTCAGTGGGACTACTCATGTGCTTAGGGTTAAGCATGTGCTTAAGTGTCTTGTTGGAAGCTGGCCCTAGTTTGTACTAGGAAAACTACCAAGTAAAGATCTTTAAATGTTTCTGCTTAGACAGTGTGTGTATGTCCTCACAACTGGGCATCTGAAGGGAGCTAGGGCTAATGCTTAGAGCCATAGATTGTGAGTCAGGAGACCTGGGCCCAGAACCTTGGCTACCACCAGTGCAGCTCAGGAAGTGGAGGTCCAAAGTGGCCTCTGTGTATCCCTCCATCTGGACTCTGCTCTCCAGGCTAGTCCCTGGCAGGCCTGAGCAACCTGAAAGGTACTAGCTGCCAATGACCGTAAGGAGTTTTTATGGCAGCTGGGGATCAGCAGGGTGTAGAGATTATGCCTTTAGCCATGGCTCTTCTGCAGGCAGAAGTGAGTGGAGAATCAATAATCACTCTAGGGCAGTGTTTCCCAAACTTGGGACGCCGCTTGTGTAGGGAAAGCCTCTGGGGGGCCGGGCCGGTTTGTTTACCTGCCGCGTCCGCAGGTTCGGCCGATCGCGGCTCCCACTGGCCGCGGTTCGCTGCTCCAGGCCAATGGGAGCTGCTGGAAGCGGTGGCCAGTACGTCCCTCGGCCCGCACCGCTTCCAGCAGCTCCCATTGGCCTGGAGCAGCGAACCGCGGCCAGTGGGAGCTGCGATCGGCCAGACCTGCGGACGCGGCAGGTAAACAAACCAGCCCGGCCTGCCAGGGGCTTTCCCTACACAAGCGGCATCCCAAGTTTGGGAAACACTGCTCTAGGAAGCAGTTACTCGCCCAAGTCTCATTGGCTTAATTAGTGTAGGGGCTGCAATTCTGATTCTACCTCATGGTGGATTCTCCTACATTTGGGTGACCCCATACCTAACTACACCAGGTCTAGGGCCATAATCTGCTGCTGGTGTGATGTAAAGCAGCTGTACGGGAGTGAAAGCTCTGGATCCTGGGTTAAATCCCCAGCTCTGCCACTGGTTTGCTGTATGACCTTGGGTGAGATGCTTAGTCCCTCTGCCAGGGCCAACACTTACCTGTCTCACTGGGGTGATGTGTGGTTCAATTAATGAATATTTGTGGAGCACTTAGATTCTTCATTTACAGGTACTATATACTTGCTAAGTAGTGTGATTGTACATTCAAATCTATCTGTATAAGGTCAGCACAGGACAGAGTCCTTGGTGAATATCTTTGTGTCCACTGTTTACAGCAATGCATCATCATTAATAGGAAGAATTTAGAGGCGGCATGAATAAAGTGAATGCAGTGATATTACTTAAGCCTATTCAAGTACTGTATGACAGATAAAGTGAATGGTTTGGTTATATTTTCCTGTTACTTCGTGGAGGAAAATGCAATCTAACTAAATTAGCCCCTGGTTAAAATTCTATGGTAAACTGATCACCACAGAGGTCAGGATAGACTTTTCTACATGTATGTCATTATGCCACTGACCAACTATGCTATGAATGTTTTTTTGCTTTCTAGTGAGACATCAGGTATTAGCAGGTCACTACCAGAAGTAAGGTTTGTAAGTGAAACTCTCCTTAGCTTCAATGCACCCTTTGATAGTGTGGTTAGGTATTACTAGGGGACAGAGATGGCAGAGAGGAAGGGTAAGAGAAGCATGTATTTGTCCTGCTGTCCACTAAACCACACAGCAATGACAAGTGTAATACTACCTCAGTTAAAATGGTTGCTCTGGTTTGTCATCATTCATTGTTCAAAATATAGCTGCTTAATGACAGGATGTGGGAAATTAAACATTTCTGACATCGTAATAGATTTTAATTTTTTTTAAAAAAGACATTTCCTGAAGAATGTAAATAACTTAGTTTAAAAATGGGCTCAGGAAAAAACGCCTGGCTGAAAAATCTGATTGAAGAGAGCCAGTGTGGTCTGTTGTTTAGTGACCTGGATGGGACTCGGAAGATCTTTGTTCTATTCCTGGTTTTGCCCTGACCTGCTTCCAGACCTTGGGCAAGTTGGTTCCCCACTTTGTGCCTCTGTTTTCCTTCCCACCCTAGGTCGGTCTGTCTGTATTGCAAGCTCTTACTATGCATTTGTACAGCGCCTAGCACATTTGGGCCTTCATCCTGGTAAAAATAATGGAACCTAAAAGGTAAATGTGCTACTGCACTGTTTTCTTTGCCTAAGCTACTCCTTTAAAGGCATGATCCAATGCCCTCTGAAGTTAATGAGTCCTTGGTTCAGACCTTAAATGCTTGGGGAGAGGGGCAATTAATTAGAGACTAAAACAGAATTTGAGGGATAAGATTAAATCTCAGATCCTAAGGGCATCCACAGAGAAGACCTGATTCAATAAATGATCTAGTTATCAACCTAGATCCTCAAGCATGGCAGAGTTGTGACTGGAGTAGGGATGTGTGTGCAAAAGCTGGCTTTAAGTTGTCTTTATGCCCCCTTGATCCTCAGGCTGTCTTGTGCTGATCCAGTCCCCACTCTCAAGTTAGAACAAGTACCTGGTCCACCATGCTCTGGCTGCTTCTAGCCAAAAGGAGTTATTCCCTGCACCTAGAGACCTCATCCACACTCCCTTTCACCTGGGCAAATCCTGTGAGCCAGATGTGGGGAGAGGAGCTGCTATGGTGTCTGTCATTTAACTCCCACTATTTCACATTGATCTTAAATTTATATGTGGCATTATATGGCTCCAGTCCTTTAGTCTGTCATATATGTTAACAGTTTACAGTAGACAATATATAGTTACAAATACACTCCTGTCTCTTGCTCTTAAGTAGGAATTGTTTTCTTTGGGTGAGCCGCACATGAAAGTAAATGGGTTTGGTGGGAAATTGATTTCATCCAAGTGCATCCATTAGTCTAGTCCCTGGCCTCAAATAGCAGGCATGACCCTGCACAATTGCCATGTGCTTGGGTGGGGTAGACCAAATAGCAAGCGTGAAAAATTGGGATTGGGGTGGGGGTAATAGGCACCCATATAAGACAAAGCCCCAAATATTGTGACTGTCCCTATAAAATGGGGACATCTGGTCACCCTAGAGTGTGGCCACTGGATCTGCATAATTGCTGACCCAGTTGTAGTGCCATTATCCCTTTTCTTGTCTGCCCCTAACTATCCCCTCTCTTGCTACAAATATTCCCTAAAGCTTGCCCTGGAGTATGTAGAGCTAGTATGAAATTTGCCCACGTGTCCTCTCCACAGTTACATGCAGCCCCCATCCCTCCAGCAAAGTGGAACTGCTACAGTTCCATTGTATTGGGGCCTACTTCAACTTTAACTTCTTCGGTCAATTTCACCCCCATGATCACTTGATACAGTCTTAGAATGCTTGGTGAAGAGCAATTAATTGCCATACTTCTCAGCTGTGCCCTGTTACAAGGGTTGTTCTGTCCTTTAGATCCAGAGTACATTCCCACAAGCCTAGTCCTATCTCACTTTTGCTAGTTTAGGTTATTTGCTACATCAAAAATCCTGACTCACAAAACTTCAAGGTGTAGAAAACATTGGCTGTGTTAAGAGAATTCTTCCCAGATCATTTTTCCTCTGTAAATATTTTTTGTGTGTGTCCCTCAGTTTTGTCTTTTGGCCCCACGTTATGCCACACATTTTGTGTTTTGGCAGGCTGAGAGCTATTTCTAATAACCATCGCCCTGGTCTCCCCAGTCAAGTGTCCTTTCTGTATTACCCTGCAGCGTTTTATGTACCTGATAGAAATATCACACAACTCTCACACAGCTAATAAAATTTGATCTCATGCTGGAAATGTTTTGTGGGAATATTGCTGCTTAATATACTGCAGCAATTCACAGTTAATGCTGTCACCATGAGCATCAGAGGTTCTGAATAATGTCATTGGCTCAAGCAAGTTTGGTGTGTTATCAGAAATCCACATGAAGAAGACTGGAACAAATGGATGTCTGATGCAGTAAAAAATAATAGGCCACCAAAAGGGAAACATGAGCAGTCTCGGACAAACCCAGCTGTCTGGTTGGCTTAGCTGTGATCCAGTCAGAACACTATCTAATTGCTGAGATGAGTACCAGCTACTGCTGTTTAAGAATGACAGCTGGAATACTGAATAAAATAAATAATGTAGCACTAGGCCATTCCAAGGTGTGCATTCATAGGTTACTGGTGTGTGTAGTGAAACAAGTCTAAAGACCTAGGGTGAAATTTCAGCCCCAGGGAAGTCAATGGAACAACTCCAAGGGGGCCGGGATTTCAGCCCTAGTACTTTAAGCACTGCAGATAATGCATGCACTGCAGTCGGTGAGCAAGCTATTGCTACTAGTGTATGGCTCGTTAATGTTACATTTAATTAATACAAATACTTGGAATACTGAAAAACAAAACAACCCCCTCCCCCACACACAACTTTTGTGGATGTCGATGCAATGCATCCTTCTACTATGAAAAGTAGTTCCTATTAAAAGGATAAGAAATAAGAAAATGCATTTATAACTTTTCCCTTTGAACTGTTTTGAATATATCAATTTTTTCTAAAGCTTTTTGCTATCCTCACTGAGTCCCAACCAGACAACTGGTGTCCCCGGTAGGGTGACCACCTGTCCTGAATTGGGCAGGACAGTCCTGGCAGGCAGAGTTCAAGTTCCGGTCCCGGGCTGAATGACTCCAGGGCAGCATTAGTCCTGGATTCCCTGTGGCACCACTCTGCACCTACCTGAAGCTCAGATGTGGTACCAGCCTCTTCCCACTGCAGGGAGGGCTGAGGTGGGCCTTAGCCTACCCTTAGCCATGAGGCCTTTTCCCCCAAGGCCCTGGCCAGGCCAGAAGCTGGAGCTGGGCAGTAGTAAGAGCTGCTCAGGGGGCCCGGGCCACTGTGGGGAGCCCCAGACCCTCCATTTGCCCTGGGTGGTGTGCCCAGGGGGCAGGGACACTGGCTGGGGGAGCTGCTCTCAGGCCCCTACACCTGGCAGGTGGATGGTCTGGGGCTTCCCACAGTGGCCTGGGGTCCCTGGACAGCTCTTATCACTGCCCGGCTCCACCCTCTCGCCTGGCCAGAGGGTGGGGCTTCGGGGGGAAGAGGAGGAGCAGGGGTAGGGTTTCAGGGGGGATGAGGAGGGGCAGAACCATGAAGAGGTGTTGGGCTCCCCCCCCCCCCATGTGTCACACTTTTGCCTTTTGAGAAGGTGGTCACCCTAGTCCCCAGCCCTATATAAAGAACAGCCTTTATATAGATAAGCTTCATTTTTAAAGCATTTTACAAACGTTAATTCACCTCACAATATTGCTGTGAGACTATGTATTATTATAACTATGCATTATTTTTATTATATTATTCCCTTTTACAGATGGAGAAACTCGTGCATTGAGGTTAAATGGCTTGCCTTAGGCCACCTAAAGTCTTTTTCAGAAGTGGGGATTAAAACTGAGGAGTCCCTGGCTCCCAGTCCTGTGTTCACACCACTAGATCCAAATAAAAGAATTTGAATGGTGTAGTCACAGTGACATAAAAGCACCGTTTAAGGTGTCAGCAACAGGTAAGAATATATCCCAAACTGGCTGGGTTCCTGAGCTGGCAATTAATATGAAAATAATGTGCTAGAGATTAATTTAAAACATTTTGTACTTTTAAGCTTGTTTATTTTATATAATTATGTCAAATAACTTAGACTACATTATGAATCATTCTGACATTTAAAATATTGAGTGTTTCTGCAACCAGATCCCGGAATTCTGAAATACTCCATTTCTATCTCACTTCAAAGCCAAATGCTTCTTGTCAGATTAAAGCTCCAAAGGTGTGTGATATCCCATTGTACCACACCTTTTTTTGTAACAATGTTGAAATAAAACAAGTCAGGATTTGCCTAGCTGTTTTATGATGTACATCTGGGTTATAACTCCTGCCATAGAGTTTTGCTGTGACTGTAATTACAAGGTACTTCCTGGTATTTCTAGTTGAAAAGTAACAAACTGTTTTTTTTCCATTTAAAAAAGTGGCTATTTACATATATAACTTTTTTTTTTTTTTAAAGTATGTTAAAATAACCTTAGGGGCAAGATTAAAGTAACAAAATAAATTTGCTACCATGTCCTTAACTGAACTCATTGTGCCTAATTATTGCAGATGTTTTAGAACAGTGTGATCTTGCATTGCTGGGTGTGCTTGCAACAGAAGTTGCTTTAACATTAGCATGAACGCTGCCATGGTGTGCATTTGTCAGAATTTTGCATTTCAAAGACATATGATCATAATTCACAGGCCACCAAAACTATCATCATTAACCTACTCTATTAAAAAAAGTTATTAATGTCCCCGATAGAGAAAAATGTATTAACTCCCATAATAAAATAACTTCAATTTCGCTTCCCTGCTTGCTCACCGTTCTTCCTCCCTTTTCCTATTCAGGTAGAGCACCGCCCAATTGTTTAGGGGTCCGATCCTGAGGTGTGTGGACAGTGTTCAGCATGTTCCAGGAGGCACCGGTCATGCAGGATTGAACCCCCAAGTAGGGTTTTCACTTTTTTTTCTTAAAGCATCAGGGACTGGCCATTGCTGGAGGCTGAATGCAATGTGCAATGACGTGGTATGGAACCACGTGGCAATTCCCCTGCCACCTCTTGACAGACAAATGATGGGGCTGGGAGTACCAACGCAAAAATGTTTTGCTTCTTTAAACAGGAAAAAGATAAAATAGGGTGAAAGTGGCTTCCCCTTGTGAGAAGGGGAGTGGTGGGAGCCCTCAACTGGCTCCCCACCCTTGTGTTAGTCTCACACTTCCTTTAAAAGTATGTTAATCTGGCACTGGTTTAAGCAGCTCCTGTCAGTGTGTCCATGCACAAACACACACACATCTGTATTTGCAACAACAACAAAATCCCTTAAAGATGCTGCTAGGTTTGTGGGTGATGGATCAGCAGCTCAGGAACTGAGTTTGGTACTGGGCCCACTTTTTGGAAGGCTGATCAGTATCTTAACACCCCAGCAATAGATTCAACATTACAATGTTTAGGATTTGTAAAGTTTATGACCTGCCAGCCCTGACAATGACCTTTAAGAATAGTGAGTGAAATTCACCCTTGTGCAGACAGACCAGCACAAGGCTTGGGCCCCACGTAAGTCTCACAGGAGACTGAGAATCATTAGCTAATTGTTACAAATGCACAACAAGAACATTTTAGGACAGCACTCCAAGAAATGCAGTCAGACTAGATACCGGCACTTCTCAAATGACTGGAGGCAATCGGCCTTTGCCCTTGGGTCACACAATGTACCCACAGCATATAGAGAACTGACCGCTCACCTTATTCTGTTATTACTCTCTTACTACTTACCCAAGAAACCAGAAAAATCTCTTAGATCTCTGTGTGTATGTGTGTATATTTGTTTGACAAATAGCATATTATTTTGTGATGGAATCAGTTGTGCTCTGTAGATAGTCACACATTATTTAAAATGCAAGCCATTTACATAATGAAGTGGAACAGCTTCATAGACCCAACATGTGAATATATATGTATGAAAAATACTGTGTGTATTTAAACTATCTGCTTTTAAAAAAGCCCTTCAGAACTTTTGGCACATGTACAACAGGCATGTTAGAAAGAAAGCATGGTACCTTGGCTGTTTTTCAAAATATGTAAGGCATTACCTCTAAGCAATTGCTAGGCTAACTTAGAGGTATAGGATTAGATCCCCAAAGGTGTTCAGCAGCACCAAAGCAAACTAGTGTCTTGCCTCTTTGGCCCATAAAAACGGAATTCATTTTGTTGAGCTACAATTAGCGTAAAAGGGGTCCTTCAAAAACTTCTGTTTTCTTTTTTCAACATGTGCGCAGTACAATGATACATATAGCACACAATCCTATAATTGATCCCATATATTTATCCCACAGGACTCTTTACATAAGCAAGGGCAAAATGCATGAACAAAGTTAACAGTATAGGGACCATTATTAGTATTTTTTTTATTTTTTTTTGCAGTGGCATAGATAGAAACCTTTACTCCAATGCATAGACCCCTTGTTGAATGATTAAGACTGATCTTGCTCCCATTTAAGTCAATGATCAACTTCCGACAGATTTCCATGGTGTAGAATTAGGCCTTCAGATTGGTAATGGTCTGCAAAACCTTTTTAGGATGAAATCACTATATAGATTTGTCATTGCTTTTTTTATTTGCTGGAAAATGTTAATAAAACCACATATTACAGATAAATGCTATCCCAGACATTTTTTTGAGTGGGATACATTAATTATTAATCTTCTTGTTACTGCAATGCTTACCTGTCTCACAGGGCACTGGGAGGGTTAATTAATTTTTGTAAAGATGTAAAATGCCATGTAAGTAACCAGAATTATGACTGAAGTGCTTTGAAAAGGGAAACCACTACATGAATGCCAAGTATTATTTATGGAGCACTGACCGTGTGCTTGGTACTGTACAAATACAGTGCCTGATACTGCTAGCACTTGCTACAGGACATGGTACTCACCACCATTCATAGTTCCAGCAGCAACTGCAGTGAGATTGCAGACAGATACCGAAGGGAGAACATTTTCCTATACAGTAGAACCCCAATTTGGGGATTAAGGAATTAATAAATCTCAAAATTACAGTAGGTACAAAACATATACAGTAGAACCTCAAAGATACGAACACCAGAGTTATGGACTTACCGGTCAACCAGACACGATGTGGAACTGGAAGTCCTCAATCAGGCAGCAGCACAGACAAAAGGGGAGGTGAAGAAAAAAAGCAAATACTGTACTGCCTTTGCGCTTTATCCATAGGGATGGGGGAGGGTTGGGACAGCAGCCACGGGGGGGGGGGGGGGGGGGGGGGGGGTCAAGGCTCCAGGCAGCGGGTGGGGGTCAGAGCTTCTGACCCTCAGGAGCACAGGGCCTCAGGGCTTTCGATCGAGGCGGAGCTTTAGGGCTTCAGCCCCGTGGCTCTGTTCCCTGCAGGGGATGCTGGGGCTCAGGGCCTTAGCTACAAGGGAAGTGCCGGTTTCAGCCCCAGCACTCCCGCCTCTAGCTTGAGCCCTGACCCTCTCCTCCCTGCTGAAGCCAGGAGTTGAGCCGTGGAGAGTCCCAAGTTCCAGTGCCCCCCGCAGGGCTGATGCCAGGAACAGAGCAGTGGGGCTGAAGACGCAAGCCCCAGTGCTCCCCCCATCTCTAAAGTGCTGAGCCCCAGTGCTCCTGCCGGGCAGAAGCCCTGACAGGGCCGGCTTTAGGAAGTGCGGGGCCCGATTCGAATAGTTTTGACGGGGCCCCGGCAGGGATGACTTAAAAAAAAAAAAAATCGTAAAAAAACACGTGGGGCTTGTACTCACCGGGCGGCGCTCCTAGTCTTCGGCGGTGGGCCCTTCACTCGCTCCGGGTCTTCGGCGGCACTGAAGGATCTGCCACCGAAGTACCGCCGAAGACCCGGAGCGCCGCCGGGTGAGTCAAAATTAAAAAGGAGCCTCTAGCCAGGGAAGGGATTCTCGGCCACTTCTTCCCCCCTGCCCTCCGGCGGCCCTGCCACTGGGCGCGGGGCCCTCTTAGGCGCGGGGCCCGATTCGGGGGAATTGGGGGAATTGGCCTAAAGCCGGCCCTGGACCTGAGTCCCCTGTCTGGAGCCCCAAAGGTCAGAAGCCTCAACTCCTTTGTCCTCCCCCACCCCCAACTGCAGCCCCAACCCCCTGTGTGGCTGACGTCCATAATAACTATTTCTTCAGAGTTACGGACAACCTCAATTCCCAAGGTGTCTGTAACTCTGAGGTTCTACAGTGTTGCAGTATAGTGCTCTGCAGAGTTTTCTTTTTGTCCTTCAAACCCCTGTAAAGCAATTTCCAATGTGTTGATGGTATCGGAATGTGAAGGGATGTTGACTTGTTCTTCATCACCATCACTTTTGTTATGTGATTTGTTTTCTGTCAGGAAAAATAGTTTGTATAACTGGTCATTCATAAGATTGGTGTTTGTAAAGTTGAGGTTCTACTGTAGTTGGAGAGAGACTGAAAGTGATGCACAACGCTACACTAAAGTGCTCAAAAATGAAAAGTGTATTGTTGTTCAGAGATGTGCTTGAACTATGGACCCAAACTGTATGGGATTTTGGATCTGGTTCCTAATGGAACCTTTGTGGTTTGGTCCTCTGTCTATTAGCATGAGAGGGCTTGGAAAAATAATAGTGCTAAAGATTATTATTTAATTAAATGTAACTCTCCGGGTTCTCCATATAACCCAACTCCATAAATCCTAAACACAGATTACTCATTTAACAATCCACCGTAAATAATCTTCACTGTCCAATTACCCCGTATCTCTCAACACAGCCTCTCCTGGCAACCTGAGTTCAGCTGTAGGCAGGGGCAAGAGCATTCCAAACTCATAGGCTCATAACAGAAAGTACAGTTCCATATACCCCAGTCCTATTGAACTACAGCAGAAGTTCTCAAACTTTTGTACTGGTGACCCCTTTCACATAGGAAGCCTCTGAGTGCAACCCACCTTATAAATTAAAAAACTTTTTATATATTTAACACCATTATAAATGCTGGAGGCAAAGCAGGGTTTGGGGTGGAGACTGACAGTGCGTGACCCCCCCCCCAAATAATACCCTTGTGACCCCCTGAGGGGTCCCAACCCCTGAACTACAGGTTCCCCTGCTGCACAGCACGGTTGTGGAATCAAAGAAGGAAAGAGGTGGTCTCTCAAGAAGCCAGGTCCCAAATTATTTAGGGCTTTACAAGTCAAAACCAAATGCTGCCCTGCAAACATTTAAGCATGTGCCTTGCCCTATTGATTCCATTGGGACTACTCACATGGTTGTAGTTAAGCAACTGTTTAAAGGTTGGTATGACTGGGGCCTCATTACATATTTTTTATTTTAAAATTATTTAAGTGCTAAGATTATTAAAGCATTCTGTACTAAAAAGCACTGTACAAATTCTATAAATTATTATATTTATATATACACACACACAAACACACATCTACTTGTTCTAGGCCCCTTGACAATTTTCAAAATTAAAAATCAATGTTTAAAAATATAACCATCCAGTACCAATCAAAACCCCCAAATCACCTGGCCTTTACCTAAGACTGTACAACTCACCTTCTGCAGAGTCCTCAACCCCTGTATATGACTCAGCTGTCTTCAAAGTCCCAGACAAACAGGTGGACTCTGCAGCATGCCTTAAAGGCTGATAGTCTTGAGTTATTTTGGTCCAAGAATTAAATAACTTGAAAAGTGAACGTGCTCTCCTCCATAGGGGCTAAATATTTATTAATAATAACAACAAAACATTTAACAAAGACAAGGACCAGGGCCCTCAACCTCCACAGCTGAATGGTGCAGGGTCATCCTTGTGTCCAGGTGGAGCCCAGTGGGGGTGCAAAGGTCCACCTGTATGGCTCAGCTGGTGGGATCCTACATCAAGCCCTAGGACAGGGATTGGCAACCTTTGGCACGCGGCTTGCCAGGGTAAGCACCCTGGCGGGCCAGGCCGGTTTGTTTACCTTCCGCGTCGGCAGGTTCGGCCGATCACGGGGCTGCGGGTAGCGGCGCAGGATGAGGGATGTGCTGGCCACCGCTTCCCGCAGCCTCCATTGGCCTGGAGCGGCAAACCGCAACCAGTGGGAGCCGCGATCGGCCGAACCTGCAGACACGTCAGGTAAACAAACCGGCCCGGCTTGCCAGGGTGCTTACCCTGGTGCTTACCCTGGCGAGCCGGGTGCCAAAGGTTGCCGATCCCTGCCCTAGGAATTAGGATGAAGGCAAAGTCTGCCCCTGTTGTGTGGCAAAGTTGGAGCTACAGTGCAGTTCCCCAAGTCTGCTACGTTAGCCTGTGGGCTGGAAAAGCAACTGAGTCCATCCATACCACTTATCTGTGATGATAGGACTACTGTGTCCCATCTACTGGGCTGAACGCACCTCACTTTACAGACTTGGCACAAAGAATCCCTCCATGGAGCACATCGATATGGAGCCCCCTGCCATTCACCCTCATCACAGGGTTGGGTGGTGCAGGGGTCCTCATGAATACCCTCCCCAGCAGTATGAATTTCACCCCAGCCCCTGATCCTGCAGTCTGTTCCACGTGAGGTTTGTAGGGAGTAGGGCTTTGTGTAGGCTCAAGCTTCTGCACACGCAGATTTGACTGCAGGATCAGGGCCTGGGAGTGTGATCCACAAAGTGCTTTAAAATGCAAAGCACCATGCAGCGATGAATGTGAATCACATTAATGAAGCTTACGTTAAAAAAACCCTGTGATATAAATGCTAAATAGTATTAAAGCATCCTAAAACAAACAGCACGCGTGGGGCTAGACATTATTATCAATAAGGCATTTTATATTAAACAACGAAGCTGTACCCTGATGCAATTGGATCCAGGCAGGTGCTCCCCTGAGCATGGGTGGAACCCTGGACTCAGCCCATTCAGAACCAATTGTAGGATTGGGGCCCAAATGCCATTGTTAGTAATAAAAAAAAAAGTGTTTAAAACAATAAGGCATTATATACATGCTAAATGCTAATGTTATGTAAGTGCATCGGACATGAAACATATTCCAGAGCTGCTTAAAATATGATTAACAATAAAACCACACTACCCAGCATTATTGCCCTGTGCAGGCTGTTTCATGGCTGCATGTGCATGGTCTTAAGGGAATGTCTCTCTTTCTGTACTGGAACCCCAGCGTCCACCCCCACTCCTCCTTGCTTGCTTTTCCGGCTGCTGCTGGTTTGTACATCATTCATAATAAGACAACACCACCTGGCAGCGTGGCTTAGTGTAAAGTGTTGCCAGGCCATGGGAGTGTGTGTTCCTCGAGGCAGGGGAGGGTCTCTCCCTGAATGCTTCCCCCTGCTTGCTTTGCTTTGTGTGTTCTTAATAATAAAGCAATCCCGGGCAATACTGCCCGATACAGCTGGCTGCAAGGTGTGTGTGTGTTTGTGAAGGGGGGGAGGTCTCCCTTCACTGTATTGGACCCCTGCGTCCCCCTGCCCTCACCCCGCTGTTTGCTTTGCTGGCAGTTTGAATATTCTTAATAATAAACAGTGCCTGGCAATCTTGCCTTATGGACCAGGTTGGGAGAGGGCGTGAAGAAGGAGGGTCCATCCCTCACCCTACTGGCCCTCGGTGTCCCCCACTCCTGCTTGCTTAGCAGGTGGGGTGCATAATGCATCCTGATACAGGAGCCCTGCCGGGCCCTAGGGCCTTGTGCAGCTTGCTGCAAGGTGTGAGGAATGGGTGTAACAGGGAAGGCGTGGGGGGAGAAGGGGGTCTCTCTCCCCTGTCGGGGAACCCCACTCGCCCCGCTCTGCACCCACCCGGCGGCTTGTACATGTCGAATCCTAAAATGGCAATACGGCCTTGGGCAGCCTGCTTGGGGGAGGGGGTGTGAAAAGGGCAGGGTCTCCCCTCCCCCACAGGCCCCCCAACAGGGAGTGCTTGGCCGGGCTGGAGGCTGGTTGGGCTGTGCAACAGCAGCAGCCGCCCTGCCTGCTTCTCTCCTCCTTCGCCGTCGCTCCCATTTCGGTGCGGCTGGCCACCCCGCGCTCCCCCAGCGCGGAGTGTCTGAGAGCCGTTGGCTGCTCTGAACCGTTTGGCTCCTTCCCTTAGTAACAGCTTTTACATTCTGCCTCAATTCCTCTTCAATCTAAATCACACACACACACACAGATATTACTTCCCTCCCCCCCCCCTTCCTCGGGACTTAATCTCTCAGCCCTCCCCCTCCTCTCTTCCCCCCCCCCCCACTCGCTCTGGCTTGGGATCTAATTGAATATCACAGCACTGTTGGGTGGCTATTTATTCCCCCCCCCCCCTTTTCTATTTTGTGTCTTTTTTTTTTTTTTTTTTTTGCTTGGAGTGGGCACCTCAGCTGAGAGGGAGCTTGGATGTGTCTCTAGCTGGATAAAGAGGAGGAAACCCAGGGTGCATTTCTTTTGCCTCCATTGCAAAGGAAAAGGGGGGAGGGCAAAAGCAGCCACTCAGCCATCAACTGCAAGGTAAGGACTTGGGGTGTTGTGTGTGTTTGTGTTTTTTGCACCAGCATTTACCTCTCCTGGGCTGGATCAAATGCCTCCAAGGGGCGGGGGGGGGGTTATTATGGAGCTTCTTTGGGGGAAGGCTGGGAGGGCTTTGGGGAAGTGATCAGGGCTGGGGGGAGGGAGCTGTGTTGGTCTGTGCTAGTTGGGGTGGGGGATGGGCACAAGTGTAACATGTCTATTTTTCAACTTGGGTCCCCTTTTTAAAAAACAATAATGTATTTTTGGGAGCTGGTGGATTTAATTGTAAATGGCACCTCTTTTTAAAGCTGGGGGGGAAGGGCTTTCTTGCCCTTTTCTTATTTCTCTCCTCCCCTCCCCCCCCCCCCTTTGGATTTTATTTTAAAGGCTTTAAGGGGAAAAAAGAATTTGCAGCAAATTGAATCAAGGAGCCATCATGAGGCAGGCTGGTTTATAGCCTATTTTTAGCCTGATTTTTGTAAAGAAGAAGAATCCTTCCCACCCCCCCGTGCATATTTACTACTAAAACCGGGAGGGAGGGGGGCAGACCACCCCGAAGTGTGACCTGAGGTCTGTATTTTGCAGTCGGTTTATGGTTTGTGTCTGCAATGTATAATGTTAAGAAAAGCTTGGGGAGAAATGTGCTTGTGTCTGAACTCATGCTGGAGTGGGGGAGGGGAATCTGTGTCCACACTTTCCACTGTGTGATTTTTTTTTTTTTTTGTTAATTTCCTTTCTTTTCAACTGTGTATGTTGTTTTCATTTGTAGCTTAGAGGGGTGTGTTTCCTTTTTAACTCCCCTGGAGATGTAGCCCTGGATTTAAGAGAAGAAAATATCTGTATATGTAATTTTTTTTTAAAAAAAGTGTAAAGTGCCAAAGTTATTGTTGATCAGTTTCCTGTTAAGTTCTCTGTGGAACATGATCACATCTTCTTTTACAGGGTAAGGGCCACATGTAAAAGACAAAACATGGGCCCTAGTTGTGGAAATAAGCCTTTATACCTGTTAATGGGCTGTGTGTTTTTTTTTGTTTTTGTTGTTTTTTTAACTTAATAGTATCAAATATCCAAAATGAAGCAGGCAATCTTGTTCTGTGCATTCTATATTTTTAAAAAGACCTTTATGCCTAAGTTATATATTTTTCTGTGCTGTTAATTGAATATATTTATCCATTGTAAATACAAAACATGTAGTTCATTATACCATTTAATGGGGTTAAATTGTACATTGAAGTTGTTCCAGGTGAGTTCAATTTTCATCACCAAATTCCCTTTTAAGGAAAATTTATAAGATAAAAGTCTCTTTTGCGAGAGAGAGTGCCTTAGTTGTGCTTAATGGCAGAGTCTTGTTGCTTGAGATTGCATGTTGAGTTTTCAAGATAAAGTTTCATCTGTAGGTTGCTGTGTAGGATTGCAGAGTGAAGTTTGCTCGTAGAGTTTTTACTATCAGATGTACCCAACATTCTCATTTTGCTGTCTGTATAAATCAAGACTTAACTGATTTATGGAAGCAATCACAAAATATACTCATTCTTTGGTGTTAAAGCATGGGAGGTAAAGAGTCATGATCTGGAAAATTCAGTCTTGTCACATAAAAATTAGCTGAGCCTGATTGCTGATACTTTACTGATCTAGTATGTAAAATAGATATTTGAAAACATCACAAAGCATATTAACAAGGGAGGGGTCTTTATTATAGATGGGCCACGCTCTCTGGATACTGACCTTGGGCTTTAGGTAGAGCCTACGTAGAGAGAGGTGCTACTGGCAGAATTCAGGTTTGGATTTTGAATAATGCCTGAAGTTTTAGGGCTGTCCAAGTTTTGGGCCTTGATTGTGTAGTGAACTTTGCAAAACCTCAGATGTCTGGCCTTGGTTTGGACATCTCCATATTCATCTTTTCAGCATACAGTTCAAACTTATTAAGGCTCGGATCCTGGAAACACTTATGCAGGTGCTTAACTTCAACCACATGAGTAGTCCCATTGGTTTTAATGAGACTATTCATGAGCTTAAAGTTAAGCGTGTGTTTAGGTGTTTGAAGGATTAGAGCCTGAGATTTATAAAAAGCTTTACTGTCAAGGTAAATCTGCTTAGTATGCTGTCGGTGTTATGTAAATAATAATAAACATTCTATGGTTTCCCAAAGTGATTAATTTTTTCTTTTGGTTAAGATCTAATGAAATAGCACTGTATTTTATTAGTAATCACAGATCACCTGAGACTACACTCTCATGGTCTCTTAAATTTTGTTAAGGAAGTGCAGGCTTGTCTCCATGACCATGTGGTTCATATGGGATTATATCTTGGGAACTTTGTGGCAGGTCTCCCAAAATAGTATTCTGAACACCTGGAAAATATTTAGCATTCACTCCATGAGGGAAGGGGGAGGGGAAGGAAATACCATTTAAACATGTAAGAGTAGTTGGGACTTGGGTTCGTAATTTTAGAATATACAGGGGTTTACAGTTGATTTTGTTCATTTAAATGTTTCCCTGCTTCATTGAGAGTAATAGGTCTAATAATTTTGATCAGCATTTATTTGCTGCTCAAGGTTCTCCCTTCCCCCCCCGTTAAAAACAGTTAATTTTTTTCTGAAAGAAAATTTTTACAAATCCGCTTTTAGTTTTTCTTCCAATGATTGATGTTTCGTACATTGGTTTGAAGTTATAAGGCATTATAAAGTGCTAAGTATTGTAAAACTTTACTTGTGACTTTGTAATCATTACCACTCAGATAGCTGTGATGGTAGAGAGCATTGTTAAATCCTACTCACAGATAGAGTAAGTTGAAATGGTCAAAACACGAATATATATTGTGTGTGTGTGTTTGTGTGTGTATATTCACTGTGTTTTCAGTTGTTTTTCAGTGAGGCACAGATCCAAGTGCATGTAAAGTAAATTGAATGGTTACTTACACAGGAGTTCACATTCAAGTCAGATGCCCACTGTTATAAATGTTATAGAAGCAAATTAAGACCCAGTCCTACAAGAGGTTCCATCTGGACAGACCCACACTGAAGTCAGAAATTCTGCAAATACAATGCATGTGCTTAGTTTTAAGCACATCTGTGACCGCCTTGACTTGAATGGGGTCTATATATGTGCATAAAGTTGATCATGAGAGTTTGAGCAGGGTCAGGGTCTTAACTATAATTTCTGTAAACTATATTGGTGTGTGTGTGTGTGAGAGAGGAGATGACTTTTTTTTTTGGTGAGTACAATTAATTCCTACCAAAGGAATATATTTACTGCTTGTTGATTGTTATTTCTGTTGATATGGTAAAAATTCTTCTGAATTAGTATCTGCTGACTGAGGGAGTGTAAAATAAACATACAGCTCATTAAAAGGTGAATGACATGACTAGTGGACCTTTTGAATGACCACTTGTTGAATAAATAAGTCTGTTCCTGTGTGGCATTGCTGTATAAATAGGACCCTACCAAATTCACGGTCCATTTTGGTCAATTTCAGAGTCGCAGGATTTTTAAAATAGTAAATTTCATGATTTCAGCTATTTAAATCTGAAATTTCATGGTGTTGTAATTGTAGGGATCCTGACCCAAAAAGGGGGGGTGGGCCACAGGGTTACTGCAGGGTGTATGTATGTGATACTGCTACGCTTACTTCTGTGCAGCAGCTGGTGGCGGCACTGCCTTGGAGCTGGGCAGCTGGAGAGCAGTGACTGCTGGCTGGGAGCCCAGCTCTGAAGGCAGAGCTGGCAGCAGTAGCAGTGCAGATGTAAGGATGGCATGGTATGGTATTGCCACCTTTACTTCTGCGCTGCTGCCTGTGGAGCTGGGCCCTCAGTCTCGAGCCACCACTCTCCAGTGACCCTCCTAAAAGAACCTTGCGACCCTCCCCTCCCCCGCAACTCCTTTTTGGGTCAGGACCCCCAATTTGAGAAACGCTGGTCTCCCCCATGAAATCTGTATAGCATAAGGTAAAAGCACACAAAAGACTAGATTTCACAGGGGGAGACCAGATTTCACGGGCCGTGAATTTGGTAGGGCTCTAAGTATAAAATATCACATCTTCAAATGAATAGCTGATAAAGGAATAATAACGCCTGATTTCCTGTTGTAGGCTCAGGATCCACCAAAAATCTTGGCTTCCCCATGTGCAACTTTCTGAACACTTCAGTGTGATGTTCTTTTATTTAAATTCTTAGTTTCCATAAAGAAACGTAGAGATAACAACTGGTTTTTCACAGACCATGTTTCATCCGAAGATCTCAAATGGGGTAGATGGGGGACTGTTTCACCCATCCTGAAAATGTAGCCCCTGTGAAATAAAATATGGCAAGATAATAAGTTGAAAATGTCTTATCCAGGTGAAGCTTCAGGAGAGTCTGCAGGGTTGAGCATTTGACTGGTGCAAAAATAATTGGTCAATTAACTGGTGAAATATTGGTCAAATGTCAAAAATAGTCAAATATTTTAAATTTTGTTTGTTTTTGTGGGTTTTTTTAAAAGAACACGAACAACAGTCACAAAAAGAATAAGACTTTATGGTCCCTTGTAGGCATAACCGTAGCTACTTGTGCCTTTATTACAAAATAAAAAGTTAGTTAACTGAGTTACTTTAACTCAGAAAAATAGGCAACACAATGAAGTTCTGAAAAATGGAAGAATGTCACTGTGATATAATCACAAAGATAGGCTGCCATGTACATCAGGTAATTCTTGCTGGAATATCTGGCAATATTTAATTGTGGTCAATTGTATAAATGTACTATTTATTTTGGCAGAATGTGATACCTAATTGTAACTTGTTAGGACACTGAAGCTGTGTCTTAACTATGAAAAAAGGTGTGTGTTCTCCGCTCCAGTTAACTAATGTGGGATGAAATCCAAGTGAAGACAAGGCAGTTAGTAATTTTCGTGTGAGTTGGCAGGTTGAGTTCAAGACTATCAGGGAGCCTGGTCTTGAACTCGACCAGTTAACTTGTATGAAAACTACATTCTGCCTTGTATTCACTTGGATTTCATCTTGCATTGTTTAACTCGAGTTAAGATCATGCTTTTTTCATAGTTCAGACAAGGCCGAAGTTGGTTGCAAAAAGTGCCAAGGGATTTTTAATGACCATGAGTGGTCAGAAGTTTAGTTTTTAGCTATTTCTGAAAGACTTCCAGCCTCATAATGCCTGATGCCTCCTAAAACAGTGATTTGGATACTGGTACTGCTACTTCAGGCTCTTGTGAGACTCTTTAGGTTCCCTATCTTCGTAATGAACCTCTGTTCTGGGCTTGTGATGTGGTGGCAGGAATTGGATGTGAACCAGTCCAAGTGGCATTACTGATTAGAGAATGTACAGTTAAATGGGAAGTGGTGTGCTTGTACAGATAAGGTGAACTGGTACTGTTGGCAGAAAATCATACTGAAGGGGTTTAGGTCAGGACTGACTTGGAAGGAAGATTTCTGCTTACTGAGTCACCAACACCACAACATGCAGCACTCATGCATCTTTAGCGGTTTTCCATGCAACTACTGAGCCATCCTGAAAGATCCTAGTTTTGACATCTGAAAAGATGATCTTATGCTGCAAAGCTGCTTAATGCATTAATCTTTTTAAGAGTATGAATTAACACCTTTGTTTGGAAAAGAGAAAATCTTGGGTAGACATTGATGGTCATGTTTTCAGATGCTGAGCACCCATAGCTCACTTTGAAGTTCGTGGGAGCTCTATGTGCTTAGCATCTCTGCAAATCAGGCCCTAAGTGTATTTCACTGGCTTTTGCAAACTTCAGTTCGGGCTGTAAGTCCTATTTCTGTTGGGTTTCATGATAGTGAAAAACTACCACCTCCCCACCCCCCCACAGTCTGTGACTTGAAATTTAATGTTTATTCCATTGGTGTAATTTTTTTTTCTCCATGTTGCAAAAGAGTGATCTTGATTGATATTGATGTCTAGCAGTAAAAGTTCAGAATAATCCGCAGAACATCCTGGGTGTCTTGTTTGTTTTGTTTCTTTTATGATCCAAAATCCAGTTCAGCCTCTTTTTCTATGTACTACGTTACGGAGAAACTCCAAATAAGCTGTGTGCCATAAGCAAGCATTTTGGAATATTACTTTGGATAGCTGGAACTGCATTGCTAGACATTTTAGTTGGTCTGCTGGAGCTGTGTATTAGGCTTCCCCACCCCCTCTGGCGAGGCAGGCAAGCAGCTGTTTTTGCAGCTGATGCTAGTGCTGCTTTTAACCCATTGGTGGGGCTGCAGAATGATTTAATCACCTCCCCAGTAGTGTAAGTTGCATTTAAAGCTCATGTTGAACTCCCACTGACATCACACCGTTGTAGATTTTATGAATTAAAACTATCAAACTGATTATGGAAACTTTTTTTCTCTTACATATGCAGTTGCATTGTTTGTTGGCAATGGCTCGAAACTACATAGCACAGTATATTTTTGGAGCCTTATTGAAGGGGAGAAGTTAATGGGTCAAATTTTTACTGTTGAAGAGTGAGTGGTGCTAAGTACTGTGCCTGACAGGAAAACTGTAGACGTCAGCCTTGAGAGGCCCTAAATTTAACTTTTTGAATATGTTGTGTTTCCTTGACATTCAAACAGGCAGTGTTAAAGTTCACGTTCTTCAGATGGGCAACCTACCACCCCCAAATCCAGTGAGCTGGGGATGCTTGCAAACACAGACACACTTGAGGGGAATGTCAACACCCCAGTGGCTCAAAAGGAAGAGTTGGGCAGGGAAAGTTGAGGGACTGCGTTGAAGGGCACTTAGTGCCAGAGTGATGCTGGGTGGCCTGACCGAGGAGTGAAATTGCAGATGTTACCTTTTGTCCCTCATTTTGGAGGAGCCAACCAAGGTTTGTATATCAGGATGATTTCTAAAAGGATTTGTTTTCCTGTACAAATAGATATCAAAGGTAGGATTTTTTTTTTTTTTTTTATGTTGGCCTAGCCTCTGCTCCTATTGGAGCAAATGCATTTTGTCATTGACTTTCAGTGGGGATTCAGTTGGCCCAGCTCTGAGTGATATGAAATTCCTACACCAAAATACAAATTGATGCAAAGATGTGCCTCCATCTTTCATACCAATCCACATTCCAAATCTGCTCAGCTAAGAAGAACAGGAGTACTTGTGGCACCTTAGAGACTAACAAATTTATTTGAGCATATGCTAATAAATTTGTTAGTCTCTAAGGTGCCACAAGTACTCCTGTTCTTTTTGCGGATACAGACTAACATGGCTGCTACTCTGAAATCAGCTAAGAAGACGACTCTCTATTTGAGGTTTAACCAAAAATGCTTGGGAGGATTTAGTTTTGATGCTGCATGAATTTTTTTTTTTTTTTTCTGTCTAGGTGTGTGGGCGGTAAAGGAGGTCAGTGACAAAAATTAGGTTTAGAAGTTCTTGAGCATTATTTGTCCCATATGAGGTTAAAGGAAGTATTGGTGGCTCTCCATTTGGCAATAAATCCTTCAGTCTGCAGTGTTTTGTACAGAGACTACTACTATTAAACAATGAATCATAGCTAATTTTTGTATGGATGTCAACATTCTTATTCTATTGCAGAAGTTCCTGCTGGGAGTCTTAACATAAACACACATCCCTGAATAAAAGCTCTTAAACCTAGATTTTAATTGGAATGTCCTTTACAGAAATACAGAACTTGCCGTGGTGATCTGCAAGAACCTTTCACATCCTATTTTTCAGAGTGTATTTTCAAATTTAATACTGTAGTGACTTTTAATTTTTTTTTTTTTTTTAAATTCACTGCACAGGTGTAGATAATGCAAAAGTCAGAGAAACATTTGACATCAGCATTAATAAACAGCTTGCCAAACAAGTTATGGTAACAACATATATTTGGTAGCAACACATTAGTTGTTTCTAACTGCTAATATAACACCCTGATATGGATTAGAGAAACAGGCTGCACCTTGATTTGAACAGGCTAATTGTGTAGAGATAGCACTTGATTCTCATTTCATTTTAGGTGTGTGGTTAACCTACCTACATGTAGCAATTGTTTGATATTTCTTGTTTCAATTCTGAATTCATTGCACTGTGTAAGCAGAAAGAGTTTATAGCAACATAACCTCAATGTTTTACAGTGAAATACCACTCAGGCTATAAATTCCAAAGAAATTGCCCACCAAGCAATTTTAGATAGGCTTGATGTGGCAGAAAAAGAGATCTGCTGCTAAATTTAAAGATATCTCAAGGACACTCACCATTATTGGAAATATTTGCCTGTCAATGGGTGAGTTGTAGAACACACCTTTTGTCTTTTCATTATTGCATCTGCTACTTGTGTAGATTGTAAAAGGTCTTTGGTTCCTTACTGGAAATATCCTTGCATTTATGTGCTTCATGTTGGCAAAACCCATGTTAATTGGTTCTTCCAGTGTCTCCCCATACTAGGTTATTTTTATAAGGTTTATTTATTCCAGTTCATCAAGTACCTATGCAAAGTTCTCAGAGCTTTCTTACTCTGTACATGCTGTATTCATTATATCTTAGACTCTCCACTATCAAAAAAACCTTGCCTACTCAGACCATTCAACAGCCCAATTGAGCTTTCCATGCACCATAAATAACATCCACTTTTCATCTTCAAGTACATAAAAGGTTGTTACAAGGAGGAGGGAGGAAAAATTGTTCTCTTTAACCTCTGAGGATAGGACAAGAAGCAATAGGCTTAAATTGCAGCAAGGGAGGTTTAGGCTGAACATTAGGAAAAACTTCCTGTCAGGGTGGTTAAGCACTGGAATAAATTGCCTAGGGAGGTTGTGGAATCTCCATCATTGGAGGTTTTTAAGAGCAGGTTAGACAAACACCTGTCAGGGATGGTCTAGATAATACTTAGTCCTGCCATGAGTGCAGGGAATTGGACTAGATGACCTTTGAGGTCCCTTCTAGTCCTGTGATCCTACGTTTCTATCTTCTGGGTGAATAGATAGGCCTTATTACATGCCCCAAAGGCAAACAAACCCACCCTCCCTGGGTGGGTCAGGTGGACATTACTAGCTATTTCCACTGAATATTCTTGAGTTTAAAACAGGAGGGGACAAATGTTAAGCAAGCAGTGTTATCCTGAGGTCCTGGTCTGATCAGTATTGGTTAGGCATCACATGAGAGAGAGGCATGCTGATTGCTCAGGAGTATGAAGTAAAAAAAAAAGTAACTTTCTGGATGTTATTTATATTGACTAGGGCTCGTCAATAGATTGAAAACAAATTAGATGAAAAATAGGGAGGGGGCAATAATTTATAAATATATTATCCACTTTCTGACTAACTCTTTTAATACTATGGCTCCATACCAGAGACTGAGCTGGTATGTCACCTAGCGTATCCGATATCTGTTAGTACTAGTGCTTCTGTTATATGGGCTGAGATGTTTTGCTTTTTGTCATTTTAAGTTACCAAAACTGTTAACATTAAGGGCCAATCTTCAGCTGGACCCCACTGAAGAACTGAAAAACTTGCAGGCATGTCATTGGAATCTGTAAAATCCTGTTTGTGTATGCATTTATTAGCATGCTCAGTGGAGCTCCCCACCCCTTTTCCATGTCTAACTACTGCATTTTGGAATAGGTCGTTGGTGTTTTTCAGAGTACAAAAGAGAGAGACAGCACTTTTGCAATTTGATTTGGAGAGACTGAATGAAAATGACTTGCACTTTACTTGCTTTGACAGTAGTATAAATGGCAAAAGCCTGTCAGTGTAATGTTGTGTTTTGAAACACACCCATTTCTGTGCGCACATTGCTTATTCCAGGAGAATCTAGACTTTTGTATTAAGCTTTAAAGTTTTTTTTCCTTCAGAAAGACACATACCTACTTCTGTGCTGATTAACACTACCCCCCATTTCCCTGCTCCTCCCCCCCAAAACAAACCCCCAAACAAAACCATTACATGCCCACCAATAACATTGTGGCAAAATGTTGTTTTTCATTTCTCTCTCCCCAAAACTCACCTCCATTTGCCATCTGCCAGTGATGAGCTTTCTATTGTTTGCTGTCACATGAATAAATAAAATGAAGTTAATAGACTTCCCATATGAGGAGAGATTAAAGAGGCTAGGACTTTCCAGCTTGGAAAAGAGGAGACTAAGGGGGATATGATAGAGGTATATAAAATCATGAATGGTGTGGAGAAAGTGAATAAGGAAAAGTTATTTACTTGTTCCCATAATATAAGAACTAGGGGCCACCAAATGAATTTTATTGGCAGCAGGTTAAAAACAAATAAAAGGAAGTTCTTCTTCACACAGAGCACAGTCAACCTGTAGAACTCCTTACCTGAGGAGGTTGTGAAGGCTAGGACTATAACAGGGTTTAAAAGAGAACTTCCATGAATTTATCTAGTTAAGTCCATTAATGCTCATTAGCCAGGATGGGTAAGGAATGGTGCCCCTAGCCTCTGTCTGTCAGAGGGTGGAGATGGATGGCAGGAGAGAGATCACTTGATCATTACCTGTTAGGTTCACTCCCTCTGGGACACCGGGCATTGGCCACTGTCAGTAGACAGGATACTGGGCTAGATGGACCTTTGGTCTGACCCAGTATGGCCATTCTTATGTTGTTCTTATATAGGCCTACAACTTCCATGGCTCTCTTGGCATTTCACATTTCTTTCTGTTCTTTTCCTCCACCTCATTCACCCCCCCCCCCCTCAGTTCTCTTATTTCCTGTTATCATTTTGTCTTTCCCGTCTTTCTTTGTTAATATAAAGGCTTTCCCTGGCCATTTTTGTATTTGACACTCTTAAGCCAAAACAGTCCTCTCACCCTATTCTCTGTTTACTGTTTTATGGTTTCTCTGCTCTACTCTTTCTGTCTTCTCTCCTTCCCCGAACTTATCTGCCCTCTCTTCCCCAGTCCAACTTACGCATGTGGAAGTGATCTTCTGCAGTCTTTGAATCAATAGGAATTTTGCTGTGTGTGAAGACAGCAAAATTGGGCATTCTTCCTGCACTGTGTCACGCTGTTCAATTTCATTGTGTGTTGCAGAGTGAAACTTACTGGAGACATGAGTAAGTTTCATTCAGCAGCCTGTGTTGCAGAGAGTAAGATCTGGAAGGGGGCAGCTATGAAAGGAAACCGAGTTGGCAACTTTTGGCAGTGTCTTTTATTTAATAAAAATAAACTTGCCTTCAGGCACTAAGGGTTGATCCAAGTCCAATTAAAGTCAACAGGGGACTTTAATGGGAGTTAGCTTGGGTCCTTAGTAGGAATTTCAAAAGCTGCACTGGATTAAATGAAAACCTTTTGGTGTTTTTCTGTTTTGAGCAGTTTAGTCCCATGCTTTTTAGCATAAGGATTGTTTATAATAAGTGACATTCAGGTTCTGACTTAAAGCAACAAAAGCGAAGTCAGCCATAATGAATTCAGTCATAGTCTCACCTAGTTTGTATTATGGTAGTATCTAGAAGCCACAATCAGGATTGGTGCCTCATTGTTCTAAGTGTTGTAGACCTTGATCATGGAAACTGAAGTCTGTAAACAGACTCCTTTAGTACGGGCCTCTACCAGCACAGATCAATTTGTGGAATTGCAGCTATAATGTTGGAGGACAGTCTCTAAAGAGCCTACAGTCTAACTGTGTCCAGGAACTGCAGTAATGCCTGAAATTACTCTGCTTAATATTTAATCTCTAGAAAGTGACCATTACTGATTTGGTGGAGTAGTTGTTCAGGAACTAAAGAAAATAAAATGAGGGAAAATTGATACGTCATAAACCCAGCAAAATCTTTCTGATAATGCGTGTGTGTCCTTTCTCTGAAATGTACACAAGCATCACAGGAGAGTAAATAAGATGTACTTTGACAGAAGGCAGTAAAAATGGTTTTTACTTGAACGTACTTAAAATATGATTGTAAGCTCTCTGGTGCAGAGATATTGTCAACACATAACCTAAAAATAGCACTAGCGGCCCATAGGTCGTAGACTCAACATAGATTACTGTTATTGCAATACCACGCTCTTGCCTCTTAGAAATTTCCATATTCAGGAGTATATAATGTAGAAACTTGGCATGTAAAGTCTCTGGGTGTAAATAGACAGTTGTATTCAGGTGAAAAATCCCATTGGAATTGATGGGAGTTTTGCCTGAGTAAGAACTGAAAGATTGGATCCGCTGCCTGGGAGTAATTTTATTTATTATTTTGTTTTTTCCATTTCTGAGGCCTGGCCTATACTAAAGGGTTAGGTTGATGTAAGCTGCCTTTCATCAACCTAGCCATGGAAGTGTGTTCACATAAATTTGACTCCTGCCGACACAAGTCCCTCTATGGTGATTTAGTAACATCACCTCCCCAAGTGGCGTAGAGGGATACTTGATGTAATTAGGTCGATGCAGTATCAGTGTAGACACTGTGTTGCTTACGCTGACTATTACTGGCTTTCAGGAGCTGTTCCACAATGCCCCACAATGACAATACCATCGATACAAGCGCTCCTGGTGAGGACACGCACCACTGACCCAAGGAGCCAAGTGTGCGCGCACACAAGCAATTTAACTGGTGGCTGTATGCCAATATAAGTTAGGTTGACATAATTTTGTAGAGTAGACATGGCCTTACTATTACCAAACATAAATTAAACTATTTGTCTGACTCAATGTTTTTGACTCTGAGGTTTGTAGTGTAGACCAAGGCTATCTCATTATAACTACATCACTCAGGGATATGGATTTGCTGAGCGATGTAGTTATACCGACCTAACCGCTAGTGTAGATGGGAGGGCTTCTCCTGTCGACATAGCTAGTGCTTCTTTGGGAGGTGGCGTACCTATGCTGATGGGAGAAGCTCTCCTCGGCATAAGAAGCGTCTTCAGCAAACATTACAGCAGCACAGCTGCAGTGCTGTAAGTGTAGAAAAGCCCTTAGAATAACATTTTTCAGGTCATTCGTCTACAATCTGGGTTGAGACATATAGTGTTCTCCCCCACCCACCCCAAAATATTTTAAGTCTGAATTATTAAACATTGATGCTTCCAGTATGTTTTATAGCAGGGGTAGGCAACCTATGGCACGCGTGCCGAAGGCGGCACGCGAGCTGATTTTCAGTGGCACTCACACTGCCTGAGTCCTGGCCACCGATCCGGGGGCCTCTGCATTTTAATTTAATTTTAAATGAAGCTTCTTAAACATTTTAAAAACCTTATTTACTTTACATACAACAATAGTTTAGTTTTCTATTAAAGACTAATAGAAAGAGACCTTCTAAAAACATTAAAATGTATGACTGGCACGCGAAACCTTAAATTAGAGTGAATAAATGAAGACTCGGCACACCACTTCTGAAAGGTTGCCGACCCCTGTTTTATAGCATTCACCAATGCGCTCTAAATTGTGACAGCTCTGTACTGTGTATTATTAGGATGCTTGGAAAGATATGGATCCTCAGTTGGTGTAAATTATCATAGCTCTGTTGACTTCATGTTGACGTGCCTTCAGCTGAGAAATCTGCACCTTTGTGAGCAGCCACTATAGTCTATTGTTAAATGACTTCTTTTGGTGGCTTATAGATAAGTTGTAAAATATTATTGTAGTTTCATTACAGCACCAACAGTAAGTGTTTTTTTTTTTTTTGGATTCCTAATGCAGTTATTATAGAATTACTGAACATAAATAGATGAGTCATCATTTAAGGATTTCAGCTTTTTTTGCACCAATGCTGTTTGCCTAGACAATCTCTTTTCAGGAACTGTTTAAAGAGAATAACTTGCAGTTTTTGAAGGGCACCGAAGGAAGGGCCCATGGAATTATCTTGCAGTTCAGTGTTAATCCCCACTGCTGTCATAGAAATTATTTCTGCAGCTTTCCATAAGCTTCCACACCTCCAGTGCAGCAACATTGTATGTCCTTGGAACTCTAGAGAACTCAAACATCTCCTAGAATTCCTATTTTGAGACTAATATATATGGTTAAGATGCTGTGTTAACTTTTTTTTACTGTAGTAAAGAGTTTCCATACAGAAAATGAAGTACTGCCCCCTGGTTAGGGCTGGGGGCTAGGAGTCAGGATCCCTGGGTTTTACCCTGTGCTCTGCTACTGTGTGATCTTGGTGAATGATTAACAACTTTACCCATGCAAAACTGATCTTCTGGGGATTTTTGAGGCCATGTTTATAAAGTGCTCTGAGATCTTTTTTAGATGAAAGGCTCTCTAGAAGTGCAAAGTAGTTTTAATTTTATTTTTCAACCTTTGCTAACTTTGAGTTCATAGCTTAGGCAAAAATATTCCTTTCATGTTGATATTTTCCATGCTGGGTTTACAGTCTGATAGGATTTTTTCCTCCAAGTTGGACAAAATTTGGGACCTGAGTCTACAAAGACTTGCCTACTGTGTTTTAATTTCTGCACTGTGAATGGCCCTGTTGAAGTTAGTAGGACTACTAAGCATATGTACATGCATACAGTTACATTCGTAAGACCTTGTAGGACCGGGTCAGTTAGAATTGAAGACAGTTTCTTCCAAAATTCCCGTGTCTGGTGATCATGTCACAACGTGATGGTATCCTGACTGTTTGGGCTTGCCTGTGTAGCTGTGACTAAATGGCAGTATAATCATGTTCCTGAAACAAGATTTAGTAACATGGTTATACCACAGTTTGGTCTGGTATTCACAAGCAAGATATAAGAGTCACTTTTGTGTTTATGTGCCTGGCAAAATAGTTATGAAAATTTACAAGCCCAGGCACAAAATGTTCATGTGTGCCCTTCACTATGATTCTTGATAATGAAATATCTAATGGTATTTTACTTGCCTGTCAAAGAGATACATGGCCTGGGGCAGATAGAATTTTGCAAGCCTTGTCATGAAAGTGTACATCTTGCATGAAAATTAATATAAGACAAGGCACTAACTACTGTGTTATAAGACAATTTCCCACCATGCAACTTCTGGCAGTATAGAAAGGTTCTAGAAGGCAAATCATGGTCTTTGGGGGAAAAAACAAACCCAACACCATAACTGACCTTTGTGCATGTGTATAGTTTGCCTGCTTGTGCCTGCGTTACTAGAGATTTATAACACCCTGTTTTCACATTTCATCTTTTGGGCTAAAATTTTCCATCCCTGCTTGATGATGAAGTTAGGGTTCATTCTGTTTTTTAAACAGTTTAAGGAAAATCTCTTCAGGAGTTTTTGAATTACGGGAGAATTTCTTTTAAAAATACATATTATTACCTTGTACCATATATAGATGTATACCAGAAAGTACTGAAGCGTGTACCTTATTCTGAACATAATCTACATAGCATTTTTGCTTGATCTATTTTTAATTTTTTTTTAAGAACGTCGTTAGTGGTTAAAAATATCACTTGTGCGCACGATCCTCGGCCTCTAAGATATTTCAGAGACCTTAATGAAGCCCTTTTTCCTTTCAGACGTATCTTCACATTCTTCTGACAGACTTCTCTAGGGAGCTGGGATATTTTTCATGGGGATACTAATTGACCCAACTAAAAATTCTCTAGAACCTCTGGTCTTAACACTAGGACAACTGACATTATTGAGGTGGGGGGAAATTGGGTTTACCATGATTTTAGAGCTCCCATACCATATTATAACAAGAAAGGCAGCATCCCATTTTCAGCTTCTTATGAAACTTTCATATTTGGGGCTGCAATTTTCCAGGCTTTGTCTCTGTCCAAAGATGAATTAAAAAAAAAAATTTTTTTTTGTGGGGATAGGATGTGTGTAAGTGTGTTTATTTCAGTAGAATAGAAAAAAGATTGCTGTTAATGTTTTTTTAACCATCTCTTTTGTTGAAATTTGGCACAGCAGTGCCCTAGCCAAGAAGATTGTTGGAGAGTTGTAATGTAAAAAAGTAGATGGAGTTGTGTAGTCTGGTGAACATTGGTTTTATTTGACCAAGCTGTGAGCCTATGAAAATTGCTATCTAAGCATATGTGCTAATTTTGGAACAAGATAATTCGTGCTAATGCCTCAGTTCTGCACACGTTTTCCCATGTGCATAATATGAAAGTTAAGCCTGTATATGTGGTGCAGGATCGGTGCCTACTCTTGTAAAGGGCCTATCTTGAATAACTGCAATATGCTCTGGATCAGGCTTAAAATGCTCAGCTAGGGAAAGCTGCACTTTATATACATGTCATGTGGCTACCCAGACAAAGTGAGCAGGCCCTCAGCAATTGTACACCATTTAATATACTGTATTGGAAAGTTTGCTGCTTAGTGACACTCCAGAGAAGCGGAAGAGGTTTTCATAATTTTGAAAGGCTCATAAGCTGGGTCAAATGGAAATCAGTTTTCAGGTCTGCAGATCCTTTACTGTGGGGTTGAGGTGGATTGAGTAGTGCCCCAAAGGCAAGAAGTTTTCTCCTTCCCACCATCCCAAAGCCACTGGAAAAGGCACCAAGACTCCTAGGAAAATGGGCTCCAGAAAAGGATGTTTGAGATAATGCCCCTTCAACCTGTACCATTCAGGCTTTCCCTCTCCCTGACACAGAAGTCCTGTTGGGAGTCTGTCTTCACTACAGAATTAGCCTGAGTTCTTACTTGGGTGTTGCACCCTCCATTCACATGTGCAAATCTCTCACTTGAGTTAAGTGATGCTTTCAACCTGGGCACAGCTAAGGGGTTGGTTTAGAGTCCAAGTTCAACTTTCACTTGGACTGCTAACTTGCAGTGACGACGCAGGCTAAATTATTCAACTGCTGATGGCTCTCTAGTGCCTTCCCACAACTCTCCTGTCTGTCATGAGCATACAAGTTCTCCCACAATTCACTGGGATGGAATCTTAGAGCGACTCAGCTTACTGCAGTACAAAGATCCATGGCATATGCTCCAAGGAGTCCTAGTGACATACTGGAGAAGTGCAGCACCTGTGGGGACACAATAACGTGGGTAGGTCTTTGCAATGTAGCTGCTTGCACCCAGGTGTCAATTACTCCAACTAACTCTGTAGTGAAGACATGCTGGGAGAGCAGAGAGCCAGGACAGCCCTGACCTGATGAGACAGGAAGCCAGTAGAGGTATATCACCCAGCCCATAGCAAGCCTTCCACTCCTGGTCAATAGACTCAGGCTAGCAGAGCTTGAGCTAGTGCTATAGAAATAGCTGTGTAGACAGTGCTTTGAAGTTGTGGCTCAGGCTGGAGCTCAGGCTCTGAAACCTAGGAAGAGGGGGTGGGCTTCAGAGCCTCAGCTCCGGCCCGAGCCGCAACTTCAAAGCACTGTCCATACAGCTATTTCTAGTTCACTAGCATCAGCCCTGCTAGCTTGAGTCTATGGACCAAGCTGGGACGCTCACTCCCGCTTGGTCCAAAATGCTGTGTAGACATACTGTTAGAGACCAGAAGGCCCCCACTTGTCACTTGGCCTCTTACCTTCCAATGAAGATGTCGGCCCGTAGGCGTACACCCTAGCTCCCTTGTGCAGCACCACACCAGCCAGGTTACAAGGCCTCAATTCATCAAGTGGGCTGCCCCTCTTGCTGACTGAGCTGCCATATTTTTTTATGTAGCACCTATTTGAGGCATTCCTCAGTGAGTCCTATTTCTGGGTCAAATCATGCCTTCTAAGGCTTGTAGAGGAAAGGTTCGCTTCTGTGGATGTTGTGCGATTTATGGGATACAGTGTTATGGTGGAGCCTTGGTGTAGAGTTCCAGATTATGGCATTTTCTTTAAAAACAGCCATCCAGCCACAAACACCAGAGGACATTCCTTGTGTGTATGCACTAAATGATCTTTAATTATGATCACATACTGTTTCACAAATGGTGCAATACAATATCATAGAATTATTTCTAGCATCTTGTAGTACTGTGTGTTTCTCTGTACGTCCGACTACCTTAAACCTCAATCCTGCAAGTTGCTTTACATGGACTTCAGTGGAGCTCTGTGTGGGGCTATGGGTTCACTCACACAGAGCTCATTGAAGAATCAGGGCTTTGCTGTTCTTTATATAAAATTACAGAAACTGTTCTTATACAAATACTTCATGTTAATTAGAATAACAGAGAAATAGCTCACCTAAATTTGCAGATGAATTATCTTTAACTGCCTCTTCCCAGGCTGTGCTGTTGGCTGAAAATAAATTGTATAGTGCATTACTGTTGACTTAATTATTTACATACCTTAAAGAGAAGAGAACTGATAAAAAGAATGCCAAAGACATATGGAGCCATCACAAAAATGAAATTACCAAAAAGAACAAATACAAATATAGCATAAGGTGATCTTTTTTTTTCTATCTGATTGTAAGAAAAATGATTAAACTATATCACTGTTTGAGATGTAGTATGCGATCATGTTAGTACATACAAGAGAGCTTAAATAAGACTGAATAATATGTAATAATAATGTAATCCACTATTGTGGACATCTGTGTATGAAATGCTAAAAATATTTTTTAGTACAAACATAATATACAAAAAGATACAATTGTCCAAACCAAATGCAAATTAACAAAATATAGGGACATAACACCAACTATCCAGCTTATCAATTGCTTGCCATGCTGTACATGCATATTAAATAAAGTATTACCCACACAATCATCCTGTCCTGTTGATAATCCTGTGTGGTGAGCATTTTACAAATGTTGGGCTATATGCACAGCATACTCTTAGAACAGTCTTGTTGGGGGGGGGAAGAAAAAGCAAAAAAGGAAACTACATTTTGTCAGGGTTTTTCATTACATAACACAGAGCAGTGCACATATACTATTGGCCAACTGGGCAAGTAAACAAATTATTATTATTATTATTTTTTAAATAAAAATAAAAATCAGATTTTTTGGTGTAACTTAAATTGTTTTCTTTTAAAAATGAAATGTTTTAAATGAAATCTCAATGTAATATAAAATTATGTTAAGTTTTAAATTACTTTTAATCTCTTAAAACATTTATAAAAAAAAAAAAATTCAATCCGTGAGCCTCTATCAAAATCTTTACACTAAAGGCTGCATTTCTACATCAAGAAAGTTGGTTTGCCCCCGATTCTAACTTTTGAGGTCAAGCTTTATAAATATAACACAATAAGTCATGTAGTATATTAAGGGCATGTTTCGTTTAATAAAAATAAATTTTATATGTTTTGTGTCAAGTTACATTAAGATGGAATTTAAACAAGCGCAAATCATGAGCAAAAAATTAATTATGTAGTAAATAAGCAATATGTCATTCACTATTTTCTAACATACTAAAAATGTACAATTAATAAGAATCTGAAAATATTAAGCTATATAATTGCTAAATAAATGCATATAGTTATAGTGTACCCTCCTAGGTAGCAAAAAGATGTACAAATCTAGTGTAAAGGCTCTACTGAATTGTAAATCAAGATGTTTTGTTATATCAACTAATGAGAATGCACCCTTCAAAAAATAACTGAAATATAAGTGGAAAAGTTGATTAAAAATTGATGATTTAAATTTAGACTTTCCACTTGGTGACTTAAACCATGATTTAAATCAAGGCAATTTAAATCAGTGATTTAAATCATGGTTTAAGTCACCAAGTGGAAAGTCTAAATTTAAATCATCAATTTTTAATCAACTTTTCCACTTATGTTTCAGTTATTTTTTGAAGAAGGGTGCATTCTCATTAATCAGTCCCCCCATTGGCCAATATTTATTTTACAAGTATAGGTTTAAGTATGTGGAGGCTAACGGTAGTAATTTATCAGCAAACTATACAGCTAAATTGGTGCATGAGGCATACTGAGGATACTGGGTGATTGTTGGAAATACTATAATAATTAGAAATGGTTAGAGATGGGCCCAAGCCATACCTACAGATCCAGATCTGTATTGCAAAACAGTTTGGGGTTGTTTAGAACTGGTGTTAGGATATTCTAGTGATAAGGGACAGTCCTAAACTTTGTATTTGGAGTCCCACTCTCTCCAAGTTTGGGGTGGTTTGGATATGGGATTTTTGGTTCTGGGCCTGACTCTACCAAGTACTTAAAAAAACAAACAAACAAAAAAAAAACAACCCCCCCCCCAACCCCAAAAACTAAAAACCCAAAAAACAATTTGAAAATGAAACAATGTTTTGTATCTGTTTAATAATAGACTGTATTTTTAGGCCGGGCTGGTAGTGCTGCCTATCATTAAGGTTGCCTCACACATCACATTATCAAACCCTGTTTTCACTTCTTTATAACTTTACTAAACCTTAACCATTTGGGCTGAAATTTTCCATGCTGGGTGACTGTTTCAGGCAATTTTTTTTTTTTTTTTTTTTGGAAAATTTTAGTCAAAACAGTTAATCTGTTTTAAAGAATAAAGCTATGGGAAAATAATTGTGTTGTCCTTGTTAAACATTCTGGTGACCTTCTGTGTCAAGTATGTCTTTTGTCGTCCTTGCTTAAATTTTGCACAAGCAACCTTAGTTCTGGCATTTCCCAACTTTTGCATGCTTTGACTAATATTCTTTTAATGTAGTTTTTATGCATATTTATTTGAAAGTTAAAATAGCAAGATGTCACTCATTAGGACATAATCAAATGCTCAAAGATAGAACAAGAAACTAATTTTTTTATTTTAAAGAGTTAATATTCATCAAACATTTATGAAGATATCTAACAAATTACGACAAAACATTGTCTAATAAGGATGAAAGGGATGAGGTTCTTAAACACTGACTGGTATTACAAAGAATTTTGACTTAATGTATTCATCACCTTGATGTACATTTCCAGTTTATTTTCTCCAAAATGTCAAAATACCTTTGAAGGCTTTGTTGAAGTTTATATTTTCTCCTTATATTGATGGTTGATTAACACCATTGCATATATTCTATACAAAAATATTTTGGAAGAACGGACTCATTAATTTTGACTGTTTCATTTAAAACTTTATAGAACTGTCCAAATCTAAATTACGCCATTGGTGGGATGGATGGTTTCTGTAGGGAGCCTGGGAAGTCAGCTGAGGAATGGAGGTGGGAGAGAACTGTACTGTGAAAAGGGATTGATTCTGGCTGTAGGGAGGCAAATCTGAGTCCTGATTCAGGTCTGCACTGAATCCTGCACCTACTGCTGAAACTCAAATTCCTCTCCAGTTGTTATCTTGCTGTGGGTTGCTGACAACTCTTTTGGATGGCTAATCAGAAGGGCCGTGTGACTTACATTAGAAGGTCAACCTGGGATGGGAAACCAACTTTATAGGAGAATGGCAGAGGTGGACTATAATATCTAGGCTGTGTGTGTTCTTGTTAGGGAATGGAAAGGCGCAAAAGAGAGGAGGGAGTGGGGGCAAAAGCTAAAGGGAAGGTTGAGCGGGGCCTTGTAGTGTATGTCTACACTGCCATTAAAAACCCACAGCTGGCCCATGCCAGCTGACTTGGGCTCATGGGGCTTGGGTGAAGGGTCTGTTAAATTGCAGTGTAGACGTTCGGGCTTGAGCCTGGGCTCTAGCACCCTGCGAAGTGGGAGGATCACAGAGCTCGGGCTGCAGCCCAAGCCTGAATGTCTACACCACAATTAAACAGCCCTGCAGCCTGAGCACCGCGAACCCAAGTAAAAGTATGAACCAGCCACTGATGTCTAATTGCAGTGTAGACACACGTATAGTTTCATAGTGTTTAAGCCCAGAAGGGACCATCTTTTTTGTTTCTTTTCACCAAAAAGTTTAGTAGTGATTTTGCATCTAAAACTTGTAAAATTAAAAACTTCCTAACTGTCAGGGTAGTTAACCGCTGGAATAAATTGCCTTGGGAGGTTGTGGGATCTCAGTCATTGGAGATTCTTAAGAGCAGGTTAGACCAACACCTGTCAGGAATGGTCTAGATAATCCTTAGTCCTGCCATGAGTGCAGAGGACTGGACTAGATGACCTGTCGAAGTCCCTTCCACTCCTTTGATTCTATGATTTCTAATCATCTAGTTCAGAGTTTCCCAAACTTGTTTTGTGGTGCCCACTTTGGAAATTCATGCCCCATACATGTCCCCCTCACTGAGGCCAGGTCAGGGGGTGGATGGAAGGAGTGCCCAGTATGGGGGTGAGAGGAGTGCCTCGTACCCCTGGGGGACAGAGATTGTACCCACCAGGTGACAGTTGAGGAAGCCTTCTGCTTCCTGTAACAGGCAGTCTCAGCTGCCTGGACCCAGCTCCCTGCCCATTTTGCTTCCCACCCCTTTTCAGGGAAAGTGAGTGGACCTGCACTGAAGGGCTGGGAATGGGAGGGGAGCGCAAGACTGCGCCCCTGAGTACTAGATCTCCTGCCAGACACAGCCCCCCTCCGACCCTTCAGTGCAGCCCCATCCACTTCTACTCAGGTTCTGTCTGGCAGGGGAAGCGGATGAGGCTTTGTGCCCTAGAGCTGCACTGAGGTCCAGAGGGAATGCTGTCTGGGAGTGGGGGAGGGGAGGTGTCAGTACTCCCATGGTCAGCCTTCGGCTTCCTGTTTGCAGAGTGCCTGCTGGCTTCCCCAGCAGAGGAGGGTATCTGCCAATTGGTGGCTGCTACAGCAGTGAGGTAGAGAGATGGGTTGGGAACCTGGTCCTGGCAGCTGAGCCCAATCGCACAGAGCCCTGTCCACTTCCCTGGCCAGAAAGAACCCCCTGCTGTCTTCGGCCCTGGGAGGTCCTTGGGCCCCCAAAATAATCTTGTTTCATGTTCCCCCATTTGGGAACCTCTGATCTAGTCTGACCTGTATCTCACCCAGGCCATTACATTTCATCCAGATGCCCCTGAGTTTAATGACTTTAGTTAGGCTACAGCTTTTCAGCCCTCAGGGGACTGAACTATTGTATGCCATGGGTGAGAACAGGAGGGAGTGATTTCTTTCACTTCTGATGAGCACAGTTGTTTTCTGTCACTTAATGAACAACATGAGGATGTGCATGCTAGCTTTTGAGTGCCCTAAAGCTTAATGATACCATAGGATTTACTTTTTTACAAGATAACATAATGGCTCTTAATTCAGTGTCCCTTTCTAACAAGTTGTGCAGTATGGCAGGAGGTGAGAGGCAGTTTCTCAGGTAGGCCAGTCCAAGGCTGTTTATGGCTCCTTGGTATGCAACAAGCAGCTTGGAGGCTTCATTCAGCCTTCCAGACTGCACTATCTGGCCTACAAGTCTTGCACAAGCACTTACTGAGCTGTGACCAACCTTGGAGTTCGTGTGTAGCAGCATTACTGTGACAGGGAATGATGCGGGAAAAAAAAAGGGGGTGGGTGGGTAGTGGTGGTAACACAGAAATCATTATTATATTACCTGTGCTGGTGTTCTACCAACACTGATGCTAAGAACATGTTGGGTATTGCATTAATAGGGACCTCAGTATTTCTACTGTTGAAGATGACAAATCCTGGGGCTACTGGCTCTGGGGTGGGGCCAGAAATGAGGAGGTTCAGGGTGCGGGAGGGGGCTTCAGGCTGGGGTTGGGGTATGGGGGGTTGGGGTGAGGGCTCCGGCTGGGAGTGCGGGCTCTGGGGTGGGGCTGTGGATGACGGGTTTGGGGTGCAGGAGGGTGCTCTGGGCTGGGACCGAGCGGTTCGGAGGGCAGGAAGTGGATCAGGGCTGGGGCAGGAGGTTAGGGCGCAGTAGCAGGTCGGGTTGCAGGCTCCAGGCGGCGCTTACCTCAAGCAGCTTCCGGAAGCAGTACCATGTCCCCGCTTTGGCTCCTATGTGGAGGCGAGGCTAGGCAGCTCTGTGCGCTGCCACATCCGCAGGCACTGCCCCCACAGCTCCCATTGGCCACGGTTCCCGGCCAATGGGAGCTGTGGAGTTGGTGCTTGGGGGCGAGGCAGCGTGCGGAGCCCCCTGGCTACCTCTACGCCTAGGAGCTGGAGCAGGGACATGCCATTGCTTCTGGGAGGTGCGCGGAGCCAGGCAAGCCACCGACCCTGCTCCCCGGCGGGATCTCGAGGGTCGGATTAAAAGGTCTGATGGGCCCAATGTGGCCTGCAGGCCATAGTTTTCCCACTCCTGCCCTACAACCTGTAGCTCTTATTTCTTTTTTGCTTTTCTGTAGAGCCAAAAGACCCTAACCGATATCATGGCCCATTGTGCTAGGCACTGTACAAACACCTAAGGAGGGAGAGATCCTGTCTCACCGAGTTTACACTCTAAACAGAGGAGACAGGCGTAGAACAGAAAGGGAAACAGAGGCGGAGGTGAAGTAACTTGCTAAGTCAGTGGCAGAGCTGGGAATAAAAAAAAAAGGTCTCCTGACTCAGTCCAGGGCCCATCTACTGGACAACAATCCTATGCTCTTGGTTATCCACCTACATTCCTAAATCAGTCTGACTTAATCTCTGTCATTATTAATTTTCTTTTTATTTGTGTACGTTGAGGTAGCACCCATAATGTGCTGGGTGCTGTCCAAAACCACTGGAAATCACATTGGTCTGCATATTTGTTTTGTTGCTCTCTGGCAATGGACACTGATTTTTAATGAATGAAATGGCCATATTCTGTTTGATTTGAACTACAAGATTGGCCTGGTATCTAGGGGACCAGTGGGAAGGGGGCGGAGGGGTTGGAATAAGAATGGGAGTGGGATGCTGATGAGCATTGTTGTTTAAGGGTTAATTTTTGTTTGGCAGTCCATTTTATTGATTTATGCCACAATTAATTCAGTGTAAGATCCCAATATAATTGCTTTGCATGAATTAGGTTTTTTTACATTTTATAAAGTGTCTGAACCTTAAGCTTTGCATGTAAATAACTGAAGGAAATAATAAAGAGTATGCAAATGTTTGTTTGAATACTGTGGGAGTAAACGTATGATTTCTAACATAAACTGCTGGTCTGCTCTCATTATTCTGCATACTGTGGCAAAGGTGGGCTCTTCTAGAAACAGCGTTTTTAGCTCCCACTGCTGTGTTGCCCCTTTGCAGACTGTGCAGCGCTCAGGAAGGCGGGCAAGGTGCCATACTTAGCAGCTCTCTGAGTCAGTCAACGAGTGCAAACACCTTGTGGCAGAAAGCTGACTCAAGCTATCTGTCCAATAGTACTGTTGTGCCAGCAGTAAGAATTTAAAAGTATGTAAAAGATAAAACTTGCTGTTTCCACAGATCGCTGCCATGGAAAACAGAGCAAGTTCTGTCTAGATTCAGGGCCAGATCCTCAGCTGGTTTAAATCTGCACAGCTCCACTGAAATCGAGAGACTTGCCAACTACTCCATCCATATTGGCCAGGGGTTAATTTGGAAGCCATGGCCCTCCACTTTCAAAGAAGCACCAACTAAAATCAGGTTGGTTGGATGGAACTTGAGTTACCCAACAGTACTCATGGGGAACTGTGATTCAGAGCCTGGGGCAAGGAGGAAAGAGGAGACCGCCAAGGCATCCGGAGACTAGATTGGATGACCAGCTCTGTGCCATTGCCCTCCAGGATCTTCAGGCCCAATTACTGACATTCCCCCCCCCATCCTCTGTGGTTCCCAAATAAGGGTCTGAGCCTCAGATGGTGTAAATCACCATAGTTCCTTTGAAGCTTAGATTTCCTTTGTCTGTCTGTCTGTCTGATTTAGAATTTTGTCCCTTTTATATAATTCCTTGGCCGTAGCTGTCTGTTATCTCCACTAACAGGCGTGGCTACATGGTATACCTGATAATCTCCCATGAAGCTGTCTTCCCAGCCTTTTCTTCTGTGATCAAAAGAATAAAAGTATAGATTTCCCTCCCTGAGAGGGATCTGACCTACTGGTTAAGAAGTCAGTCACCCTTTGCTGTATCACTGTCCAGCTCTACAAGAGTGTGTTACCCACTCAACAAAACATGTCTTTGTTTTATCTGCTGGATGACTGTGTGGTTGTTCACATACTGAGTATATGACAGGTATTTACTCTGCCTCTAATCTCCATATGGCCAGCAAGAAAGGGAGCCCCACTGTTTGGGATGGGCACCCCTTCCCAGCATCCCTTGTAATAGGAATAGGTCAGTAATTGATGTCTGGGACCGAAAATGTTGCTATTGGAGCCAGAGGTCTAAACCTTTGATTAAAATTAGGGTGAAAGCCAGCAAACAGGAGAGAATAATGTCGCCACCACCACCATTAAAAAGTGGTGTGTGAAATGGAATAGGAAATGGTTAGAATCATAGGACTGAAAGGGACCTCGAGAGGTCATCTAGTTAAGTCCACTGCACTCATGGCAGGACTAAGTATTATCTAGACCATTCCTGACAGGTGTTTGTCTAACCTGCTTTTAAAAATCTCCAATGATTGTGGAATCTCCATCTCTCTAGGCAATTTATTCCAGTGATTAACCACCCTGACAGTTAGGAAGTTAACCACCCTGACAGAAGACTCAGTTGGTATGACTGTCCAGTAGGTCGTCTTACGATGGGTAGAGACAGATTGGGTTTGGATGGCTTTGAACATATCTGGTAGGTATTGGAAAAGAGAGAGGTTGTCATGGATGATGAGCAGGTCAGATTGAAATTGGTACAAAAAGAGGTTGATACTGCTTTTACGGTTGATATGGGAGGTCACGTACTATTTCAGCACGTGGGGAGGGAAATAACTCATTAGGAGAGAAATTGCATTTGGCTTTGGGGAAGGGCTCTGTGCTAAGGAATTATTCAAGAAAGGCTATGGATGCCAATTTGTTTTATTTTGGGGGGGAGGGTTGTTGCTAGAGTGTAAGAGAGGCATTTTATTTTCCGTATGCTAGGCTTATATTAGAGAATTTTTTCTTTCTTAGTCTTATCTCAACACCACAATAGAAGGAAAATGCTTTTTGTCCTATTGGATTAGAGTGCGTGTGTCTGTTTAATAGCAGGTGTCTATTTTTTGAATTGAGAACGAATGTACCATGCGTCTAGGTAGAACAGAGTACACATGACTTCAGAGTCAGAAAGAAAAGGTAAGATCCCAATACATGTTTTCTTACAATGAGCTCAGTCAGATGAGAAGAACATTTAATGGTCTGACTGAAAAGTATTGGGGGCTAGGAGAATCTGTGCTTAAAACATTTCACCAAATAAGTTATGAAAGGTGACATTGGGTAACCTGGGTCCACAGGGTATTCAGTGCTGGGTTATTATTATCCTGTTATAATCCTTGTGGATTTTTACAGGGCGCTTCTTCCTTGCATGAGGGGCAGATTGTAGGATGGTGCTTGTCAGAAAATTTGACAAATGGACAAACAAGGACAGCATTGTTGGTACTGTGTAGGTGGGAGTGTATGTCTCTCTCTAGTGTACTGGAGATGAAAGATGAGGTGAGGTTAGGTTATTGTTTGTTGTTTTGATGCCAATCTGTTTTTTGGTCTTGTTGTCCTACTCTATCTGACAGGTTTAGTAGTGTTTTTATGACTGCAAACTGGATCTCCCTTGCATGACTCAACAGCAGCCTCCAGCCAATTGAATGGTGATGTATTGATGGTCTCCACAGGGATTGGTGGCTGCAATGCCATGCCTCCAGTCAATTGAGGTTAAAATATGTGTATGTATATGAATTTAGAGCAGTGAATGCATATGGGGTACAGTAGTCACATGCTGCATTTAACTGTATTTAAGAGCTGTCTATATTACAACCACTGTCCTACTCTGAGCTCCATGTGGGCAGAGCCCTGATCCCATGCAGAGACCTATTGACTTCGGTGGGTCTCCAGGTGAGAGCAGGGAATCACCTGCACAGAGCTCAGTGCAGATTCCTGGTGTTTAAGTATAGCAATGTGCTAGTATGATTATCTGCCATTCTTGAGGGCGGGGGTCCATACTGCAACATTCTTTTTATTTTGTAGAGCTGCATTGTCCGATTGACACAATCAGTAAAAACAAAATATGAAACCACCCCAAAAGGGGGCAGACAACTGTACTAGCATGCACTTAAGACTGCAGTGGGGATGAGACCTTTAGAATGAGGAGATTTACTTTACTCTTTTCAGTAAGATAGAATATAAGTGATCAAAATTGTGAGATATCAGATTTTTCCTTATAGCATGATGATGTTACTCATGGTTTTTGGCAATTCCATTCTTTCTCAGTAGCATGAGTAAGCCCTTTTGTCACCTCTCACTCGCCCCAAAAAATTAACAAAAGTTCCCCACGCATAGTGATTTGGACAGAAAAGTGGATAAAATTTGGAATTCTCATACAAATGGACATTCTCCTAAGCAAATTAGGGAAATATGGTCTAGATAAAATTACTATCAGAGGGGAGGATGCAGAACTGTTTAAAAGACCATACTCAGAGTAGTTATTAGTGGTTCACTGTCAAACTGGGAGAGCGTATCTAGTGGGGTCCTACAGGGGTCAGTTCTGGGTCGAGTACTATTCTGTATTTTCATTAATGACGTGGATAGTGGAATGGAAAGTATGCTTATAAAATTTTTGCAAGTACTTTGGATGACAGGTTTAGAATTCAAAATGACCTTTACAAATTGTTGAATTGGTCTGAATTCAACAAAATGGAAGATCAGTAAAGACAAGTGTGAAGTACTTCACCTAAGAAGCAAAAATCAAATACCACCGCAAAATGAGGAATAACTGGCTAGGTGGTAGTACTGATGAAAAGGATCTGAGGGTTATAGTGGATCACAAATTGAGTATGAGTCAATATTGTGATGTAGCGGCAAAGAAGGCAAATGTCATTCGGGGTGCATTAACAGGATTGTTGTATGTAAGACATGGGAGATACCTGTCCCACTCAGCACTGGTGAGGTCCCTGAGCTGGAGTACTGTGTCCAATTCAGGGTGCCTCACTTTAGGAAAGATGCTGACAAATTGGGGAGAGTCCAGAGGAGAACAACAAAAATGATTACATGGTTTAGTAAACCTGACTTGTGAAGAAAGGTTTAAAAAAAAAAAAAAAAACTGGGCATTTTTAGTTTTGAGAAAAGAAGACTGAGGTGGGACCTGATAACAGTCTTCAAATATGTTAAGGGCTGTTATAAGGAGGACTGTGATCAGTCGTTCTTCATGTTCTTTCCCAGAGTTCCACCCTTGTTGACATTGTTGACTTCTCCAGGGACATGTGATAGTTGAAGCACAGAACACCTAGACTTTGCAAAGGTTTCCTGCAAAATTACTCTTTACTTTCAACAGCATGAGAGATCTACAGATCTAAGCAAAACAATAGCACACGTATGATGGGATTAATCTGCAGCAAGGGAGATTGATATTAGGAAAAACTTTCTAACTATAAGGATAATTAAGCTCTGGAATAGGCTTCCAAGGGAGGTTTTTAAAAATAGGTTGGACAAACAGCTGTTAGGGGATGGTCTAGTTTTACTTGGTCCTACCACAGTGCAGGGGCCTGGATTTAATCACTTCTCAAGGTCCCTTACAACCCTACATTTCTATGTTAAAGATGCAGTAACTAGAAATGTTTCTAATGCTCTTCAAAACTATTCAATCCTTTACACAAGACTTCAAATCTGTTTTGGTAGAGATGGGGAAAGGCTCTTGGGTATAAATGATGGCAAGAACTTACAATACATGAAATATCAACAGTCCAGCATTGTTGGACTATTGTGAAAAGCTAAGACATTCTTGTGAAACGTGAGAAGAACATAACTCTATTAACAACCATTAGAATAAAGACTTGCATTTCTCCAGCAAGTTTGTGACTCACTTGTGGGTTCCAGATGTAAAGGAAAAAGTTGGCCCTACAATTATGGAGTTTGTCTACCTTGGAATTATTCTCTGTATTGCAGGTCCAGGGTATTATTTCTCAGGGCATGGGGAGAGATTTCTATTTGTACCTCACAGATACAACTTTCAAGTCATGTTTACTAAAAGTACCTCAAGTTTTTTTTCATTGCAGTGATCCATGTAATGACTCTAGGACTTTAAATACCTGCAGATTAATTTGCTGCTCTTCTTTGAGACTCTGGAACACATGGACAGATTCCTCACAATGTGAGAGGAAAATATGTGTAATAAATAAACCAAGTTTGGTGCTGTTTCTTATAAGTGAATTTCTGGAATAATTGTGTATAGTTATGCTAGTTACATATAGATGTGAAAATTACTTCGTGTGAATGGTTAGCTTTTCCATCTCTGCAGATTTTGGCTCTTTGACACTTGGCAATCTGTCCTTCAGGCTTCACTGAATACTCTCTCTCTCTCTCTCTCAGAACATCCAGAAGAATTTGGTTGCACCTTTGGGTAGATTTACACTGCACACTAAGTCTGTGGAGCGTGGGCTAGTGGACTCAGTGTTTCCAGGCCCAAGCTTGCGAGCCCCCACTGCATTGGGAACCTGGATTTACAATTGCTGGCCTGTGTCTCACAGCCATGCTAAGGCGTCCATACTGTATTATGCAGACCTTCTGACTCGGACCTGTAGCTTGACCTGCATCCACATTGCAAAATGACAGGGTTTGGACCCAAGTCACAGTGGGACTTGGGCTCCGACACATACCCCTCTCAGGACCCAAGGAACTGTGTCCTGAAAGCTTGCTGACCTGAGTCAGACTGAGTTGTGTGTGGATGGAAGCAGAGATTGGGCTCAAACCTATGTCTGAGCCTGGACTTACTCTTAAGTACATTACCATTAATGTAGGTATGTAGACATACCCTTAATGACCCTTGGCAGTTTTAGGTATGCCTCTGAGGCAAGGAAACAGTCAGTCATACAACAAGAGGACTTAGAACTCAAATACAACTTTTAGGCAGTTTTGTGAGGAGTTAATTATTTCCCCCAAACACCAAAGCAGAAACAAAACAAAAAGGAAGTTTAAAAAGCATTTCTGTCATCTATTGCTTGTGGTTAGTTCATCTAATTTTTTGTATTGTTCCATCAAGTAAATTTTGCACCTATCTTCCAGCCACAACTGTGTCAAGGGGAAAAAAATAGTATTCTGTGAATAGTGTCATATACCTGTGGTGATACTGTTGGGGTTTCATAGAATCATAGAATATCAGCGTTGGAAGGGACCTCAGGAGGTCATTTAGTCCAACCCCCTGCTCAAAGCAGGACCAGTCCCCAACTAAATCATCCCAGCCAGGGCTTTGTCAAGCCTGACCTTAAAAACCTCTAAGGAAGGAGATTCCACCACCTCCCTAGGTAACCCATTCCAGTGCTTCAACACCCTCCTAGTGAAAAAGTTTTTCCTAATATCCAACCTAAACCTCCCCCACTGCAACTTGAGACCATTACTCCTTGTTCTATCATCTGGTACCACTGAGAACAGTCTAGATCCATCCTCTTTGGAACCCCCTTTCAGGTAGTTGAAAGCAGCTATCAAATCCCCCCTTATTCTTCTCTTCTGCAGACTAAACAATCCCAGTTCCCTCAGCCTCTCTCGTAAGTCATGTGCTGCAGCCCCCTAATAATTTTTGTTGCCCTCTGCTGGACTCTTTCCAATTTTTCTACATCCTTCTTGTAGTGTGGGGCCCAAAACTGGACACAGTACTCCAGATGAGGCCTCACCAATGTCGAATAGAGGGGAATGACAACATCCCTCGATCTGCTGGCAATGCCCCTACTTATACAGCCCAAAATGCCGTTAGCCTCCTTGGCAACAAGGGCACACTGTCGACTCATATCCAGCTTCTCGTTTGTACATTGCCTAACACAATGGAGTTCTTGTCCACAATGATGACCTTTCCTACACTTGAAGTGGCATGTATGGTATGTGTAACTACACACTGCAGTGAAAGGCGGGCTGCATTCAGCCTTACTGCAGAGTGTAGCTACATATGGCAGTGCCCTGTTGCTGGTGCCTTTCTCCACTGCCTCCCCACCATCCCAGAGCCTTTTCCTGCTGCTGGAGCCTTTCACTGTAGGGAGGAAAGGCACTGGGAGGTGGGAGCTGCGGGAGCCTTTCGCTGTGGCAGAAAAGGTTCTGGCAGAGGAGAGGCAGTGGAGAAAGGTTCAAGCAACGGGATACTACACTGCTAAAATAGCATTGTGGAGAAGGGAGATACTGGTTGGGCATGTAGAGAGCCATGTAGGGTACATACCCACAGAGTTCTGGCATGTAGGGCATGCTACTCCACATGCCTAAGCTGTGACTCGCTGTCTGTTTATACCCATGCTACCTATACCTGTGCTAGCAGTGCAGTGTCTGTATATGCTGCTGCAGGTGTAGACTTACCTTATGGCTTCTAGATGCTGTGATAATACACATAAATAGTAATAATGGACCTTTATATTGAAAGCTTTCCCTTATCTGCTTAACATCTGGACAGGCAACCTGAAAAATCATCAATATCTAACAGACATCTCCTTTCAAGGCCTGCCAGAATATTACATGCTTTTGGCACTGATTGCAATTAAGGCTTATTCCATGGGCTGCTTTCCCAAAGGACTGGATAGGGCAGTCTCGCTATTGAAAGTGAGTTAGTGCCTGATTTTCAGAGTTGCTGAGCACCCATAGCTCCCAATGGAGTTGTAAATGCTCAGCACCTTTGCAAAGTAGGCCCTGACGTGTATTACTACCTAGAGAAGCTTAATGTTTAGCAGTGAAGCATTAGGACCAAAGGGATTGAGATGCAGTTACAGATGATGGTGAGAGAAGGGTCTGTGCCCACTGAGGAGAGATTGAAGGTGAAGACAAGTAGTTATGTTTGATGCAGTAGAGAAGAGGGAGTCAGTGGAGGCGTGCAAAGAGGGGTGTGTGTGTGTGTGTGTGTGTGACACATGGTCAAAATGAAGGATTAGGAAAATAATCTTTGCAGCAGCATTCTGAATGGATATAAACAGGGCAAGATTGCATTTGTCAAGGCCAGATAAAAGGATATTGCTGCAATTGAGATGAGAAATGATGAGTTTTAGCTGTGTGGATAGGAAAGGCCATATTGTAGAGATGTTATTCGCAAAGATTTTGCAAGATTCAAACATTACCTGGATGTGAGGGCTAATAAATAAAGTGCGGACGCGTCGGTATTTGTAGCTCATATTTGTGTGTGGTGTCTCTGAGGCAAAACCATTCTAGTGTAAGCAACTGATAACTCCCACTCCTCCTTTTTCTCCAGTTATGTGCTACCCTCTCATAGTAAGAGGTGATCAGTTTCTTGTCTCAGTTTCAGTCCTTCACTTATCAATGGCTAATCAAGTAGCTGTTCCTTCTCACTTGCTTTCAGTCTCTTTCTGGTATTTGAGGTTCTGCTGAGAGATAGTGCTTTGCTATGACCGGAAACGCGACAAAGAAACAGAACATGACAGGATTCTTTATCTGGAGTTGGGATCGTTTTCAGAATACATACTCTGGAGCAGTTGTGGTAGATTGCAGAACACATTTTGAACTCATCAGTGGGTCAGAGAGTTTCCATAGGATCAGGGGAGCTCCAGGCCTCAAGAGATTCATATTCTGAAGTAATAGCCTTCCTGTGACTAAGTCATTGTCATTGTGGTGGTGGAGTTCTGAGTAGCAGTCCCCAAAGGAAAAAAGGAAGGTAAAACAGTGAGCTAAAGTAAACAGACCCTACATGGGGAGAAGATTACGGATAGTAGAAGGCTTGTTAATCTATCAGACAAAGGCATACCATGATCCAATGGCCAGAAGTTGAAACTAGATAAATTCAAGCTAGAGGTAAGGTGCCCATTTTTAACAGTGAGGGAAATTATAAATTGGAACAATTTACAACAGCTGTGGTGGATTCTCCATCACTTAAAGCTGTAAATGAAGACTGGATGTCTTTCTAAAGAATATGTTGTAGTTTAACTAAAAGATGTGGACTTGATGCAGGGATTACTGTGTGAAATTCTATTGCCTGTGTTACACAAGAGGTCAAACTAGATGATGGTATTGGTCCCTTCTGGCCTTAAACATCTAATAGAACTGTCTTAAAGTAGAGAAAACCTTCAATTTTTTTTATTTCCACCTGCCCCAAAATATAAGGATCCCCTGAGCACATAGCTCAAGGGCACCAGGAGCTCTATAACCAAAGTTGTTCTCTCTCCTCCATGAACATTAGAGGAATAAACTTTCAGAATATGCAGTTTTAGCTGCATAACTCTTAGGGTATGTCTACACTGCAATTAAAAAAACAGCAGCAGCGAGTCTCAGAGCATGGTTCAACTACCTTGGGCTCATGGGGCTTGGGCTGTAGGGCTATAAAAGTGCAGTATAGACATTTTGGCCCAGGTTCTGAGACCCCTCGAGTCAGGAGGGTCTCTGAGGGCTTGTCTACTACACTTACGTTGTAACTTGCGTTGCTCAGGGGTGTGAAAGAACCACCCCCCCAGCGACGTAAGTTGCATCAACTTAAAGGGGTGTCTACACCATGCTATGTCAGATGGAGACGCTCTCCTGCTGACAGCTTCCACCTCTAGTTGAGGTGGAGTAATTACATCAGTGGGAGAGCGTTCTCCCGCCGATGTAGCGCGGTACTGATGATAAGCCCTGAGCCTGGGCTTCAGCCCAAGTCTGAAGTCTACATTGCAATTTTATAGCCCTAAGAGCCTGTCACCTGACCCAGGCCAGCCGCAGCTGTGCCCTGGACCTTTTATAGCTGTGTAGATGTACCCTTATTGACATCAGTGGGAGATGAGAAGCAATGCACACCAAATTTAAAATGGGAGCTTGGAATGCTTAATAGGTGGCATTTCAGGCATTTACTTTGACAGGCCTTTTCCCTTCCAAAAGCCCCATTTTTCTAGAGGAGGATGCTTTGATTAGCAAGGTATATCTCCGGTGTATATATAGAAGTATCTGTTTCGAAGCATTAATCCTTGAAGCCCTGGTTTATATTGAGAGTTTCAGTTTTAGTGGGGGGAAGACATATGTATTAACCATAAGTATAGTTAAAAAGAAGAGTGAGCAAAGTATGCTGGTATCTGTAAATTGAACAAACATGCTGTCAGTGTGTCATGTATAGTACTTCAAAAATATTTAAAGTAGATTTTTCAATTCTGAAAAATATTTCCAGAAAATCAGGACAATTTTAGTGGTATCTCACAGTCTGGGCCTAAATTATCTGACATAATTCCTTTAAAATATCTTGGATTGCAGGAAATTTTGAGTGGTTTCTAGGGGTGCGATGGCAATGCTGCAGTTTAAATTTGCAAAGATGCGTGCATTAGAAGTTTCCCTCCTCTTTTTATCCCCTCAGAGGCTTACAATTTAACTTCAAACATACTTTTTGTGCCATTGCTAGTTCTGCTTCCTGCCAAAAGGTGACTGTGTGTGCGGGCAGCTTGGTAAAACTCAATTGTCATTTTTGAGTTCTCTGTGTATGTAGGGAAAGGCAAGCAGAGAAGGACTGGTTCGTATGCTCCCAATACATTTTCTTCATGCTGCCAATACTTTTCTGCTACTTTCCAGGTAACTAAAACACCTATTTTAAAACGTTAAACTTACGTTTTCTGTGTGACCATGTACCTTGCACAGATTTGCAGAGGTTGGCTTAGAAACTAGTTAGGTGTTCACAAACAGACTGTTGCACTTGCTCAGTTTGTAATGTTTTCAGTAAATGTATAACAATGGGTTGAGTTCCAGAGGGGGTGTGTGTGTGTGTGTGTGTGTTTATAAAAAGAGAGAAAGATCCTTGCATGCTGAAATCAGTACATTTGTATTTGTTTCTATGTGTGCCATTGTGTATTTACGAACATTCAGATAAACATGGCTGGTTGTGTTTACCTGACAGTGTAATTACTAAAGTCTCACGTGCCTCATCAGAAAACACAAAGATATTAATTGCAATAGAGCTCTGTTCATACAGTTTTATGATTATGGAATTTAAATGCACAAAATTCAAGGAATTCCCATGGCTACCAACAAAAATTCCCACTGCAATCATAACTTGGCTCCCTTGTGTATGCACAATATTTGCTGCATATACCGTATACACTCAGTTTAAAGAATTTAGCCCAAACAGTCAAAGTTTTGCAAAGTTATAGGCAACTGAAAGCAGGGTCTTACGGGAAGTGTTGATCAGCCCTAATAGGTGGTGCTACTGCCTTGCCTATAACATGCGGACACAGCATCCGCTGTCATTGTGTTCCTTCTGACCGGTACTCAATGGAGTCTGTCTGCTGCTCTGTCAGCTCCTTTTGGGAGAACTAAGAACATAAGAATGGCCATACTGGGTCAGACCAATGGTTCACCTAGCCCAGTATCCTGTCTTCTGACAGTGGCCAATGCCGGGTGCTTCAGAGGGAATGAACAGAACAGGAAATCATCAAGTGATCCAGCCCCTGTTGTGCACTCCCAGCTTCTGGCAAACAGAGGCTAGGATTGCATCCCTGACCATCTTGGCTAATGGCCAGTGATGGACCTACCCTTCGTGAACGTATGTAGTTTGTTTTTGAACCCCGGTATAGTTTTGGCCATTTAGTGCGTGTGTGTATATGTAAATTTACTGTTGCCCTTTTCGACCGAAGCATCTAGGCAAAGTTTGGAGCCCTGGGGACCAGTGTTCTAGTTGGAAGTAGAAATTGATGGAGTCTGGTGAAAAAAATTTTTTTCTATTCAATCTTGTTTGTTTACAAGGAATGCACAAAGTCCTGTGTCTCTGAATGCAGAAGGAACCAAGAACACACGCTTACAGCAACCAAGCCTCGTTAGCCAACACCAGACGCAAAAGCTCTCTTTCTAGCTTTTTCCAAGCAGACTGTGCTTACAAAGCTCCTCCCACTTGGCTTTCTTGCCTCTCCCTTTCTTTCTTTTCTTGTCTGTTGTCAGTTTCTGTGTGATCTCTTTTCCCTGATATAAGCACACTGCTACCCAAAACAATACCCTGCCAAAAGTTTCTGGGCCAGGTTCTCAGACACTTTTTTGTTCTAGGTGGGGACTTGTGCATACAGTGATGTTAACTGAAGAGGGTGTTCACACCTGTCAATCTCAATGGGGTTCTAGCTCCACTCATTACAAAGTTTGTTAGCTCATAACCATACGTACATCAGATATACTTGCTAAATCATCCTTTGCCATTGGGTCTGAAGTCAAGAATCCAGCTAACCCACTCTCCTTTTAATTATGGCAGTCACATCCCGTGGGGATGGTAGGGGAATCAATTACTATCAAGCTGCTTCTATGCTACCATAAAATCCTCTACAATATAGGGTCACAGGCAGGCTCCCCGTCGACTCCGCGGTACTCCTCTCGCCGAGCTGGAGTACCGCAGTCGACGGCGAGCGCTTCCGGGATCGATTTATGGGTGTATGGCAGCAGTTCTCAACCTGCGGGCCTCATGTGGCCAATGTAGCACACAGCTGTGGCCTACCTATGTGCTTAAAAAAAAAAATTCAAAATTTACTGCTCTGGTCTGGCAGGGGGCAGGGCTGGCTGAGGGGGAAGACAGTGTCTTGCAGTCTGCACCAGCGCTCCTGCCAGCAGGGGGCTGGTGAGTGCCGCAGGGGGCGGGAGAGTGAGTGTGTGGGTAGGTTTGAGGGGGCGGGCCCTCTGGGCAGTGAGAGGGTGGGGGGCGTTGGGAACTACAGGTTTGCCAGGGAGCTGCAGCACCCCCAGGTTTTAGGTGGGACTCTGCTCCTGACCTCCCTTCTCAGCTCCTGGCTGCTGGTCCATGCCAGGTGCTCTGCTCCTGGCCCGGTGCCGGGGGTCCCAGCTGCCCGTCCCCACATGGTGTGGGGTCTGGGTTTGGCTGCTGCTCGGCCCCAGCCCCACATGGTGGGTCTGGGTCCCGGCTGCCTGGCCCTCGCCCATGGCTCTGCTCCTGACCCCGTGCTGGGTGGGGGCTCTGGGCATTGGGGACTGTGGGTGGTTTTTTGGGGGGGCGGGGGGCACTGTGGTTCTCCACCTGCGGCCCACGTAACACATTGTGGGCCGCATATGAGAGCCACAAGGAGTATGGAGAATCACGAAAAATCCCTGTCTGGTTGAGGGGTGTGCCGCAGGAAGATGAGGGAGTGTTCATTTAAATGTTAAATAAGTAATAAGGCACAAAAGTCTGTATTAGTGCTCATTAATGCACATCTCCACGTATATAGTGAGCCACAGGCAAAAGCAGCAGGAGGGGTCTTGAGCAGAGAGTGGGAGCAAATTATACAAATGAGGTTGGGGAAAGATGCGGGGGGGATAAAATTTAGCAGAAGGGGAAAAGAGTTAAAATAGTTGTAGAAAGGCCTTTATTATGACTTGAAGTTGTTGATTTATTGGAATGTGGCATGCTGATGTAGGTTTTCATTTATTATTGTCATGAGATTTACCTGTAGAGAAGGAGGTTCCAAACTGTATAATACTGCTACTTAACTGTAGCATCACAAGAGCACTTTATGTAGTCACAATTGATGAAGTGGGCATTCACCCACGAAAGCTTATGCTCCAATACTTCTGTTAGTCTTAAAGGTGCCACAGGATTCTCTTGCTTTTTACAGATTCAGACTAACACGGCTACCCCTCTGATACTCGAGTTGTGTGTATCATGTAAATGGAGCAAAATCCCCATCAGGCATTATCCCCAGGCACCTTTATTTGAAGTATTGTTATTCCCATTAGTGGTTTGAAGAAAAGCCACTCTTTTGCTGCAGTGGGACTCGGTAGGAAAGTTGTACTGAAAGCTCATTTTATAATTGGCTAATAAGTTACACCTTGTATTATGGCTTATTGCATCCAGTTTAATATCTGCCATCTTGTTGGATCCCTGTTCAATGGTGGAACTTAAACCTTTTTTTTTTTTTTTTAGTCTGTAAGAAGTTTATAGAAGTACAGGCTACTTTTTTGAAACCTACCTTTCGTGGTAAGCTGGTTTCTGAGTTAGACAAGAGACTTAGGCCAGGTCTACACTACTGCGGTAGTTCGACGGCTGGCAATCGAAGTTCCGGGTTCGATTTATCGCGTCTGGTCTGGACGCGATAAATCGATCCCGGAAGCGCTCGCCGTCGACTGCGGTACTCCAGCTCGGCGAGAGGAGTACCGCGGAGTCGACGGGGAGCCTGCCTGCCGCGTGTGGACCGCGTCTGAACCGCGGTAAGTTCGAACTAATGTATGTCGACTTCAGCTACGTTATTCACGTAGCTGAAGTTGCGTACCTTAGTTCGAATTTGGGGGTTAGTGTAGACCAGGCCTTATTTTGTGCTTGGGCTAATCAGAATGCTGCAGGTTAACAAGGATGTAGTGAACAGCTGTCACTCTACTGAACTCTCTACCTTTAGATGAATGATGAAATCTACACCATTATTGGTATGAAAAAACAAAATAATTGGAATCGAGTATTGTCACAGGATCAATGTCTACAGCTTTGAAAACTAACATCTCAGTTTTGCTTCAGCCATTTTTCTATAAATATCTGTTTCTTTTTCCTTGTCACATATGTAGCAGCAGGAGCTCATTATTCTGAGACAACATTCTATTCCATTGACACTAAATTTGAAATTCCCAGGTGTTACTTTTTTTTCTTTCTCTTCTAAAAATTAGATACATTTTTGAGAATTTGGTATAGAGGAGAAATGTATTTGACAGGTCTGGAGGCTGAAGTCCATTGGTTAGCTGCATACCAGATACAGCATGGTCAGCAAAGGGGCAAATTCCCCCATTGTGTTTTTTTTGTTTTTGTTTTTGTTTTTTTTTAAATGTAAGGATAGCCCACTGGTTAGGGTGCTAGCTTTCTGCTTGGGACACCCGAGTTCGATTCTAGCTTTCGCCACAGGTTTCCTGTGTAACTTTGGGCAAGTTGTTCAGGCCCAGATTTTTAAATGTATTTAGGCATTGCTCCATTCAGCATAAGTCAGTTAGGTGTTGCAGTGCCTAAATACCTTTAATCCAGGCCTTAGTCTTTCTGTGCCTCAGTTCCCCATCTATAAAATGGGGGTAATGAAATTCCTTTCCTCACAAGAGTGTTGTGAGGATAAATAAAGGTAAATTAAAGATTGTGAAGTGCTCAGATACTAGATAGGGGCAATATAAGTAAATAAAATCCAATTAGATTGATAAAAAGATAGACATCTTGGCCTGGAGAAACCACCTCTAGTTGAAAACCGGTAGCTGGCTCAAATACATAATTTCTGCTGAGTAGTATAGTTTACTGTTTTTATTCTGTGGTTTTTAGGCAGTTGGTGTGAAAGAAATATGGTAGTTCTTTGTCTTGGACAAACATACTGTTCATTTTTTCCCCCCCCCCCCCACCCATAGACTTACTACATAATGTGAGTTCATTATATTTCAATTATAATTTGAGTGTTTTCTCTAGACCTACTGAAACCATAATGATTTCCTGTTTTCATGTGGTTTGACAGATCAAATAAATACACCGAAAGCAGTTGTTTTAGCATTAGCTTTCGTATGAGTAAATAGGACTGTATAAAATCAAATATGAAGTTATTTAACATTAAAATGTTAGCGTTTTGGTAAATAATTTCATTTTATTTTCATGAAAACTGTGGCAGTACTGCTATATGGTTTGTTCCCCTCCCCTCCCCCAATAAAATGCAAGTCTGTGTATGTTGCTTGCAGTGTTGTTGTAGTCATGTTGGTCCCAGGATATTAGAAAGAAAAGGTGATTGAGGTAGTGTCTTTTATTGGACCAACTTCTGTTGGTGAAAGAGACAAGCTTTTGAGCTACACAGAGCTCTTCTTCAGGTCTGAGCTCTGTGTAGCTAGGAAACGTGTCTCTTTCCCCAACAGAAGTTGGTCCAATAAAAGACACTACCTCTCCCACCTTATCTCTGTTATACATATACACACACATAATTTGTATAAAATTTCAAGAGACTTGATTTTGGGTGCCCCAATTTTTTGGGTGCCAAACCTGAGACATGTTTTGTAGGGTCTTGAATTTCAGAAAGTACTGAACCAGAGCCACCCAGTTCCTTTAAGGTGTTTCAAAATTGGGCATAAAAAACACTAGTTACTTCTGAAAACTTAGGTCTGGCTGTCTATCAGTAAACCTTACCACAAAATTGCCTACTAAAATAGCTATCAAACGGCCTTTAACTTTTTCACTTATTTGATACTGTTGTTTTTAAACACACACTGTAGTACTTGAAATCAGTTCTAATTAGTGTGAAAGGAGCTACTGATAATATTAATCTAAGTATTCTTTGGAGCAGTTTTATGTGAGCCTGTTATAGGTATATATGTACAAAATAGCTGAAAGTATGCTTCAGTGACATTACCATTACAAGAAATTTTGTGTTCATTCAGAACAGATTTTTAACTGTAGACTTAATGCAGCATGTTCTGTATGGATTGCTGCAATTGTATTTTCACACAAATAATGTGGTCGTCATGGTAAAGTGTGTGTGTGTCTGTAATGTAAAATTTTTGTTTGAATTGCGATTGCTAAATTGGTCATCAACATTTCTGTTTTGCGTTAGAAGAAAACTATGGTTCAAGAAATCTGAGTGTTAAATAAACAGTGCACTGGGTAACAATTTCTTTTTACTCTTCATTCATCAAAGAAACAGGAACTGAGAAAGAGAAGAGAACATGATTTTTATTGCCAATTATCATTATAGTATGACAATAATAGACTCGTTATGCCCTTTTAGAACTATACAGTTAAAAATAAACTTTCCATTACATTCCTCTTGACTTTGAAATACGGAGTCTCTCTACCAGCAGATGTGTGGTGTTAGAAAATAAAATCACAAAGCTTTGTGATTGTATAGCTCCCCTCTAATAAAATAGTGTACCCCCCCCTCAATTCTTTCAGTTTTCCAGCAGAAATAATTGGAGATTCCTTTAGTGAGGAGCAGGTAACCTTGGAGATAGACTTTGGGTAAAGGAAACAAGACTATCTTCCTCAGTAGTTCTCATTGTGTTTGGCCATTGTTGAAGCAGTTAGACACACATTATTATTCTGTTAGGTTTTTCTTTTTTGACATTCATGTTGCACCCGAGATATCTATGGCCTTCTGTTCAAACATGTACAGGGCAGGGTCCTGTCATAAAGGAGCTTAAAATCTAATATGGAAGGATACTACACAAATTTTTAATGATCTGGTTAAGATGGAAATAGGGGGAAATATTTTGTAGATCATCTGGTTTCATACGTGTAGGCACATCTGTGTGAGCCAGGAGTGCCTCCCCAAAGTGTAAACTGGCCACACTTTGGGAATAGGATCCTTGAGAGAAGAAGCCACAGAAGTCTTTAAACCATGATTTGAGGATGTCAGTAACTCAGCCAGAGGTTAGGGGTCTATTACAGGAGTGGGTGGGTGAGATTCTGTGGCCTGCAGTGTGCAGGAGGTCAAACTAGATGATCACGATGGTCCCTTTTGACCTTAAAGTTTGAGTCTATGAACACCGTAGTGTGTATGGAGAAGGGTGATGGAAGAGGGGCTCTGGTCTTTGTGGGAAAGCACTTGTGGAACTCAGCCTCTCTTTCAGACCTGTTGTATTTATTATTCTGAATGAGTGAGTGATATGTGCAGCCTGATCCAAACTCAAGTGTAGTCAACAGAAGTCTTTTAAGGGGCATGGGGTCAGCCTGAAGATATAATCGCCTCTTTATGCCAGAGATGATCAAATTGGAAAAAGTTTGTATTTTCTTGATTTATGTTCCTTCTCGAACACCTCTCCTTGTTGCCCAGTTTCTCTTCCATAAAGGATTTTCTGAGACTGTAAGGATCTCTCTTCTGCCCTGGTGGCATCAGGTGCTTTTAATCATCTTTCATTCCACTTTTGGTTACTTGTCCTGTTTATTTTTCTAAGGCCATGACTGGTACATCCATAATCTTTCATTTTTGTCTTAAATTTTCTATTGATGAAACCAAAATATAGTCAGAGACTTTTTTCAATTGTCTCCTTAGTTTGTGGGCCATAAGCCCTCCCCCACCCCAGTATATGTTTAATTGTCCACATATGGTAATTTGTATTGTCTTAACTGCAAACTAGTTTCTTGTTTGGTAAATTATCTCTGTTTGTTTGCAGCTGATCACTTTTGTTTCATAGCACTTTCTATTACATGGCGTGGTGGTCTCCTAGGAGAAAAGGATTTTCTCCTAGTGCTCTAATGAGTTGTTTTTCTTAGCTTTCCCAAATAGTGTCTCGTTCTTAGAAACAGGCCAGTAAGTGTACTCATTCTGGTGTGAATGTACATGAGAGTTTGGCAGACTCATTCTGCCTTGTTTGGAAATTTCTCAGGCATTGAACTGAATAAAAGTGAACCTGACAGCAACTTGATCGAGCCAAAGTGGCAATTAGATGCCAATCCAGTCTTGTTTGATCCTCTTATGCATTTTCTACCTTGGGATTCCAGTGTGCCTGAGTTTGATTGCTTCACAGAAAGAAGTGACTCAGCAATATGCTAATCACCCAATATCTCTAAATCAGGAATAAACTATAAAATGCTTTATGAGCCTTGGGGCAATGATCTAAAAGGACTTAGTCACTGAAAGAGTAAAATTCTTCCAAAACTAGTCAGGAGGACACATCTGCTAACAAAGGGAAATTTTCCTACTTCCTTGACTCTCCCAGTCCTGGTGATGATGCAAACTAGATCATCAAGTAAGCCCTCTTTCTCTCCTCCCCCCCCCCCTTTTTTTTTTTTAAAAGAGGTTAAATCCTTTAGTTTTCAAATTCCTAAAATGTTATCCTGGAAGTGAGAGAAATCCTGAATGCCCAGAAAAAAATATTTTTGACATGCATCCCAGCCACCACATGCCCTGATTTTGAAAAGGTGGATATGAAGTTTTTAAATCTTTTTTTTATTAATATTTTAAGGCCGCAGCTTTCATATATTCAGATCTGTTTGGCTCATCTGAATATTTGCTACAGTACAGTTTATTTAGCATAATGTTCAAAGATGTGTTTACATTGCCACCAGCTGAAATACCTTGGATTCCATCAGCCTGATTATTTTGGTGGTGGGATGGTGTTGATTTTTAAGGGAACTTTGCAGGCTGTGTTTTTTGTGTCGCACCTAGTACAGTAGGGCCCCAATCCTGGTGGGTGCTTGAGCTTTCCTGCAACATAAACATTTAGTACTATTAATAATCTTTTACTGGCCACTGTAAAAATGGGAACAAATTTGCCACACTTTGTAGTAAATACTGTGTAAGGTTGCTTTAAAAATTGTGTTCTTTAATTATCGAAGCACCAGAAATGACATAGAGGAGGAACTAGCCTGAGGCTGTTGGATGAGGTTGGACGAGGGTGGTTGCTGTGATCTTGATGGTACATATGTAGCTTTTCTTTATTCAAAGTTAACATTTGGAGAAGACCTGGCTGCAGGAATAAGAGGGATGTAGCTGTGTCTAGTGTATAAATGAAGGAAGTCATGGGCCACAAATAGATTGCCTCTAAGCTGAATACACACAGTGGAGGAAGGATGTTTACCATACAGTATACTTAAGAGGGACAACCATGTGTGTAGTTGTCTTCTCCCTCTCCCACGCTTCATAAATTTAATATTTTAAAGATTGGCAAATCTCATAATCCAAGTATTGTTCTATGTCAGGGGTCGGCAACGTTCGGCATGCGGCTCGCCAGGGTAAGCACCCTGGCGGGCCGGGCCAGTTTTATTTACCTGCTGACGCGGCAGGTTCGGCCGATCGCGGCCCCCACTGGCCGCGGTTCGCCGTCCCGGGCCAATGGGGGCGGCAAGAAGCGGCACGGGCGAGCGATGTGCTGGCCGCGGCTTCTCGCCACCCCCATTGGCCCGGAACGGCGAACCGCGGCCAGTGGGGGCCGCGATCGGCCGAACCTGCCGCGTCAGCAGGTAAATAAAACTGGCCCGGCCCGCCAGGGTGCTTACCCTGGCGAGCTGCGTGCCGAACGTTGCCGACCCCTGTTCTGTGTTTTATTCCAGAAGTGAATTTATTTCCAGATTTGGCAGATTACTTTATAATTTTGTTCTAAAGCCAAAAAACAAAAAATACAACTCCTGTTCCCCTAAAGAAGATAGGCTTACTGGCATAGGGAGAAAGCAGTCTAAATATCGACCGCTGGATCCCATTGTTTGTGGGATTTCTTCTCCCTCCTATGGGACTTAGCGTGATAAAGTGAACATCCTTTCCGTGAGTTCAAGCCATAGTGATGGAACTCACACTAAGTCCGATAGGCATGAGAAGAAATCCCACAAACAATGGGATCTGGCAGCCCTGAGCTCCGGTCCACCGGTACCGTCACTACCAGCACCCCACAAGATACAGGACCCTTCCAGTCCAGGAAAATCCATAGTGCTGGCACTGATACCAGGCAAAGAGAAGGGTATGTCTGACACTGGGGAGATCTAGAACTGTTGCTGAGCCGCAACACGTGCTTGCCTTACCAGACCTGGAGTCACTGCATCCGTCAGGTCCTTCCACCTCTAGAGAGATTATTTCTCTGCCACGGATTCTACCCCAGAACAGGACCCTTGCCATCCACTCTGCTGGCTCAGACGGTACCAACATTTGAAACAGAGTCCACTTTCTCCTCCGCTGACGAATCAGAAGCGGGAGAGGAACTGGCCATGCCCTTTCATCCCTATGCACCTTTATGGAGACCACAACATCCATGGCCTCATCTACCACTTCTACCTTGGAGCCATTGGTACCTCATGCTGTTGAGGCTACCACAACCTCCCTCAGATCCAACCTACTGGTCATACTCGGGATCCAGATCCCAATATAACCCCTCAGAACCGGCTTAGTCCACAAGAGACCCTTCACCTGCCTCCTCCCTAAGGGATCCTTCTAGCAGGCACTCGGCTCCACTGGTAGAGGAAGAACCCCTTAGTCTGATCCTGGTGGTGATTTCTGATCCCGGCAAGATTTCCATCTTCCTCTCTGGATGAAATGGTGACTGCAGCATCCCCTTCTCCACTGGATAACTTTAGGCAATATCAGGAACTGTTGCAGAGAGTCATGGGGAAACTCCATGTGATGGGTGGGATCACAGAACCCCCCTTGGAAGCTGCCGCCTGATGTGCCAAGACTACTTCTGCCCCTGCTTTCCTGACCTGCCAGCCTGGGACTTCAGTGCCCTGCCTGGTTTGAGCCAGACCCAAGTCTGAACCACATCCCCTAACAGCTGCAAGCTTAACTGAAAGCAGCTTACAGAAGTGTTCCTGCCTTTAACACTCAGATGCCCAACTCCCAATGGGGTCTAAACCCAAATAAATCCGTTTTACCCTGTATAAAGCTTATGCAGAGTAAACTCAAAAATTGTTCACCCTCTATAACACTGATAGAGAGAGATGCACAGCTGTTTGCCCACTCAGGTATTAATACATACTCTGAGATAATTAATAAGTAAAAAGTGATTTTATTAAATACAGAAAGTAGGATTTAAATAGTTCCAAGTAGTAACAGACAGAACAAAGTAAGTCACCAAGCAAAATAAAATAAAACACGCAAATCTATGTCTAATCAAACTGGATACAGATAATCTCACCCTTAGAGATGCTTCAGTAAGTCCGTCTGTCGTCCCCCCGTCCCCCCCCCCCCCCAGACTGGACACCTTCCAGGCCTGGGCACAATTCTTTCCCCTGGTACAGCTCTTGTTCCAGTTCAGGTGGTAGCTAGGGGATTCCTCATGATGACTCCCCTTTGTTCTGTTCCACCCATTTATATATCTTTTGCATAAGGTGGGAATCCTTTGTCCCTTTTTGGGTTCCCACCCCCTCCTTCTCAATGGAAAGACACCAGGTTAAAGATGGATTCCAGTTCAGGTGACATGATCACATGTCACTGTAAGACTTCAAGCCTTCATTCCTCCCAGCCTGACTCACAGGAAGGCTTGCCTGTAAACAGAGCCATCCACAGTCAATTGTCCTGGTTGATGGGACCCATCAAGATTCCAAACCACCATTCATTGCCCACACTTTGCATAATTACAATAGGCCCTCAGAGTTATATTTCATATTTCTAGTTTTAGATACAAGAGTGATACATTTATAGAAATAGGATGAACACACTCAGTAGATTGTAAGTTTTGTAATGATACCTTACAGGAGACCCTTTGCATGAAGCATATTCCAGTTACATTATATTCACTCATTAGCATATTTTTATAAAATCATATAGACTGCAACGTCACACTCCAAATTTCCCTGGAAGAGATCCAAGATACCCAGAATAAGCTGCTGGATATCCTTCATACGTCAGCACTGGCCAGAATTGCACTGCCAATTAACGACACTATCCTGGAGCCTGCCAGGACAGTATGGCACATCCCTGCCACATGCATAGCTACCCCCAAAGAGGCCGAAAACCATAACTATGTCCCTGCCACAGGGTCTGAGTTCCTTCTTTCGCACCTTCCTCCAAATTCCCTGATTGTCTAGGCTGTGACCAATTCAACTATGCCTTCCCTCCTCTGCAGCTCCAACCTCAGGTACTGCACGAGATCTGACGAGACAGAGCAATGGTCATTCTGATTGCCCTTTGCTGGTCAAAACAATTCTTGTTTTTCAATCTCCTCGGCATGTTAGCCCACCCACCTATGCACCTCCACGACTTCCCCAACAGGCTGACTCAGTACAATGGCAAGATCAAGCATCCCAATCCACATGTGCTCCACATCAGAGCGTGGTATTTGGATGGGCACCTGCTTTAGAACACACGTGCTCTCCGGCTGTACGAGAGATCCTCTCCAGCAGCAGGAAGGACTCCACTAGGCAATGTTATCGAGCCAATTGGAAACGTTTCTCATCTTGGCTCCAACAAAAAGGACTTTTACCTCAGTCAGCAGAGATCCCCCTCATTCTGGATTCTGTTCTGATTAGCACATTCCACCCTCTTGTGGAAGGTTGTGCCATCTTTACACACCCACTAACTACTAGGTTTTGAAAGGCCTCATCAGAACCTTCCCACCTGTCCAAATGATCGCATCCTAATGGGACCTGAATCTAGTTCTTTCCATGCTAACGAAACTACCCTTTGAACCGTGAGCATTGTGCTCCATGTCCCTTCTTTCTGTCAGTTGCCTTCCTTGTTGCTGTCACTTCCGCGAGAAGGGTTGGCAAGTTTGGAGGTATAATGTCAAACCTGCTGTTCATGGTTTTCCACAAGGACATAGTCCCCCTAAATCTATATCCCAAATTTTTACCAAAGGTGGTCTTCCAGTTTCACATTAATCATTTCATTCACTTACATGTTTTCTTCCGGAAGCCTCACACATCCACAGAGGAATGTCGACTCCATTCCCTACATGACCAACGAACCCATGCTTTCTACCTACAGAGAACAAAACCTATCAGGAAGTCCCCTACACTGTTTTTGCAGTAGCTGAAAGACTCGGGGGGGTAAGCCATCTCTACCCAAAGAATCTCCAAATGTATTTTGGGTTGCATTAAACTCTGCTACCAACTGTCAAGCCTGACTCCCCATACAGGGGTGAGGGCTCATTCCATGAAAGCTCAACCCTTGACCGCAGCTTCCCTTCAGGACGTGCCACTTATGGACATATGTAGGGCGGCCACGTGGAGTTCTGTGCACACCTTCCCAGCTCACCATGCCTCAGTGCAGGACTCAGCGGCAGACAACTCCTTCAGTGTGGCATTTCTCTGCCCTCCTTCCCCTCTGCTACGGATCTGTCTGATTCAGGATGGAAAAGGAACTGGAGATGTGGTCAATTTGCCCCAGCATTTATCACCTTGGACGGAAGCATGGGGCGAGCCAGGGCGCATATGCAGACCAACAGACACTACTTTCAAATTCTCCAACTCCGGGCGCATGGTGCGCATGCATAACCCTCAGTGGAATACAGCTAGGGACCATGCATCTCAAAGAACCTCCAATTACAGGGGAGTAACCTCCTCATCTGTAGACTCAAATACTGCTTCTGTTTAAGCATGGTTCATAGTTGGGCTAGATAGTTAATTTTCAAAAAATGGAGGATTCTGCAGGCATTAATGGTGTCGGTCCCCTCACTTGTTAGGATGTTTCCTCATCACCCAGGATGAATGTATTATTCCGTCCCTATAACCTAGATAGTTAACTGAAAGAAATGCAAGTAAAATCATCCATTTAAAATTTGTATGTTTCCCTACTTTAAAAAAAAATTCTGGGGTATGAGAGATTTATACACCGGCACAGAACCATACATGAAATCAAATCCCGGCCCCACTGGCAATTTTGCTGTATGCCAGGCGGGGAGATGAAAAGCTGAAACAGGGCAAATAAAACCATCTCCGTATATACATTTTCCCATCATATATGTGCATATACAGCATTGGGTTTCATTTTGCATTACTTCTACAATTCACTTCCGTTTCCTTATCATACCCTTTATGGCCATATCTTTTGCTCTGAAAGAGTGGAGTTAGCAATGGGAAAGGAAAGCACCTAGGTTACCGACATGACTTTTTTGTATTTGTGCTTTATTATGCCCACATGTCTAAAGGGCTATAATAATCAAAATTAACCATTCACCTGCAAAGTAAAACAAACGATACATTATAAAAAGAATCCATTTGGGTAGTTTCTGAGACTAAATGCTGTCCTTTCACTTTTACTACTACTGTTAATAGGTATGAAGTAATAGGAATTTTGAATCATTATATAAACAGCACTATATTTTAAAAAGAACGCATATAATTCAGCTCAGTGTGATCTAAAATCAAACTATTAACTGCTTCTAACACTTGTCCTGTAGTTCTGTATTTGAGTTTTATGTTAGCAAAACGTCCTCTGGTGTGTGTGTGCGCGTGTGCGTGCACGCATGTATGTATATACAGATTTTTCCTTCTAAATAACGGGCAGAATTTGAGAGACCAGGATGAAGTTCCTTTGAAAATATAGCCCAAAGTGTTCAAAGTTAGATTAATAGCTGTATTCCTGCTTTCATTGGAAGGTGGTTGCTCAGGGTTTGAAATAAGTAAAATAAGCGTGCACTTGGACAAACTTTCAAAGAAAATAGATAAGGTGTTACATTGGCATAGAATTTGTGTGCAATAATTTGTAATGCCAAAACTTCACTTGTTCCTGGGTCAGACACTAGAGCAGTGGTCACCAACCTTTTTATGCCCAAGATCACTTTTTCAATGTAAAGGCAACCCAGGATCTACCCCGCCCCTTCCCTGAGGCTCTGCCCACCCCATTTCCTCTTTTCCCCCATTGCTCACTCTCCCCTACCCTCACTCACTTTCACTGGGCTGGGGCAGGGGGTTGAGGTTTGGGAGGGGGGTGCAGGCTCTGGGCTGGGGCCGAGGGGTTCGCAGTGTGGGAGGGGGCTCTGGGCTGAGACTGGGGCGGGGGTTGGGCTGCAGGAGAGGGTGAGGGGTGCAAATTCTGGGAGGGAGTTTGCCCCAGTCCGGCACCCCCTCTGCACCCAGAGTGTTGGGGTGCAGGGTGTGGGCTCTGGGAGGGGGAGTATGGGTGCAGGAGGGGGCTCCGGGCAGGGGCTTGGGGTGCAGGAGGGGGTATGCGGTGCGGGGTGCAGGAGGTGGCTCAGGGCTGGAGGTTGGAGTGCGGGCTCCTGCCAGGGGGGCACTTCCTCCAGCGGCTCCTGGTAGGCGGTGCAGCAGGGCTAAGGTAGGTTGCCTGCCCCGACCCCACTCAGGCACATCGGCACTTCCTCCCCATCACGAGCCGGGCCACCCCCTACCCTGCCAGCCAGTAGTGCCCCATGGTGGCCACGCTGCTCCTGGAAGGGGCCAACGTGCCCCCGGGGGTGGGGGGGTGGGCATGTGGCACCGCATGCTGCCTCTTTCTGCAAACACTGCCCTCGCAGCTCCCATTGGCCACAGCTCCCCGTTTCTGGCCAGTGGGACCTGTGGGGGCGGTGCTTGCAGGAGTGTGGGGCTGCGGCAGGCAGATCAACTGGGAGAGTCGCCAAGGTCGACCAGTCAATCGCGATCGACGGGTTGGTGACCACTGCACTAGAGTAATAGGAAGATGCAGAAACGCTTTGATAAATGATTGAAGTTCTACATCATGTGTCGACCCCCCCCCCCCGGAAAATACATTGAGCATTGTTTTCATCTGTCTGACTTGACAAGCAGTGCACTGGCATGAACGCATAGATGGTGTCCCACTCATGGACTGTGGGGAAATTGTGAAGCAGGCGTGCCAAGGATGGCATTGATTAGAAAGCAACAGAGGGTCCTGTGGCACCTTTAAGACTAACAGAAGTATTGGGAGCATAAGCTTTCGTGGGTAAGAACCCACTGCTACCCCTCTGATAATTGATTAGAAACTTATTCAGAGAGGTAAACTTAGCTTCACAATCAACCTCCCATGCAGCCATATGTGACAAGTACTTTCTGTTCTTTTTCTTTAGGTTAGGACTGAGGTCATGATGGGAGGGAACTGGATATAGAATATCAGGATAATTGCCTCTATTATATATTTCTCCTAAAGAAAGCAGAGAGTTCAAGTTCTTGAATCTTTTATGGTTCCGATGTTCAAGTAGTTAAATAAAAAATAGTAACTTTCCTGGATTTTAGTAATCTCATTATGCTGCCAAAATCTATATATTGCATAGCACTTAATAATACATCTTATTGTGTTGTTTAATTACAAAGTGCTATTTAAAAAAATCTAAATGGATGCAAGTGTAAAATAGGAAATAGGGTTTTATTCATTCATGAAGCAAATAAGAGCCATGCCACAATATTTGGTGGCTGTGACATATCAAACAAAAAATAAAATTAATATGTGAGGTATTTTTGACAACGTTGTTTGTTTTACTCTTCTCGCTATAGCAAGAGACAGTTGCATGCTTGGCTAAGTAGCACATTTTATTGTTATCACCACAGAAAGTAGCAAAATGCGATACAGAGAGTGATATGCACAGGTGCCGACTTTACGCTGTGCCGGGGGTGCTTGCCCCCTGACTCTGCCTCAGGTCCCGACCCCACTCAACCATCTCCCTAAAGGCCCTGCCCTGCCTTTTTGCCCCCGCTACACCCCCACCCTACCCCTTCGCACCCTGTTTCGCCCCTCCCTCGAGCCAACCGTGTCCTCGCTCCTCCCCTCTCAACTCCAGAGCCTCCTGCGGACTGTGAAACAGCTGATTGCGGTGGGCAGGAGGTGTGGGGAGGGAGGGGGAGGCGCTGATCGGTGGGGCCCGCTGATGGGCAGGAGGCGCTGGGGGGAGGGGGAGATTCTGATTGAGGGGCTGCTGGTGGGTGCTCATCACCCAACATTTTTTTCCCCTGTGGATGCTCCAGCCCTGGAGCACCCAGGAAGTCGGCACCTATGGTGATACGATCTTTATGAAAAAAAACTTTGGAACTGAAAATGAAGAAAGGAGTAAATCACGGAATATTAGATGTTTATCACATTTCTTTTGTTTCCAAAGCACCCATCACGTGGATCTTAAAACCATGATTAGATAAAGCAGATCCCAGTGAGCTCGGCTATTAGTGGCTCTAGTAAAACCAAGCTAAAGGCAGGGTGGAAGAAAGTGTATGAGAGGAACGAGGATAATTGTAGTAATAATGAGAATCATATAGCATGTTTCATCTAAAAATGCTATATAGACATTAACTTACAGTACCTTTTTGAGGTTTTTGAGTATTATGTCTATTTCAGGGATGGGGGAAAAATGAGAGAAATTAAGTGACTTGCTCAAAACTGGACAATAAGTATCAGAGTCAGGATTAGAACTCTTGTGTTCCTTGCTTCTCCTGTTCCCTGATCAGTCTACTAGATCATAGTGATGCAGATAAATTGACCTGAATAGAACGGCTTTCACCAAGACCTGAAGACAACTGCTGAGGGACTCTAGCAGACATCCTCTGAGAGGGGATTCCATAGAGGAAGTCCCTGAACTCAGGAATCCTCTCTTCTGGCCTGATCTGTTTTGAACAGTGAGATTTCCAGCAAGTATAACTCAGCCAATGTTGACTGCATGGGAGGAACTCTCATTCAAGAAATATAGTAACTAAAAGAAGGGGAGCATATGAAGTCTTCTGTCTCCCAGCCAAAGGAGGTTTACTTGCTACAGTATGTCTATTATTCATTCTTGTTTAAAATGTTCCAAGCTATGGGGCTTCCACCAGTTACCTTAAGAAGCTGTTCCACAATGTGCATGATGTCATTGTTTGGAAGATTTCCCTGATATTCAGCCTACATTTTCCTTCTAATGTCATCCCACTGGCTCTAGTGATGCCCTCTTGAATCACTCTACGTAGGGCTTGTCTACACTTACATTTTATAGCGCTCCAACTTGCTGGCTCAGGGGGGTGATTCACCCCCCTGAGCGCAGCAAGTCGGAGCACTTTAAAGCGCTAGTGTAGACGGGCTCGGCGCTAATCCCCTCGTGGAGGTGGATTACCAGGAGCGCTGAGAGAGCTCTCCCCCAGCGCTCGCACGCGACCACACTCGCACTTCAAAGTGCTGCGGCGGGAACGTTCCCACGGCAGCTCTTTGAAGTTTCCAGTCTAGACATACCCTTAGGTTTCCTCTTCCTCCTGGATCTCTAGACCCATTAAATATATTTTTTATATTATGTCCCTTCCCCCATCCTTAGTAGTAGCTTCCGAGTATCCCAGGCTTAGATCATTAAGGGCTTGATAAGCTATCAGCAAGACTTGTGCTTATATTGCTCTTTAAAAAAAAAAAAAAAAAAAAATCAACATGTTGACAATTTGTGGGTTGATAAATGCAAGATGTGGCAGCTAAGCCTATATTATATTGACTGTTTTGTTTTAGAAAAAAATGTAGGTAATATGCCTGACATTGCTCAGCTTTTCTAAGTACTTTGGAAAGTGATGAATCAAAGGTCAGCTATTGTACTCAAAACAGGTTAAATAAAATTAAATTCCAGTCACTCTTGATGGCATTAGAATGCCCTCTGCCATTAGTAGTGGAAAACTGTTACAGAAAAAAATAAGATTGTGTAATCTTTTATGATGAACTCTAATGAAAACCAAAACAAAGTAGGAGTGGAAAGGTGAGACTCTGAGGAGAGCATTCAGTCAAGTTACCATGGTGATAAGATTGAGAACAGAACAGCTTTCCTAGAAGGAACTTGTAAGGAACTGCTGATTGTTTTTGCTGACGAAAACTTGCTGTCTATGGGCCAATGTTCTTTTGGGAATAAACTGTTGAAATTGAGTGGCATGATTGTAAATACAGTCCTGAACACTCAACATTCTCTTGTTTCAAATTCTTGTTCAGTATGTCACAGTAAAAAGCAATATGCTATAGATTATTATTATTTTTTTTTATTTCGGTACCAACAGTCATTGTTATAATTTTTGGCTTGTTTGTATTTTTGCTTGTAATATTTCTTGTATGACTGTTGACCCTGTGGACTTCCTCTTTTAGACCTTCGTAATTTCTCAAAGGCAAAATGGTAGCTTTGTAAAATCTGATGGAGGAAAAAAATATTTGCAGAGGAAATGGGGAACTTTCCTCTAGCAATAGCAAAAATGTTTTTAGGTGAAGCAGCATAATAAATGGAACTGTGATCAAACATGCAGTTCTTAGGTTAAGAGGCTGTTTTAATATACATATAAAACAACTTGTTTTGGAATGACTACTAGTTGAATGGCGCATCTACAGTAGTGGAAGGATGATGTATCTCATTCATTTGGCAGTGTTTTCAGTGGGAGCAAAATGAATATATTGACTTCAGCATTCAACTTCAATTTGAGAACATCTTTCTAGTATGGTACTTTAAATGATTACAAAATGTGTAATATTTCTTTCACCAGTCTGTGTTGAGATAAATTTGTTCCTACATCAGGAGAAGATCAACACAATTGAGATGCTATAAATATAGTTAATAAGCACCTTTTGACTCTGCTGGAGAAGCCATCCATGTGGTACAATGCTCTTTGCCAGTGACCAGAGATTTTTGCAAGTATTGTAGGCCAGTACCCAGGTGTCAGGCAAATAAAGAGGATAGCTCCTCTTGCTCCTTTCCAGAACAGGGATTTTTTTTATGTGGCCAGGATCCAGGCACAGTAGCCCAGTGGATACAAAGGTAACCTGTATACCAGCCAGGACATTCTCCCTTCCCACACAGGGAACAGTGACCCAAGATGATTTCCTTCTATAGGAATTAATGGGCAGAATTGTGGACTCCTGACTCCGAAGAAGCCACAAAGCCATCTCCATAGCTGCAAGAGAATCTAACTGGAAGATTGCAGAGGTATGAAGTGACTCATTCATCTCCATGGGATGTTCTGAGATGAATCAGAGCTCTTCCTGGAAATTAATACAGCCTAACACTACAATAGCTTGGAGAAGTGTTAACAGATTCATTAATCTCAATGGGTGTTCTCCGACCTCTCTCCAAAGTATACCTCAGCCATTGTTACGGAATCCTGTTCATCAAGGCATATCCCAAAGGGAGGTAGCCTTCTTGCAGATGGAGTGCCATCTGGAACAACCTCTTGCTAGGTCCTTAAAATGGTGTGTGTGATCACCATCATTGGTGATCTTATTGTGCCACCAAAGTTGTTGTGGAATATCAATTGTCAAGACAATCTCACTGAGTCAAATGGATTTCAGAGCATTTTGAATATTAAAATAATTTCCTTATTGAGTGTAGGAGGTTGTATCTCAGGAACCTTTTTGACCAAATGACTTCAAATTTAGACACAGAAGTTTACCTCTGCCCCTGTTCTTCCAGACTAATATCCAAGATAATCGCACTATGGATGTGGATTTTAGAGCATGTTGAAAATTAAAAGAAACTCATTTTGGGGAGCTGTACGTTGGGGAATCAGATCCCCCTCCCCCCCAATTTTGCACCCCAAACTCTAAACCAGCCTGTGTGGCATAGATTCAAGACAATCTTCTTATGTGTCAGTTTTAGAGCAATTTGATTAAGTCCTTACAGGGGGAGCTGTATCTGCTGAACTTGACCAAATGACCCCAATTTGCATCACTAACTCTACCTTCTGCTGACCCTAATGTGGTGGGGTGATAGTGCCACCTCAGTTATGGTTACTGCAGGATTTCCATTTTAACAGGAGTTCTATAAGATCTACAAAAATTGTGTGTTTGGGGGTTTAGAGTATCATTTTAAATGTTCTGTAGTTTATGCGCTGCCTCATTTTTCTATAGCTGTTTGTGGAGGTGGATTGTGGGGTGGGGGAATATCATTGGAGGTTTTTGTTTCAAAAATGGTATTGTGACTAAAATTTTTCTAGAGTCTGACATTTCCTTCAGGTCCTTCTCACAAAACTACAGCACTTTGAGGGGTGAAATTGATCCATGTGAATCTTTTGTGTCGATTGAATGACAGATAGGCATAACTGCGCAGTCCATGCTATTAGTCACAGTGCTCAGCGCTGGTGTTTGTCTAATTTGGAGAGACTTCCTGCACTACCAGAACAATAATCATTTTCATAGTGTCACCGCTTCCGTGTTATTTCAGGTCTGGTTCACATTATAGCACATCATTACATATATCTCGTATATAAAGTATTGCACTGTGATTCCCATTGTGGCCCCAGACACTAAGTGAAAGGCGGGTTGAATATACACAGAATGCAGCACTTCAGAGCAGAGGAGTTAAAGTTGTGGCCCTTAAATTCTAGGGGCAGAACTAAGCCACTATGTGAGTACATCACTCAATGAGTATCCCTCACAGAAGAGTTTCTGAAGAAACAAGAGCTTTCACAGAAATGAACAGGTTAAGCAGAGGTGCTAAAGCTTTTAGATTGCAATAACTTCTGAAATATCTTAAAACTGGACTTTGGTATCACTTAATAGCTCATCTCAGGGGCACTCCATGCTATAGCTTTCATGAACGTTACATAGCTGTGCACCCAGAAACGTTCTAAGAATCTGAAAGTATTATGAGCAGTTCATTTAAGAGAGTGTAAAGGTATGGGCAGTCCCTGTGTGCCCCCTTGTGGCCCAGTGTGGTGCTGCAGGTGTGCCCCACCTTACTTTCTCCAAGTGGAGCAGCAATAGATTCACTTGAACTATGGGGGGCAAGGAGAAGTCAGCACATATTAACCAAATAGCATGTCCTCTGTTCTCCCAGACTTATTAAAAAATCTGGTTCAGAGCTCCCAAACAAAGTCTACAAACCAAGTCTTTGAGTCAGGTTAGGCTTGTCTCCTGGTGCCTGAGAAAGAGAAACTGCCACCCCCTGTAGCCTTCTTGGCTTTACTCCCCTCCCTGTGAGGTGGGTGGGTCCCAGAGCTCAGACTGCAGCCCAAGCCCAGAAGTCTACAGTGCAATTAAACAGCCCGGTAGCCTCACAAGCCTGAGTCAGCTGGTATGGACCAGCCCTGTGTTTTTAATTGCAGTGTAGACATACCCTTTATCTCCTCAGCTTTCTGTTCCTGTGTTTAACTAGCTCAGCTCCGTGGTGGGGCAGGGCCTCCTTGATTATTCCCAGGCTGTAGGCTCCAGTCTCTACCTTTAAAGGGTTTGTACGCTTTTTTCCATACATTCTTTCACAGGGAACTATGTCTTGGGAGCCCCTTGGCCAAATGACTCCAAATTCCACCACAAACTCTACCACCCTCCATGTTGTGTCATGCCTGTTTTCAAGACAATTCCTTATGTATGTTGTTTTAGAGTAATGTAATATTAAAAGTAACCCCTTGTTGTGGGGGCTGTATTAGAGGAATCACTGGGCCAAATAACCCTAAATTTACACCTCTAACTACCCCTAGTCCCGATAAGGCATCAGAGTATGCATGTGGATTTTAGAGTAGTTTGAAATATTGGCTTTTAAACCAGAAGCTTTGCTCTCAGGGCAAAACTTTTGACAAGAGCCCGGGCAGAGGGCAATTAATGTGCACAACACATTCTTAGAAGTTACAGAAGGCGAGACTTGAACACACAGTAGATGGGTGTTGCTCCGGTTCAAAAGTCACAGCATGACGTGTGAACCATCCAGTTACTCTGATGTCAGACTGCCTCCAGACACTTTGGTTGATGGCTTTCTCTGGCTTGTCAGCTTGGTTCCAACCACACTGTAGATCCCACTTTTACCCTGAACGACTTTTTAAATATTTATTATCCAAAAGGGCAATGGGTGCTGGACGCTTGCTGAGATCAATCCTGAATGGGTAATGGCAGTTTGGAGGGACTCATTCATAGTTTGAGCCCCACGTGTACACACAATTATAAGAACCATAACATTTAGATGCCACATGATTTTTTTTTTTTTTTTTTTAAAGCGGAGTCCCTTGCTCAAACATCTTCAAAATTGATCAGTTGGCCCTACCCAGGGCCCCCATGAAGCACAGCAATTTTCAAGACAATCTGAGAATCCATGTGGATTTTAGTGCATTTAGTAAAATTGGCTGTGAAACTTCAAACTAATTTACTATTTAACTACAGTGGTACTATTGCCCCACTATGAATTCTAGTTCTAGGGATAATCCAGTATGGTTCTTCAGCAGGGTTACTGTGAACCCCCAAGTTCAGGTTTATTTTATCCGTAGCACCCAAAAAATCTGTGTGTGTGTATGTGTATATAATATATGAGGCAATGACCAAGTCATTCATCACTTAGTAAAAAATGGGGGCAATGAAGACGGTACCATAGCCAGAGACACTGTTGTGGCTCTGTTCAATGCCATTCCTAATCCCCAAGCTCAGGGCTGCTATTGGTTTCCAACAAACAGATCATGGTGATTGGGGGAGAAAAAGGACATCCAACTCCATCCGGCTGTGAAAGTTATCTAAGGCCTGATCAACATGTAAAATTTAGTTTGACCTAGTTATGTCCCTCAGGGGTGTCACACCCCTGAGAGACACAGTTAAACCAACCTAAGCCGCAGTAAAGACACCACTGGGTCAAGGGTCAACAGAAGAATTCTTCTGTTGTCCCAGCTACTGCCTCCTGAGAGGATGAATTTACTACAGGGATGGAGAAAAAACCCTTCCTTTGCTGTAGCAAATGTCTACAGTGCATGCTACAGTGGCTTAGCTGCACCTCTTAGTAGGCTCTTCATGGTGAAGCGAGGGACTATCACAAAGCTGATTCTGATTCTGCCCAGCAAAGCTGGAAGCAGGTGGAAGACCTATAACTGCTCTATCTTATGAAATGGAATTTCCCGAAAAATTAATTTCCTTATTCATGCTTTGGTCTTTATGGATGTACCTTTTGTTTGCTTTTTAGTTCAGATTTGTATGTATCTATTTTAAATCCTTGATAATCCTATTGCTTGAATGGTCCCCAAATACTACATAGGGGGAGGTAAGCTGTTTCTACACAACTTACCTGTTGACTTTTGTTTTTCTGTTTTGAGATCATGGTCTGCTGGAGACCCATTGTGTGCACTGGCCTGATTTTATTAGTATCCTCTCTGATTAATGCTCCAGCAGTGAATTTTAATTCAATATCCGAGTCTAGGGTATAAAATAAGAATACTGAAGACTGCTCAGTGCTGAGATAAAATGCAGCCACCTTTTGGCAGTGATAATAATGCTTTGCACATCTGTAATGCCTTTCATCTAAATATTTCAAAGTGCTTTATAAACATGAATTTACCCTTATGAAGTAGATGTTATCAAATGCCCTTCAGTAGCACTATTATAGAGGATATTTAACTCCGTGTTTTGGGCAGGGGAATTAGGTTGAACGAAAAACATAGATCCGTCTCCAAGTGGAATGAGAAAGTTAAGAACCACTCAGAAGTGCATCTTCTTTTTGATCTGACAATATTAGTGATGAACCTAAATGTATTTCATGTGATGTTCAGACCTTGGATGGTGATAACAGATGGTCTCAGCTGACCTAGGCTGGATTTGAACTTGCAGCTTCTATACCGCATTACCTTTCAGTTTCCCCCAATTATTTTTCAGTGAATTTCATTTAAATAAATAGTAGGTGAACTATGGTGCAAAGTAGCTCCTGCCACATATACGCCATTTATTCTTTCCTCTAATTTCCAAGTGTTACACATTAATTGATATTGACAGAAGATTGCTTTCGTGCATTATGTTGCTGTTGGGTCTGACCAAGATTGTTTCTCTTCCAGCACCCTTGTGCCATACAGCTAGCTTCTTCGCTTCCTTATTCCTATGGATTTCATTGTTCTGGGTTTTCTTTAAATATAATCTCACTCTGACTCATTTGTCTACACTCTTCTGCTACCTGTCATCAAACATGTTTTTTGTTGTGCTTTTTACTTTAGGGACAATTAAAATTCTGTTCTGAATGATTCTGCTGCCTAGTTAGTGGGTGGGGAGTAGGGGAATATCTATACCCAACTCTATTTTCATTTTGGTTGTGGCTCCCATTCCATGTGCTATAGCTGGAAAAAAGCAATACATCAAGGGAGAGTCTAGTAGCCAAGATACCGTTGGTATGTAAGACTTTTGTAGTCCACAAAGAACAAAATTGACTGAGTATATTTTTCTTGTGAAAACTCAAGCAATGTAGAAATCTTTGAAAGCAGCATCTCCAACTGAAATGTAAACATGTTCCTAAAAGAATTAGAAGAAGAAAACATGAGCACAAGTTCAAATGAAGAACCAATCCTCTTAAAATCCACACTAAATTCAGTGTTTTAGCAGTAGAACTGACCCTACCTTCTTCCATGTAGGATCCATTGTGAAATGGATGGAGGGGGAGTGTGTTTGTAGACTGAATGGTTAAGCACTGACAGCTAGCTTTGGAAAATCATTGTTCTGCCAATGGTTTAGGCTGGAAACAGGACTATGTTAAAGGAGTAGTACAAAGCTGCATATATACTGCACATTTTTAACCAAGTTTGTAGCCATTTGGTGACGTGATTGGCTTTAACTGTGGTTTTATCCACATGCAACGTGATTAACACTTGCTGGTAACCATGGCATCTAAGAGTGCATCACCATGGCAGCAGCCTAGGCTGGCATGTAGTTGTCTTTCTTTAACTGGGTTGGCATACTGTTTTTGGCAGTGTAGATGGGACTTTTTAAGCATGTTTGTGTGACCAGTTTGGTTGGAGCTCCTTTCTTCCAGCTGTCTCTGCAGCATAATATCTCCGAGTTCATTACCCCTTGTGTTGTTATTCCTGCTGCTCTGTGTACATAACCTCTTGGTATTCTTTTCCCTGATGAAGTATTGGGGATAGCTTCCCAGAATGTATTGATATTTATTTAGGTCAGCAGACAGAACAGTAAGCACATCATTTTGTTGTAAAGGAAGCTGCTGTGTAGACACAACTCAACAGTATTTGTTGAAGTAGGTCAGATGAGCTACAAAAAAAACCAAAACAAAACTCCAAAAACAGTTGCACTTGTAAGGTGGGCTTTTTCAGAAGCATTAAATAGTGACCTAAATCTGCTCCCACCAAAGCTGACTTTAACAGAAGCCAAGTTAGCCTAATGCTGAATGCTTTTAGAAAACTCACTTGTAGTGTATACAGGGCGTAAACTTAAAGCCAGTTTGTTTCAGCCTTACATTATTTCATTTACTGTGTGATGCTTTTTGGAGAGATTTTTGTCATTCATTTGCTTTGTGTAATTTAAGTTGCTATTGGTATTAGTTACCTGGTCTAAAGCACATGACAAGCAGTGATACTGATAATAGGATAGATATTCTAAAATTCAATAAAATAAATAGTGGGTGTGATATGGGGTATGGACTGGGGGTGTTGGCTCGGGGGGGGGCAGGGATGAAGGGTTTGGGATGCAGGAGGGGGCTCCAGGCTGGGGGGTGGGGCTGAGGGATTTGGAGTCCGGGAGTGGGCTGTGGATTGAGGTGGGGGGTTAGGGTGCAGGAGGGGGTATGGACTCTGGACTGGGGGTGCGGGCTCTGGGCTGGGGATAAGGGGTTCAGGGTGTGGGAGGAGGCTCTGGGCTGGGGCAAGGAGATGGGGTTCGGGGGGGTGAGGGCTCCGGCTGGGAGTGCAGTCTCTGGGGTGGGGCTGGGGATGAGGGGTTTGGGTTGCAGGAGGGGGCTCTGGGTTGGGGGGGGGCTCAGGGCTGGGGCAGGGGGTTGGGGCTCGGGTTGCGGTGCAGGCTTACCTCGGGCGGCTCCCGGTCAGTGGCACAGCGGGGCTAAAGCAGGCTTCCTTCCTGTCCTGGCACTGCGCTGCTCCTGGAAGCAGCCAGCAGCAGGTCCAGCTGCTAGGCAGGGGGGCAGGAGGTTCTGCAGGCTGCTCTTGTCCACAGCGCCGCCCCCCCCCAACTCCCATTGGCCGTGGTTCCCGGCCAATGGGAGTGCGGAGCTTGTACTCGGGGCGGGGGCAGCATGCAGAGCCCCGTGTCGCCCCTGCCTAGGAGCCGGACCTGCTGCTGGCTGCTTCCAGGGCACAGCGTGGAGACAGGACAAGTAGGGACTAGCCTGCCTTAGCACTGCCGACCAGACTTTTAACGGCCTGGTCGGCAGTGCTGACCAGAGCTGCCAGGGTCCCTTTTCAAGCGGGCGTTCCGGTTGAAAACCAGACACCTGGTAACCCTAGTAATCAGAGGTATACAATTTTACATACACATCTATAGATTTACAGTTGTTCTTTTAGATGTCCTTAGTTAAAGCATTTTTGCTTAGCCTGATCAATTTAGCTAAAGACTTTGTTACATTGCTTCTCTCCCCAAGGATGCTTCTCACTGAATTATCCAATACTCACTTTTCTGAAATTTCCTGTTACCTGAACCAGGGTCACGTCTCCTGACGTGGAGATATGACCCTGTTGAGATACTGAAAAAAGGAGGTTTCAGATAAGTGAGTTTCATACATTTGACATTGCAATTTAAGGATTGGGAGGTAGCTCTCCCAGGGATGAAAAACTGCCCATGCAGTGATCTAGTCCTGAAAGGTCTGGATGTTACCCTGATCTGCCTGTGAAGTTGTTGGTTATCAGCTGTATTATTTGAAGTACTGCTAATGCAGGAAAAGAATGGAGGAAAAACTGCCAGTCCTCCTTGCTTCCAATGCTGGGTTTGCTACCATCAAAAGTGAATACATGGCAAGTAAGTGGATATGGGATAGCCTGAGAGATTACTTCCTTGTGTGAGTGAGTGTTCAACGTGGAGACCTGTCACTGAGTGGCTACTTTCTGTGAAGGAGTATAATCCCAGGTTTAGGTGGAGGTTCTTTGCTCTACAGCTCTGCACCTTTACCATTCTTCATTGTCTTGGTAAGCAAAATTAGTGGCAGATTATCTTTCCTGTTTGAATTATGGGTTTGACAAACTAGCGGAAAGGGTGTGACGGAGTCCTGAAATACTTCTGAGAGCTCACTTTTTATTTGCCCTACTTAGTCGCCTTTTTTGTTTTCTTTTCCTATTCTGTGTTCTTTTGTAACTCATTTGCTTCCAGCTGCTCAATTTGTCAGGACTGTGTTTAGATTTAAAATGGACGACGACGACAGTTATGGCATAAAGCCCCTCCCACAGAGCAAAGTGAGAGCTTTCTCTCTATAGCTTTGACCTTAAGAACTGCACTCTGAAATTAATACTGGGAAAGGAAGGAATTGGAGAGAGGCAATCCTGACAACTAACTTAGGCTGAAGAAAGCCTCTCTTGTTGTATCCGACTGTTTTTATCTGTTTCCTCACACCTCTTACTATCTTCATAAATAAAACAACACAAAATGTGTCACACCAATAACTAGGCTACAGAGCTGGATTTTATCATCTTTCACTGTCCACCAATGTATTCCATTGTGACACAAAACCTTGAAGTGGTTTAGTCTGCTCTCAAAGTAAGCGTAGTGATCTAACAGCATGTGTCTCAAGAAATCTCTTTTAGAGAACTCCAATTATAGGCAAGTAATGTATCTATATACTGTTTATGCTGAGTGATGTGATGAAGATTTCTCTTCTGTCCTAATATGAGGCTCTAGCTGTGTAAAAAGATATATTCACTTTTTCCACATAAAAAATCATGCCACTTAATAAGTGGATTTTTTCCTCCTTTGATTCCGATAATTTCTGCATTACTAATGCAACTAAGCAAGGAAGAAGAAGCACATTTGCAAATATCTGAATTCCCAACATATTTTGCATTCATTCTCATCCTCTGCGGCGCCTCCATACGCTTGTATTATGAAGGTTACATTTCTCTTTGATGCGTGCTTATGGATAGCTTGTAGAATGTTCTGGGAATAGTGTAAACTCATTAATTTCTGCTGCACAGGATGCTTGTTTTTGAATAGAGTTGTCTGACATTTTCATAACAGACCACTTATTTGACTAATTTGGTCAATTTTTTTCAAGGATTAATGAACAATTTTTCTGTGGGTGAATGAACTTTTACAAATTCAGTTTTGTTGCTAATAATTGATCAAACAATTCATGTGAACAAATTTTGTTTTGTGGGTTATTTGCAAACTTTTTGTTGTCCATTACATGGTTGGTCACCCTAAGTCACATGGTCTTGTTTCTGCTCTCTGATCAGGTGACTGTTTTTTTTTTTTTTAAATAGCCAATAGCAAATAATCTTGCAAACACCGGTATTCAAATGGAAAGCAGTCCCTCTCCAACCATTTATGTGAACAAAAATTCATTTGTAAGTAGTGAATAAAAAGGGGCATGAACATGGCTGGAGTGAGCAGCTATCTGGATATCAAACACATGCTTGAGAATACTGTTTTGCAGTATTCTTCTACCTCTGGACGAGCTAATTATTACTCAGTAATTATTACTGCGTTTTGTGGCTTTAAAACATTCATTTAGAGAATAGGAAATGGAGTCAATTTTGTTGTCTTTTTTTTTTTTTTTTTTTTTTAAATCTGCCTCAATACCAGTCTGCTCTTGAATGTCCTACCTGCAGGATTTTTATAATGTATTTTTTCAAATGTATCCATGCAGCTAAAATAAGCTGACTTCCTCAATTTTCTAAGTTATTGTACAACTTGGTAAATTTAACTGCTTTGCATGTTCTTCTAAATGTGCATACTTATATTGACTAATGTAATGTATGCCTTCGGAAAATGTATAATTTACCACTTCCAATCCCAATTAAACATTCAAGATGAATGTTCTACAATCAAATCAATGGAAGGATTTTTTTGTTTTAGTGCTTACAAAAGGTGCTACATAAATATCAGTTTCCTCTGAAGTCTTTTATTCCTAGAACAGATTTGGCATGGGCAATAACAATGCCAACATCTGAGAACCCGTCTCTGGAGAAATATATCAAAAGGCACGGTCCAGCTATAGGCTTCTCGGGGATGAACCCTTGTCTGTGTGGATTTCCACTGAATGTGGATGCAAGTGTCCAGTGGCCTAATGGCATAAGACAGTTCATTTCCCATAGTTATTTAGTCATAAGTTCTGTACCCCCACTGCAAGGGTAATTTTTATGATGTGGACACCTGCAACAGGACTGATAGGGAAACTAATTCTTCTTATTCCCACTCCTAATCACTGCTGATTTAGTCTGTATATAAATTCTGAGGTGAAAACGTTAGTGTCTCTTACTGATCCCCTGAGCCATCTGGTACCACAACTGATATTGTTTTTTAAACTGTGTTTTATTCTGTTAGCACATCTATTTTTAAATGTTAAATCTTATCCTTTTATTTGTGTCTCTGTTTCTTTTTCAGCATCATCTTCCTGTGACTGGAGGCAGCAGACAGGAGAACTTCCCTACATCAATGCACTGCCAATGGTAAATACAATTTTAACCGCCTACAAAAAAGTGGTATGATTCTTTCTTCCAGTACCATTGTAAGTCAATCTTATACTGTAAATAATGTTTTTGAAAGTCTTAGGCCATGTCTCCACTACAAAATTATAACAACCTAACTTGCGTCAGCATACAGCCACTGCAGTTATTAATCACTTGTTTGGGTGCAGTATTTGGCTCCTTGTGCCGGAGGTGCGCGTGCTCAGCAGGAACACTTGTATAGATTGTATTGTCAGTGTGGGGAATTGTGGGACAGCTCCTGAAAGCCAGTAACAGTTGACGTAAGCAACGCAGTGTGTACACTGACAATGTCGACCTAATTACATCAACTGTGATGCTACGCCGCTCGGGGAGGTGGTGTTACTAAATCGGTGTAGAGAGGTTCTTACATTGGCGGGAGCCAAATTTAAGTGAAGACGCTTCTGCAGCTAGGTTGATGCTAGGCATCTTCTGTCCGTCCTAGCCCTGTAGTGTAGACCAGGTCTTACTTTTAGCATGCAAGTAGAATTTTCTGCCGCAAAAACCAAAGCTTTATACCAGTTTACAAAGGAATTTACAAGTATTTCCAGATTTAATCCTGTGGGCAAATATAGCAACATATTTTGTTTTCAACAAATAGTGTAATTTGATAACCTTTTATTAGTACCTTCACCCTGTTGGTAACTTTCTGTTTCTTCTTCTGACCAAGGGCATGGGCAAGTGGTTGTTTTGGCTAGATATTCTACTACCCCCAGTAGCATACTTTTGAAAGTTCATTTCAATACTAACAGCTTCTCTTGTTAAAAAGCTATTGTTTCAACACATTTGCCAGCATAAAACTAGTGAAGTTACTCTTTGCTCACAGAAATAGGCAAGGCTGATGTCATCTTTTCTCACTCCCTCCGTGTAATGTTAATAAGCATTGTAGATTATTGCAAGTTTAACTTTGCAGACTGTTTTTAAGTTACTGTTGCTTTTGTAGTGGTTGAGCAGATCAAGAGCAGAAGTGAGGACTGGGGGAGAAAGTCACAGAAGTGAGGACCAGGGAAAGGGTTTCAAATTATTGCCTCTACCTCTGATCAGCTCCATGTGTGATTGCTTTCCTTGTAATTTTGATGTCCTCTTTTGTCACAATGCAGCAGTTTTAAAATCATAACCTGCAGCTCTAACCTGAAAAGTGACAAATATGCTTGGTTCACAAATAAAAAAGATTTTTTTAACTGAGAACCCTGAAAATTCCCCCTGGGTTCTGAGAGTTGAACTGGGTTCTTCACTTTGTATAATCATGAGTATTAAAAGATATGCAAATCAATTACGGCCTTAGTTAAAGTTTCACAACCTCACTGCCTTCATCTTGTGCTCTGAGTAACACCAAAAAAGGCAGTGGGTTTGTATGGATGTAACTGATTTGTCCTGATATTGAATTTAGTAAAAAACTCTGTTGATAATGCATAAGACGGAAAAGCTGTATTGGCTGGACAAGACAACCAGGAGTGAAACATAATGCAATATTACCTTGTCATTAAAGAGAGCAAATATAACTCAGAGAAACACCTCTGTGCAGAGGACTTACACCTGGGGTGGGCAAAATATGGCCCGCGGGCCGGATCCGGCCCGTCTAACATTTCTGTCTGGCCCGCCAGGCTCTTTGACTGCCACCTTGCGATCTCCGGGCCACTAAAAGTTTCGCGGCGCAGCAGGTTGCTCTGGCAGGCCGCGGCAACACGCCGCTCCTGGAAGTGGCCGGCTGCTGTTGGCGTGTCTCTACGTGCCCCTGGCTGGGGGGGAGGTGGCTCTGCGCGCTGCCCCCGCCCCCAGCACCATCCTCACAGCTCCTATTGGCCGGAAACCGGCCAATGGGAACTGAAGGGGGCGGTGCTTGCGAGCGTGGGCAGTGCACGGAGGCCCGCTGCCCCTCCTCCCCCCCCCCAAGGGGGGCGCGCAGAGACGTGCCAGCAGCAGCCGTCCGCAGTCGCTTCTGAGAGCGGCATGGGGCCACAGCATGCAGGGAGCCTGCCTGAGCTCTGCTGCGCCAATGGCTGGGAGCTACCTGTGGTAAGCACCTCCTGGCCAGAGCCCGCACCTCGCACCCCCCCCGCACACCCTAACCTCCTGCCCCAGGTCAGAACCCCCTCCTGCACCCGAACTCCCTCTTGCGCCCAAACTCCCTCCCAGACCTTGCATCCCCTCCATTAATATAGTAGAAATGTGCAGCCCATGGTGACTTATCAAAATTCGTGGAGTGTTCCCCCTACAAAAATTATTGCCTACTCCTGACCTACGCAAACTCTATGCACCACTTAAGTCTCAGCTAAACCCTTAAAATGGGGTATGGATGTTTCATAGGCAATATGCTGGCCCAGTCACTTTTCAGGGTAGAATGGCACTCACTGTCCAGAAGCGTGAGGCTAGCTGTACCCTCAGACCTTTCTATTCGCTCCAAAATTTTATTGCTAATCTCAACTGCTTTCCACCAGAAAACAATACTACTTTTTTTTATTTAAGAACATCTTTTTAGCCAAGATTTGAAATACAGTTCTGTTATTGCATCTCTTAAATACATGACTCATTCCATATTAAGCTAGTCTTAATACCTCATTAAATTTTAAAATACTGAGAAGATCTGTATTTGAAATCTTGTTGCATTCTGTCCTAATTTTCCCTCCCCACAAAGTATATCGAACGCAGAATTGTACAGTCTCAAGGGCATGCTATTTGGTTCAGTAATAATAAAAGATACTTAACTGCTACGTGGAGCATCAAGAAATGGTCTTCAGTACTTTCATAAGAGCTGCTCTCACTACAGAGATGGGACATATTTTACTATCCCAACTTTTTCAGAACAGTTACTTATCTTTTAATTAGAATTATACTGAAATATACTAATACAGTTAAGAGACAGGTAAGACAAGTTTTCCATCTTACCAAAGGTAAGTATTACTATATGAGTTGTTTTTCTCTTGTGGACTCTGTAGATAAAATGGTGACAGTAGGTGACCTGAAAACAATTTTTGTTTTTCCCCCAAACACCTCTGTCTTGGGTTATGGATACAGGGTTCAATTCTGCAAGGTACTAAGTGCCAAACACTCAGTCCAGCAAAGCACTTAAGCTAAAGTACATCTCTAATGTTCAGCATGTGACTAGTCACATTGAAGTTAATGGCACTACTCAGATATTTATAGTAATGCACAAGCTTAAGTATGTGGCTTGATCGGGATCCTTATGCTCAGTACCTTTGTAGGATTGAGTCCCAAGTATGTCTGATCCTTCTATTTACGGATCCAGCAACACTTGTGGGGTTTTTTTTTTCCATTGTGTTTTTTTTTTTTTGTAGTGTCAGTGGTCTTTCAAGATTCTCAGTCAGAAACAAGAGTGTAAAACACAAAAATCTCATAATTTCTCTAATTTGTGCCTTTCTAATTTAAACCTGATTCGATGTACACTCTGTGCAAAAGTAAGTAACTATGTTAACAGCATGTACATAAGTAAGCTAAAATGCATTTTCCTTTTTAAGGAAAACTCTTGAAATTGAATTAATGGACATTACATCATTTTACAGTATTTTACTGTAGCGAAGCAAAAATTGCTGTAGTCTTCAGATATATACTCCCTATTCAACTGTAATGTTGCTGAGAACCTCCAGAGAAAACAATGAAGGAGGTGGCTCAATTTAACAAATAATTCCCACTAAGTGAAGGGCGTTGAGTCTGTATTACTACTTACCCTAGGAGCCTGAAACTTCACAGCCCCCCCTTTGAGGAAGGGAAGCAGGTACATATTTACTCAAGGTCTCACATAGTTCGTGAATGTGTCAAGAACAAAATTCAGGACTCCTAGTCCCCTCTCTAATCACTAGATCATATGGGTTTGTCAATATAAGATCATAATAAACTAACTTCTCTTTTTTGCTATTTAATAGGGTAACCATCTTACTTGAGAAAGGATATGCAGTGTTCAAAGTGCATCTTGACTTTAAATTAAACATTTGGTATAGTTCCAGATTACATTCTCATAGGGAAATTGGAGAACTATAAAGAATTATAATTGTGTAAGGTGTTTGCAATTAGCTTTATAAAAATCAAATACCAAAGGTAATTAGTAATAGTTCTCTTTGAATTTGGGAGGTCTTGAATGAGATTCCATAGGAGTTTGTTGTTAGTACCACCAATAAACATAAGAATGATTACTTATTAATATTTCCATTGGGTGGAGTGGAGAGTATACTAATCAAATCTGAAGCCAGTATGAAGGCAACATAAGTACTTGGGAGACTATAACTGAAATACAGCATGACCCTGATAAAATGGAGAAATAGTCTAAAAGTCAATAAAATGAGAGTCGGTGATTCACAAAGGAAGGAATAATCAAACTGAAAAATATAAAATGGGCGAATGCAGCAGGCCATAAATAAGCTGGAGTTTATTGTAGATGATCAACTGAATGAGTCAACAATGTGATGTGTTGCATAAAGGGCAAATGCTATGCTGGGTTTTATTAATAGAAATATCCTATGTAAAACAAATCAAGAAATTTATTCTGCTTCAGTTGCCACAGGTTATGCTTCAGTGGGACAATCTGTTTATTTATTTCTTCAAGTGATGGTCCCTATGTATTCCACTGAGGGTTATGTGCATGCACTGTGTTCCTGGAGCCGGAGCTTTTAAAAGTAGTAGCTTCCATCGGTCCTTGCATTGCCTTGTGGTTTCACTTGAGGCGGTAAAGGGTGGGATGGAGTGACTGCATCTTCAATTTCTTCTCACCACCACATCATCCGAGTTGGAGCTTCCACCTTTCTCTCATCCTTGGTGATGCACTTTCCAAATTTTCCAGAAAAACTGTTTCTATTCTTGTATGTAGCTGTCTGTACTGCTTTGGGGAAGCCCATGTCGTATCCAGGTGCAGTATCTGCCCCTCCTTCCCTGCCCCTACCCAGGAAGGCCAGGGCCTACACCTTAAGAAGCACCTCATGGAGGTTGCCATGGGGCTACTGTTGGATCCTGGATGAAGACCAGCCCCCTTCTCTCTTCCCCCTGCCCCCCCGGTACATCAGCCTGAGCAGTCCAGGAGTGCACCCCCCTCCACAGAGTCCCAGTTGGGTTCTGCAGGTACCAGTGCTATGGACCCCACACTGGGGCCTAGCCATGAACCACAGAAGCATGCGTGTAAGCATGGCAGTAAGTCTTCTTCCAGATCCAAGAAAGACTCTGCATCGTCCATGAGTTCTAGCCATGGAGGAGGGGCGCATTCCAAGGCCACAATAGTGAAAAGAAATCACATAGTTTGCCAGATCTGCTGGTCCCAGTTCCTGAACCGTGCACCCCTTCTGCATCGGCTCCGCTGGCACAGTGAGACTCGTCAGTCCCAAGGCAGCCCCCTTACCGGCCCTGGTTCCTTCTGTGGACCGGGTGCCGTTAATGCCGGGGAGAATCGGATGTGCTCAGGGGCCTCATGAATCGTTTGCCCTGGAATGGTTGATGTCTCCACTTGTTCCAGTCCATTCACCTGCTAAGAGGGCCCCTTCTTCTATGTTGGATTTGCTGCCCTCTGGTTGTGTTCCTACAGCACACCCCATTCCATCGGCCCCATCAGTGCCCCCATTCGTACAGGACTTCGGTTCCTCCGAGTCTGAGGATTCGGATACTACAAATGGTCCGCCGCTTCCATTCTGAAGGCATGACTAACAGAGGGTTCAGACACCACCGTGACAGTACCCTCTCTTGCCTCAGCCCAGGAGCCACTGGTACCCGGCTCCATGGGCAGAGCTGCAGCAACAGCAGGATCAACCAGGTTGGCTATATTGGAGCTTGTGGCCCATATATTCATCTTCAGAACCGTCTTGCTCAACCTGGAAGGAATCCCCTGTCTCACCACCCCATCCTTCATTGAGTAGATGTTTGGAACTGGGATCGGATGATGCGCCAGTCAGCTCGACTCCATCGGTACTGACGGATCCAGAGAGATTTCCCTTGTCATCCCTCGATGTGGCTGTGTCATCGACCCCCTCTTCTCTACTGGACGACTATCGTCAATTTCAGGAGCTGCTCAGGAGACTTGCTAAGGCTCTTCAGATTCCATTGGAGGAAGTGCAAGACAGTCAGCACCAACTACTAGATATCTTGCATGCATCAATACCAGCCAGAGTGGCCCTACCAATCAAAAACGGCATTCTCCAACCAGCACACACCATGTGGCATGGCCCGGCCATGTGTGCCGCCACCCAAAGGTGATGGTAAAGAGGTACTATGTCGTCTTCCCTCACCCCCCCCCCCCCCGCCCAAAGAGTCTGAGTTTCTGTTCTCCCATCCTCTGCCTGGTGAGCCAGGCTGCTACGGAGTGGGGCAGGCAACAGCATCCACGCTCCACCCCCTCTGACAAGGAGGTTAGACCTTATGGGTAGAAAGGTCTTTTCCTCAGTCAGCCTCCAGTTCTGTATCTTAAACTACATAGCACCGATGGCCAAGTATGATTTTTTTTTTTAAACTATGGGCAGATGGTGGATTTTGCAGATAAACTACCTCAGCAGGATCGTGCCTGCTTCTAAACTATTTTGTAGGAGGGCAAGGTGGTCTCTAGGACATACTTCAGGCCACGGTTTATTCTGCAGACATGTCCTCACGTACAGTGGTGACTGGAATAGTCATGAGGAGGGAATCCTGGTTATATTCCTCAGGCTTCTCTAGAGAAGTACAGAGCACAGTTGAGGACCTCCCTTTTGATGAATCACAGCTCTTCAACGAGAAGATCATAGAACTGGAATGGACCTTGAGAGGTCATCTAGTCCAGTCCCCTGCACTCAAGGCCGGACTAAGTATTAATCACTTAGTCACTGAAAGACTGTAGAGCCACCCTGCGACCCCATGGCGCATATATATATATATATATATATATAATATATGCCAGTGCTGAAATGAAAATTTTATCGCCCGTTGCCTACATAATGCTATAGAACTCCCCAGTGCTACCACCACCAAGCCTACGAACCTCCACAGAAGTGCCTGAAGGTCCACAGGTCTCGTCCACCGGTGCAGCCCTCTGCGCAGCATACCCAATCTTTGCGTAAGCAATATTTCTGAGTGCATCTAGAGAGCCGTCAACCACTTTATATCCCAACGCAGTTGCCAACCACCCCCTTTGGGGGCCGTCACAAACTTTCTACCTGCATGGAGCACGATAACAATGGATGAGTGGGTCCTGGATGTCATTTGACATGGCTATACGATTGAGTTTGACACTACCTCCTCCATGCCCTGAGCCTGTTTCAAGGATCACTCTCAAAACAATATGCAATAGGAGAAGTGGAAAAAAGGTCTTGGAAGGGGCATCTTATGCAAGGATCCATTACAGAACCTTCCCTCAATCCCTATGTAATGTACAAATTCCACAGGACCCTCCCTTGGCCTCTTCACATGCTGCAAGATCTGAAGGAGAAGGAACATAATATGAAGCTTCACACATGGGCAGGCCTTTGACCATGCATGGAGGGTTGAAGGAGGATGTATTGGTTTTATTTTCCTAAATGCTGGGGACTTTATCTTTCAAAAGTTAGGGGAACACTGCGTACTGAAATCCTCAGCTCCTAGTTGGGCAATCCACCAGGTGTCCAAGATGCTGGTTTTTGGTGTCCTTAGTGTCTGTGTTGTATGCTGTCAGGGGACTGATTCTGCGGAGAATGCTTTTATATGAGCCTTGGAAAGATAAAGATTCCATCAGCGCCTTTGGGCACAGAAAATAGAATTGGGTGAGACTCACACGTGCTTGTATCGGCAGTGCCAATAAATTAGTCCACTTGTGTTAGTTGTTGGCTCAGCAGACATGAGATGGGATTTTAGTACTGTTGAAACCTCCATTTTAAAGGACTGATTTACTCTTTTATGTTGTGTGTGGTTTTAAAACAGAGAGTGTATTTTTTTGTGGGACTCTAGGTTTTTCAGTTTGTCACTCTGAACTCTAGAACAATGAAAATTTCTAGGGGACTGTATGGTCAAAGTGATTGATGCATTTTATAACTCTCTCTCACCAACATCAGTAAATTCAGAATTTTGGTGGATGATTCTGCATTGTGAATCTGGATTTTCTGCGTTCATGGTGGTGTAGGAATTGAGGCTTCGGTGGTCTGGCCTAGCTGTCACAGCTGGGCTGCAGTCTGCACTTCAGGGTCGGTAGTTATTGAGCAGGAGTTGGAGGAACCGCAAGAGCCAGGTTCAGTAAGCGAGAGTCGGGGTCTGAGTCAGGCCGAAAGACTTCACACTTCGTATGTCCGTACAACGTTGGTATTCTATGTTGACTGCACTAAGTTGTTCAGCGCCTCTCCCACGCCCTTTGTAGTCTATGCCAAGAGAGTCAAAGGCAAACCATTGATAGCTCAACATATCTCACGCTGTATCTCTGACTGTATCAAATTCTGTTAAGATCTTGCAAAAGTCTCTCTTCCACTGAAAATAACTTCTCACTTCCCCAGGGCTCGGTGCATTTCCTCAGCTTTTCTGAGCAACGTTCCCATAACAGATATTTGCAGAGACCAGCATGGTTGTCTGTATGTAACTTTCGGGACGATGTTAACTTTGGCAAGTCAGTATTGCAGTCTCTGTCCAGATATCCCGCAGTCCCACCACCTGTAAGGGAACTGCTACAGAATTCCCTGCAGTGGAATGTATATGTGCACAATCACTCAAAGGAGAAAAAAATGGTTACTTACCTACATTCTTTGAGATGTGTCGTGCACATATATGTTCCATGACCTTCCCAACTTCCCTGATACTTTGGTCAATAATTTCACAAGTGGCGAGAAGGAATGGAGAGGGAGGCAGCAGACATGCTCCGTTAATGGCCTCGGTTCAATGCACGAGGAGAGCAGGGACACGTGGTACTGTTGGCAGAAGTCTCTGGCTCGAGTGCATTGGTTCACATACTCCTGCGGTGGACTGTATATGTGCACAGCACATCTCAAAGCACAACAGTTACTGTAGATAACTTTTTTTTTTTTTCCTTAGCTTTCTCTTAAGGATCCTTCAGGTCACTGTGGGCGCTAAGCATGTGTTGCAGATGACTAACAGCAGAGATGCGAGTAGGAGCACTATAAGAAATAACATTGAAAGACAAAGGCCCTCATCCTTCAAATACTTGCACATTTGGTTAACTTTAAACACATGAATAATTCCGTTGAAGTAAACAAGCACCATTCGTGCTTAAAGTTAATCGTGCTTTAAAGTGTTGACAGGATTGAGGCTTAAAATTGATCCTGAAATTCATTATTAAGCCAGTTTGCTTTCACAGTTTATGGAATATAACTAGAAAAGTATTTGTTTCCAAAAGTTTGGAACAAAGTAAACTCAGTGACAAAATAATATTTTAGAAGTATCAATCTATTTCTTTTATGAACCAGAATGTGGTAGCCCAAGAAGCCACTGGAAAAGTGGCAAAATACAATAAAATAATCTGGCACAGAATATGAAATTTAACTAGTAATCGATAAAAATTCTGTCAGAGAAATTTCTTGACTTAAACTAGGACCCTAGACTCTACATTTTAAAAAATTAAGTAAAATGTTTATCTAAGGCGCAGTAAAGCGCTGGCCTAGAAATCCATAACACATACGTTACATGTATATGATTGGGAGTAGAGGAGTAAGAGAATCAACCTTCTACCTTTGACTAATATGCTGCTTCAGTTGGCATTTTATAGCACGTTATTATAGCATTGGCAATTATGAAATACAGTGGGGTATTGCATTTACTAGTACAAGAAGTTTTGTTTAAATAAAGAACATAAGTGGTAGATTAGGGTTAAATTAAAAAAATGAGCAGAGAATTGTGGCAGGTGAATTTAGATCACAATGTAAATATACTTTTCTACTTAAAAAAAAAAAAAAAAAAAAAAAGTGCGCATGAAACTGAAACGAGGTTTTACCAGTGATGTAGCCATATTCTGCAAGGGAACCTCAGTCAAGTTTTTCTAATCCATCTTTGATCAAGTTATGAAAAGTCATTTCACGACTTGGTTTTCACTAGAACTTGGGGTTTTTGTTACTTAAGACACATTTCTGCTCCCTCTGAAGTCAATGGGAGTTATTATGGGATAAGGATAATTGGTTGTGAAGATGTAATATTTTTTGTCAGATTGGTAATGGTTGAGCAGTTATAGCATATATGGACTAAGGACTCTAGGACATCATTATAGGACTGGCATGAATTGGTAACAGATAATCAATTGGTATGTAGATTTAATAGGACCTATGAAAATACTCTCTCCCCCTATTTTGAGGATTAATTTGAAATACCATTCATCCCATAATGGTTTGATGGCCTTTTTAAAAGGTTTCTATGTGCCAGTATGGAAGGCTGCTTGGGCAGTGTAAGTTTTGATTTTGGCAGGAACTAAAAATTCAAGTATACTGCTGCATCCTGATCGCTTTATGGAAGGTTTTGTTGTGCCGATATCAAGTTAAATGAATTGGGAGAATCTGTTTATAGGTATGTGTAAGAAGTTACTTGTTAACCCATTACTGAGCAAACAGTCAAGGAAGACTGTTCCCCAAAAGGGACAGAGCAGAGAGAGAAGCCACATGCTTCCTGCCACGAGTTTAAGTTCACTATGGACGGAATTAAATGAAAGTGAAGCCACCGTGCTTATGAACAAAATGTAGTCACCATTTCTTCTCACAGTGCCATTTGTTGAAGTAGTTCCTCTGCCCAATCTCAAAGTATTCTACAATTTAGAAATGGGATTTGACTAAGAATTCTCAGAAAAATCATAATAAAAAAAAATCTAAAGAGCTAGAGTATTTTAGCCTCTGGCAGGTAACCCATGCAGTGGGATCACAGGGGTGGAAAGCACTGGGTCAAGAACAGAACTGGTGGAACATTATCTGTAATAGAAAAGAGAAAACGAGAACCATTGTTAGTCTGTTCCTATTGCTCCTGCCATTCCTGATGCCTAAATTGTGTATATATGACTGAACCTCCGTAGGGAGGTTGTGGAATCTCCATCATTGAGGATTTTTAAGACCAGGTTAGACAAATACCTGTTAGGGATGGTCTAGATAATACTTAGTCCTGCCATGAGTGCAGGGGGCTAGACTAGATGACCTCTCGAGGTCCCTTCCAGTCCTATGATTCTATGAAAAGAGGCTGTTTCTACTTCCAGGAGTTTTCTTGTGATGTGGCTTCTTCCCTTTATTTTCGTCTCTTTTTTTCACTGTTGTTTCATTCTCTTCTCTCCCTTCCACCAGGTTCTGTCTCGTTACTCTCCCTTCATGTGTTTCTCTTTCGCTTTACTACTGTTTAAACTAGTAATAGTTCAAAGGTCTAATACTAGTAGTACAACTAGCATTAGATTATATCTCCCGTAATCATGTACCCATCTGTCCTATGAGGAGGGGAATTTTAAATGCCTACAATGTTGGTTCAATGCCATATGCCCATGGTAAAGCCCTATCAACTGAAATGACCCCTGTTCCTCTTGTGAATGATTAGACAAGTGTGTTAGAAATTTAGTGCCAAATATAACCTGACAGATGGCTAACTTTTTGTGGCATACTCAAACAAACAAAAAAAATAAGCCTAAACTGGAAGCTAAACACATGTGATGGGGGAAAAGTCCAGAGGAAACCTGATGATCACCATCTCTCTGTGTCCTGGTATTTAAGGGATGCACACATATTAAGCAGCATGCTAATCGCTTTGCAACCTAAATCTTCAATGTGGCACACATCTGCAGCCAGGTCTTGGTCCTGCTGTTGTTGAAGTCAAATGCAAAGCTCCCGTTCCATTATGTAGGTTCTGGATTTCAGTGAACACCCCCCTGTAGAGCAACAGGAAGTAGATTGCTATAGGCCTTGGTGAAATGCTATTCAGTATGAACATTTTTATTAAGTCACTAGATTTTGAGAGCCTCCAGCCCCAGCAGGACAAGGGCTTTGTTCTTGAGCACCAAAATATGGATGCCTGATCTTGCAGCCCTTACCTACTTGAGAAGTCTCCATGTCTCCATTGTGGCTGCTTATGTGAATTAAAGGCTACAGCACTGGGCCCTGGATGAGCACAACCTTATTTGAAAATGGATGTCATGCATTTTCTCTTTAACCTGGTTTTGTGTGCACATACTGAGCTCTGGTTTTGGCAGCACTGTGCTATATTGGATTGTCCACATACAGAACTGTTCAGAAGAAAGGAGAATCTGAAGCCTATAATATAGTTCTTCTAATTCAGGTTCTGATCTTAATCCCAGGTTTAGTACTCACCCAGAGGAACAGTCTCTGACTTCAGTACTTGCAAGAATGGGGGCTACTCACATCAAGAAGTCCCCCATGGTTTGGAATTTCTGTCCTCACAAAAAGAACACCCAGGGTACAAAACATTTAAAAACTCCTATAGGCAGGAGGGCTCTGCAGGTCTTCTTAACACATGATTTAACATGTTTGCACACATGTTCATGTGTAATCATATCTGACAACTATGTCATAAAACAGTTAAAAACAATAGCAGGAACAGAGCCCAAGTTCCTATTATGGATAGAAGAAAGAGAATTTATATGAAAAGTCTGAATCTGGCAATTAGGCATAGCAGAGTTTGTAAAACTAACGTAGGCGGTTTCATCATTTATTTTTGTTTTCCTTGTTGGAAAAATTGTTGCTCTTTCTGTGAATTACTCGCTTTACCTCAAATGCAGTATTAAAATGAAAAGAGACACATCTAGTGGAGGTGTGGGTGTGCGTGGTTGTGAAGAAAACAGCTTTAAATTTGTGTTAATTAATGATCTTGAAATAAAATAGAAATTAGAAATAGTTAAGAAATGAGAGGAAGAGAAATCGGCTGTTAAGCAGTTTCTGTTTTCATGAATAAAAATATAAAAGTATCAAGTACATACATAAATTAGGTGGAAAAATAGATGGTCAAAAGTTTAAAGCAACGAAAACACAAGCTTACGGTCACAAGATCAAATGAGGCATTAGTTCCTTTTCCTCCCTTTTGGTGCAGTTCACCAGAAGTTCAAGTAATTCAACTGTACAATTCAACTAGATCAGAAAACCGAGCCAGAAAACCTGATTACTAACCACATATACAGAAAAATAATCAAATGAACTTAACGCTTAATGTCAACTTTCCTGTTAAAAGACAATTGTATATGTTGGAATTTCATCTTCGTTACATAGAGCCCTGTTTTGCATATAAAACTCGCTTACAATAGCCACTATCCCAACAATTGAGAATTTATTCTACTAATGAGCAATCATACTGGATTTTAAACAACAAATACTTGAGAAACAGGGTCTTTTCTGGGGATTGAGGGTTGGAAAGGAGCTGGTGACCGGAGTTATAGCTAAGGGCAGCAGATCTCCATGAAATAATCTGTTGCTAATATAAATCGAAAGACAAATGTATTTTGTGTCAAATGGGTGACAGTGTTAATTATTATTTGTTTATAGTATCGCTCATGGGGTGCAAGGTGCTTTCCAGACATTTAAGAAGGGTTAGTCCCTGCTTCAACATGCTTTCAGTGTGGTACAAACTGGGCATTTCTACAGAATTCATGTCCTCTGCAGTAACTGGTTGGATTATGTGAATCGTCTCTTGACAATGCAATCAGCTTAGAAGAGCTTTTCTAATAGCAAAAAAGCAAACAGAAAATGTGTACTGATCATGATAGCGACATTAAGATTGCAGGTCATCTTCATTATAATGCCCTGTTTTTGCATGCATGTAACTTTCTCAAAAATAATCCTTTCGGGCTGGATCTTTCTATGTTTGGGCTCAGTCAGGATGTTGTTTCTGCCATTGCAGTCATGAGGTGCTTGATCCAAACCCATCAAAGTTAATGGACAGATTCCCAGTCTTTCATATCAGGCCCTGTGTGTTCCTCTTTCTTCTGCCCGTCAGGCTGAGTGCCAGTTTGGATAGAGAAGATATGAAGCCCAGACTGTTTAATTCTGAATCATCCCCGCTTTGCTGCACAGTTGTTTCTTGCTTCCCTGCAGCAGGTTCCTGCTGGCTGAAGTTTCTCTACTCCAGGGATCGGCAACCTTTGGCATGCAGCCCGCCCTGGCGGGCTGGGCCAGTTTGTTTACCTGCCGCATCCACAGGTTCGGTTGATCGCGGCTCCTACTGGCCGCAGTTCGCCGCTTCAGGCCAATGGGGGTGGCGGGAAGCGGCGTGGGCCGAGGGATGTGCTGGCTGCCGCTTCCCGCTGTCCCCATTGGCCTGGAGCGGCGAACCGCGGCCAGTGGGAGCCGAGATCGGCCAAACCTGCGGACGCGGCAGGTAAACAAACTGGCCCGGCCCGCTCGGGTGCTTATCCTGGTGGGCCGTATGCCAAAGGTTGCCGATCCCTGCTCTACTCTATCCACCTTATTGTAGCCTAGATAAACCCAGCTCTGCCTCTCTTCTGCTCCAACCTGTCACAGCTTCCAGAGTGGGTCCAGACTTCACAGTGTATTCCAGCCATTGTTTCTCCACAGCCTGCCCCACACTCACTTCAGCTGGCTGGCAGTGAGTGCACTAGTGGGCTGGAACTAGGGGAATGCAGCACAGTTCCCTGTCCAGGCTTGCAGCTGGCCCTGCAGCTGCCTCCAAGTCAGGGGCGGCAGAAGGGGGTCACAGAGGAGGATTCATAATCGAGACAGAGGTGTCTTTGTCCCCATCCGTCAGCTGTTCCTCTCAGTAAGGAATGCTCTTGCATCCAGGGGACCAAAGCCTGACTGAGCAAGATCTCTTTAGCCTTGGTTCTTCCTCCTGGTGGGGAATGCATTTTCATAACCTCCCCGCCTCTTTTCCAAGAAGCAGTTTAAATGGGGCTCCCTTCCCTTTGCATCTGCAGCTCCATCCTCTGTCCTCTCCAGAGACTTGCTAGGGTACTCAGGAGATAAGAAGAAATTTCTCATAGCCAGCCAGGGTCATACAGACCTCCCACCCGAGGGAAGGGTTTAGCCTCCACCCCCAAATCCCTAGCCACCCTTCTCTGTCCCTACACTCTTGTGTAATAACTAGGGCTGTCCATTAATTGCAGTTAACTCATGCAATTAACTTAAAAAAAAATTAATTGCGATTAATCGCAGTTTTAATCGCACTATTAAACGATAGAATACCAACTAAAAATTATTAAATATTTTTGGATTTTTTTCTATATTTCCAAATATATTGATTTTTATTACAACACAGAATACAAAATGTATACTGCTCACTTTATATTATTTTTATTACACATATTTGCACTGTAAAAATAAGATATTTTTCAGTTCACCTCATACAAGTACTGTAGTGCAATCTCTTTATCGTGAAAATGCAACTTACAAATGTAGATTTGTTTCGTTACATAACTGCAGTCAAAAACAAAACAATGCAAAACTTAGAGCCTACAAGTCCACTCGGTCCTACTTCTTGTTCAGCCAGTCGCCAAGACAAATAAGTTTGTTTACATTTACAGGAGATAATGCTTCCCACTTCTTATTTACAATGTCACCAGAAAGTGAGAACAGGTGTGTAGTGGGGCGGCTGCCCCACTCCCTGAATTTGGGCTGCAGCAGGCCAGTGGGCCTGCGCAGACAGGGAGCCAATCAGGGAAGGCCTTATAGGGAGCCAATCAGGGCCCAGATTGGAGGGAGCCAATCAGGGCCAGGCTCAGCCCTATAAGAAGGCTGCTCAGGACAGGAGCAGGCAGTCTGTCCCAGGCTGTCGACAGGGGAAGGTCTGTCTACAGGCTGGGAGACTAGCACCCGGGACAGCGCAGTGCTGGGCAGGCCCGGGGGAGCAGAGGGTACCTCCAGCCCAGAGTCTGTCAGGCTGCAGGCCCTGAAGGGAAGGGCCTAGCCGGTGCGAGGGGCCGAAGGGGAAGCGGCCCAGGGACGTGGACAGACGGAGGGAGAGAAGGAGGGCAGGATGGCTGCCACTAGAGGGTCCCTGGGTTGGGACCCAGAGTAGTGGGCGGGCCTGGGTCCCCCCCTTTTCCCCTTGCCTTGCACCCGGCCGACGGAGCGGCCATCTAGAGCTGTACCAACCCCCTGCCAAGAGGGGTGTGACTTTGATGGTGCAGTAGACCACATCGGCCAGGACGCAGAGAGGCAGCTGATTGATTTCCCCCACCTCCCCGGAAGGGGGTGAGGATGGACTAAGGGGCACTGCCAGAGGGCAGTGGCTCGAAGAGGATGTCGCGAGCTTGGGAGCAACGCGGGTCCGGTCACGCCAACCGAGGGCGAGACGACAGATGGGACACCACCAGGAGGGGGCGCTCCACTGGACAGAGCTAATTCCCGAGACAACCAGTAGGAGGCGCCGCTGTGGTGAGTCCCAACCCTGTTACAAGGTGTTTGCATGGCACTTTCGTAGCTGGCATTGCAAGGTATTTACGTGCCAGATATGCTAAACATTCGTCTGCCCCTTCATGCTTCAGCCACCATTTCAGAGGACATGCTTCCATGCTGATGACGCTTGTTAAAAAAACAATGCGTTAATTAAATTTGTGACTGAACTCCTTGGGGGAGAATTGTATGTCTCCGGCTCTGTTTTACTTGCATTCTGCCATGTATTTCATGTTATAGTAGTCTCAGATGATGACTCAGCACATGTCGTTCATTTTTAAGAACACTTTCGCTGCAGATTTGATAAAACACAAAGAAGGTATCAATGTGAGATTTCTAAAGATAGCTACAGCACTCGACCCCAGGTTTAAGAATCTGAAGTGCCTTCCAAAATCCAAGAGGGATGAGGCGTGGCGCATGCTTTCAGAAGTCTTAAAAGAGCAATACTCCGATGCAGAAACTACAGAACCCGAACCACCAAAAAAGAAAATCAACCTTCTGCTGGTGGCATCTGACTCAGATTATGAAAATGAACATGTGTTGATCCGCACTGCTTTGGATTGTTGTCGAGCAGAACCTGTCATCAGCATGGACGCATGTCCTCTGGAGTGGTGGATGAAGCATGAAGGGACATATGAATCTTTAGCGCATCTGGCATGTAAATATCTTGTGACGCCGGCTGCAGCAGTGCCATGTGAACGCCTGTTCTCACTTTCAGGTGACATTGTGAACAAGGAGCAAGCCAGCATTATCTCCTGCAAATGTAAACAAATTTGTTTGTCTGAGTGATTGACTGAACAAGAAATAGGACTGAGTGGACTTGTAGGCTCTAAAGTTTTACATGGTTTTCTTTTTGAATGCAGTTATTTTTTGTACATAATTCAACATTTGTAAGCTCAATTTTCGTGATATAGAGATTGCACTACAATACTTGTATTAGATGAATTGAAAAATACTATTTATTTTGTTTTTTACAGTGCAAATATTTGTAATCAAAAATAAATCTAAAGTGAGCACTGTACACTTTGCAATCTGTGTTGTAATTGAAATCAATATATTTGAAAATGTAGAAAACACCCCAAAATATTTAAATAAATGGTATTCTATTCTTGCTTAACAATACGATCAATTGCGATTAATTTTTTAAATCATCATGATTAAATGTTTTAATCATTGTGATTAACTTTTTTAATCCCTTGACAGCCCTAGTAATAACACTATTTGGATGCTCCTGCGTGGTGCAGCTTTCTGGCTGAAGTTGGCAGTCCAGGGTAAAGCCTCATCTTCCGTTTCTTGTAGTTTTCTGAAAAGGTTTTAACTGAGGAATAACTATTTTTTCACATACTGGAATACAATGTAATACTCCTGGGGGAATTCTGCGCTATTGCGCAATGCAGAATTTTGCGCATGCTGAATTTCCTTTCCCCCACTGGAATAGGCTGCAGTACAGATGCTCCCTGGGTTACGCAAACCCGACTTATGAAAATCCGCACTTATGGAAAAAGTTCCGTAAGTTCTGTAAACTTTTTTTTTTGCGTAATTGTCCGGTATACGTTCCCGACTTGTGCAAAATTTGACTTACGCAAGGCTTTCCGGAACGTAACGCTTGCGTACGTCGGGGAGCGTCTGTAGTGCTAGCTGCCATTAGGGGCCACTGGCAGAGCCCAGCTCGTACCTAGAAAACACTGCTGAGGGTTAGGTAGAGCGAGCTAGAGGGTTCCTGGCAGCTGCAGTTCCCAGTATGCCCCGAGGGAAGAAGATGGTAGCACACAGGAAACTCCGTGCAAGCCTGGGATTGAGCATCAGGCTTTCTCTCCCTCTGGATCCCTAGGCTCTGGGGTGGGGAGGAGAGGGCGTGTTGGTGTCTGGACGTGGGGAGGGGGGAGAGCATGGATGGGCTCTGGGGGGGGGAGGGGTGTGGGTATCTGGCTCCCTGGTTCTGGGGTGGGCGGGGCAGAGAAACAGGAACTGGGTTGTCTTTAATTCTCTACTCCCGGGGGAATTTTTGTGTGTGTCTGTACTGTTACAGACATACTTGCTGACAGGTATTTTTTAAATAAATTACCAAAATAATTGAAATTGACATTAATATGTAGTGTTATTTTGACAAAATTTGCAGAATTTTGCAGAAATTTTAATTTTTTGGCGCAGAATGCCCCCAGGAGTAAATGGAATGGTGCTATTTTGCAACAAATCCCAATATATATATAAATTTAACATTCTGCTACCGACATGCTCAGTGCTTGCACTTTTTCATAATTATTGGTAAGTTTTCAGCAATATTGAGTTATTTATATATCAGTGGGTTTTTTTTTTTGTGTGCCATTAAAGTTAATTTTGTAATTTAAGGGAGCTATATGTGTGTATTGGAACTGCAGTATAAAGAGTATTTTCTTTTGTTTATGTACACCTACAGATATGTTACCTGGTATAGTTGTGTTCTGAAAATCAGTTTTGCCAAGGTGTTCCTATTAAGTTTTTATTTCATAAAAATAACATATATACATGTTCATATTTGCTTTATTACAAGTCATTTTATATATAGCTGTTTAATTTTAGTTCCTTATATGGGCGGATATAACATTTTATCAATAAGGTTTCACCTAGGAGTATAATCTTCTCTTTTATGCTGTTTAATCATAACATGTTTATTTGTGGCTATTTTTTAAACAGCACTGATTTTAGAGATGGGACCGAATCATGAAATTGGTATCCAGAATCCAGTTCAGATCCATGATTTCCCTAAAATGCAAGGCTGATGGGGTTCAGATCCAGTAGTACTTTTTGAACCCTCTTTCAGTTTAACTATACCTTTTTGACTTCATGTGTAAAACAGAAATGAGGGAATTCTTCACAAACCTAATTTCTTCATCAGTTTATGAATTTCTCAGTGCCTTAGCATATTAAGGCCAAATTCTGAAATCACATATGCTTGTGAGTAATGGGAGTAGTCCCTTTGAATAAAGGCCTATTCCCAAGCCAAATAAAGCCAGTGAGAGTGTATGTGAATCAGTGCTTGCTGGAGAGACTCTAATTGTATGTAAAATTTTTGATAGCTTTATAGTTAGTTATGAATAAATCACAGCAGATTTAATATTTTTCTCATATGTCACATAATTTAAATGTGGCCCTGTATATTTGCCACTGTGTTAGTATTTTATTATTCTGTTTCACAATAGTATGCATGAAGTATATGGCTTAATTCTGTTTACTGTGTATTTTTATGTAAATTGTTTTTTTTCCATGTTAACTGCACATGGATCATTACTTCAATGAACATTACCTCAGTATATTCATTAGATTGTCTCCTTTTCTTGTGTTTGTACACCACCCAGCACAATCCTGTAGTAAACATTTATATTACTGAATGGGTCTTTTGAGATGTACCAGAATATAATTGTTTACTACTGTTATTGCTAACTGTTATGTCATACTGTAGAAAAATAGCATTGCAGGTGTATTGTATTTAAGCAATACTATGTGATCAGTTTATTAAAGATCATATTGTAATGCAATATATACATATAATGTAAGAGGCCGAGATGAGCTTGCATTTGCTGATGTTTATGAGCCAAATTGCATAACTTTAGCATTGTGTTAACATGGGTTCTTCTCAGACTGTGTTCCACTGTAAGCACGCACATGTGTGAGATCAGATTGTTTCTGAATGGCAGCATACATGAGGGTCACACATGTGCCCTGTGACTCCTTGTGCTCCCTTATGGGGGCACAAAGGGTGGAGCATCTGTGGCCCTTCCTCAGTTCCCTCTTACTTCCCATGGTAGCAAGATAGACGCTTTTGAGTGTCCAGCCCTCTAGTTCTTCACTTTGGTTAAATTCTTTCAAACACTTCATAAAACTTTCAAAATCCTTCTGATTTTCTGACATATGTCTACTGTGAACAATATTGACTCACCTGGACTGAATATTTACGGTCAACCCTCCTGTGTACTCCCTCTACAGATCTCCCTGTATTAGGCTTTTCAATAGGACAGGTACAAAACCTGTAGGTGTCAAGCTCTGCCCCTCCTGAGATAGACTAATTCCATTGAAAGATGGACACGGCAGATGCCTTTCCTGCTTAGGAGAATCCCAGATACTGAGCATATGCTCAGTGAGCCTGTCATTTTCCACAAGAACTGGCAAGTCACAAAAGACGCAGTTGAAGGTTCGTCTCCTCTCGTAATCTGTGACGGCTTCTTCAGATCCCGAGGAGATGAACTCTAGAGTCCCGATAGCAGTTAGGCCAGCTTCTTCCCATAACCTCTCTAGTAGACAAGCGACAGCAAAGACCAGCCTGCAGAGGATGGCCCTGAGATCAGACCTGCTTGTGACGGGTTGGATCACAGAAACCCCCTTGGGAGCTGCCACCCGATGTGCAAAGACTACCCCGTTCCTGTTTTCCCTGCCAGCTCAGGACTCCAGCACCCTGTCTTGCTGGGTTAGACACTCCCGTCTGCTCCAACACAGATCCAAGGTCTGAATCACTTGTCCCAGAGCTGCAAGTTTACCTGAAAACAGCTCACAGAAGTGTGCTTGTCTTTAGCACTCAGATGTCCAACTCCCAATGGGGTCTAAACCCAGATAAATCCGTTTTACCCTGTATAAAGCTTATGCAGAGTAAACTCATAAATTGTTCGCCCTCTATAACACTGATAGAGAGATATGCACAGTTGTTTGCTCCCCCAGGTATTAATACATACTCTGAGTAAATTACTAAATAAAAAGTGATTTTATTAAATACAGAAAATAGGATTTAAGTGGTTCCAAGTAGTAACAGACAGAACAAAATAAGTCACCAAGCAAAATAAAATAAAATGCGCAAATCTATGTCTAATCAAGCTAAATACAGATAATCTCACCCTCAGAGATGCTTCAGTAAGTTTTTCTCAGACTGGACACCTTCCAGGCCTGGGCACAATTCTTTCCCCTGGTACAGCTCTTGTTCCAGCCTGGGTGATAGCTAGGGGATTCTTCATGATGGCTCCTCTCCCCCTCTATTCTCTTCCACCCCTTTATATATCTTTTGCAGAAGGTGGGAACCCTTTGTCCCTCTGGGTTTCCTCCCCCCCCCCCCCACTGGAAAAGCACCAGGTTAAAGATGGATTCCAGTTCAGGTGACATGATCACATGTCACTGCAAGACTTCATTGCCCACTTGCCAGCACACACATATACAGGAAGACTAACAGGTAAACACAGCCATCTGCAGACAATGGTCCTTGTTAATGGGAGTCATCAAGATTCCAAACCATCATTAATGGCCCACACTTTACATAATTACAATAGGCCCTCAGAGTTATATTTCATATTTCTAGTTTTAGATACAAGAGTGGTACATTTATACAAATTGGATGATCACACTCAGTAGATTATAAGCTTTGTAATGATACCTTACAAGAGACCATTTGCATGAAGCATATTCCAGTTACATTATATTCACTTCTTATTATGTTTTTATAAAACCATATAGACTGCACAACGTCACACTGGTATCCGCATAGATGCTGATGCCACCCACATCGAAACCAACGGTAACATCTCAGGTATTCATGTCTGGCACCAAGAGTGGCTGCTCCAACAGAAGCAATGACTCCAGTTGGAGAAGTGTCTTACCACATGGACAGGCCACCTAAAGCCTCAGAGGATAAAGCCATCAAGTTGTACACATAATTGAAGAAGAAAACAAGTTTACTTTCCCTATAGTAACAGGTTCTTCAAGATGTTATAGTCAGTGCAGATACCATGATCTGCCCTCCATTCCCCACCCCCACCCCCCTTTTGGAGTCCCCAGCAACATGGGCTTTGGTTTGTGAGGGAACTGGGGGACGGTTGTGGCAGACACAGATAAACTTGGGAGTGACTATTGTGCCAATTCCTATATCTGACTCCATTATTTGTTACAGTGCATGTGCTTTCCTTGCTGTAGTCTTTTTTTTTTTTTTTACCATTTCAATTTCCAGGCTTTCATATTTTCTGAATCAATTTAGGGAAACTCTTTGCTCCTTTGAAATGCTAACATATTAGGTGTGTGTTCTAGTGGGGTTGTCTGTACAGGAATGATACATTCCATAGTTGTTTGCAATGTTGTTGTAGCTGTGTTGGTCCAGGATATGAGAGGCAAGGAAGGTAAGGTAATATCTTTTATTGGATGAATTCCATATATGATCTTTCAATACTTGTGCCCAAAGGAAACCTGCACAACCCCTTCAAAAAGCAAGCCCATGGAACTTAAATTCATAACATTGCTGGACACTACAAACCATGGACTTAACAGGGACATTGGTTTCATGGCTCATTGCAACCATAAGACATGCCTGCCTGCTAACCCTTAATGGCCCACTTCAAACCCCTTGTTGTATAACTATCTAACCCTTTTTGACCACTGTGTCTTAAGTGACTTCTTGCAACTTGTGTTACCCCTTATGCTTAACTGTGTGTTCCAACTTGTACTTAGCTCAGACACTCTGGGCTGGTTTACACTGGGGGGGGGGGGGGTTTGATGTAAGATACGCAACGTCAGCTATGGGAATAGCGTAGCTGAAGTCGATGTATCTTATTTTGACTTACCTCCTGTCCTCACGGCGCAGGATCGACAGCCGCGGCTCCCCCGTCGACTCTGCTACCACTGCTCGCCCTGGTGGAGTTCCGGAGTCGACGGGAGCGCGTTCGGGGATCGATTCCGATAGATCGATCGCTACCCGCCGATCCGGCGGGTAGTCTGGACGTACCCTCTGACTCTGAACCCTTTCTCCAGACCTGAAGAAGAACTCTGTAGGTGGAAATTACAAGCTTTCAAACAACAGAAGTTGGTCCAATAAAAGAGATTACCTTACCTACCTTGTCTGTCTTAGGCGTGATAAAGATGATTGGAATAAAGCATATAATATTTTTAAAATATGGGCAGACTTGGGAAAATGAAATAGGCCTACAAAGTCAGTTAAAAAAATCAGAGTACAATAATTTAAAATAAAGGGTGAATCCTGGCTCAGATAATTCAGAAGCATAGCTGGGCTGCCTTTTTTTTTTTTTTTTTTTTTGGTGAGTGATCTGAATATGCTTTAACTTGAATTGGTTGTGTAAATACAACTGGCTTGAAGTTATTGGAAAAAGAACTTCATAAATTAAATAAAGTCCTTCAAATGAGACACCATGGTACCTAAGTATAACAAAGAGGGAGAGAAATATTTGTTTGGGTGTTTTTAAGCTTGTCTCTGCACATCACAGGTTGATCTTAGTTTCTTGTTGTAGCCTGCAGGGGACTCTACCTAGTATGCACTGAGAAATGTCAATGAAAACAAAGTTTGAACAGATTGTTTCTAGAAGTGACAAGCTACAAGTATTGATGACGTATCTGCAAGGGAAGTTTAAAGTACGTAAGACTCAAGATAGAGGCCCAGATCTGACCTCTTGAGGAAGTCTGCAGGAAGGGAAATGCCTTGCTCCACTACAGCGTTTCCAATTAATTGACACCTGGGTAGGTCTGTGATTTTGTCCTGGCCAGTGCTCTGTGAAGGTGCTTGGAGACATGTATAGGTCTCAGGGCTTTCATGTTGCCCTATCTTTATCCATTTGCAGCATGCTTACTCAGGAGATAGTAGCCAGCCAGCTGCTCTGAACAACAGTAACTCCCTGTGACTTTTCCATTATAAAATGTGAATGTCAGGAGACGATGCTATGTAGAATGGCTGCTACCACCCCAGAACTTATTTGCCAGCTGGACACTCCTACCAAAACTGCACAGAGATCCAACTGTATGGGCTTCTGTTGTCTGGGGAGGGAAATGGGCGAAGACTATTTAGGCTCTGGACCCATTTTATGTGCTCACTAGTGGAATTTGGTCAGTATTTGTTTGCACTGTGCCTAGTTCAATGGGGTCCTGAGCCTTCTTGAGGCCTTTAGGCTCTCTTGAAATACAAATGATCATCAAAATATTTATTCTTAATTTTTCCCATTTACGTCTCCAGTGGAGGGAATGTCATAGCACTTAGATTGGATAGCACAGGTAGCTGAATAACAATTAGAACAATTTGAAGAGACAATTTTGATAACACTCGTGGAAGTGCTGAAGCGTAGCTATAGAGCAGCAGTATCCTGGAAAGGCCACACAAGGGAGAACATGTTCTTCCAATAAGTGTAATTGATGTACCAATGGGTAAAGAATTTCTGGATTCTGATTTATTTATGAAACAATTTTTTTTAAGCAGACCTTAGTCTAAATGCAAAGAAGGATGCTCTGTACAGAAAAAGAGGGACTGCCCCCACCTAGATTAGATTGTAAGTCAAGAGGGGAGGCGGGGGCTTTTTTGTGGTGGTGGGTGCCAAAGGCCAAAAATGAGTGCAAGAGTGTTTGAATGAGGAAACATTTTTGTTTCCTGACCTCAGCCCTATGGCTCTGAGTGAGAGAAGAGAATTTAGGCACTCTGAACAGAACTTCTTTATAGAAAGTAAAGCTCTTACCCTCACTTCTAGCCAAATTTTGTATCTGTTAAAAATATAGTGTACTTCTTGGGAATCTAAATCTGTAAAATATTTTCTAAAGCCAATAAGAAGCAAATTCTAAGCAAGCAGAAGAGTGTGTGATTGACGTTCAGAAAAAAAGACCAGGAACTGATTCTTCTCATACTTGAGTAATTGAGAATATGCTATGAACTCATTTCCATGTCCTGTTTTAAAATTGCAGAAATCATATTTATTGCTGTGCTAATTATATTCCTGTTATTTTGTCCCAAGTGCAGTACAGATTTGGTTAAAAGCTCTTCCTAATAGTCTGTTAGCCCGATCTATACCCAGAACAAGGGACTCGTTATTAAACCTGTTTCAGTAGTGGAAGCATTTCATGTCAGTTGTATGCATGGAATTTATTATACACCTCTACCTCGATATAACGCTACCCAATATAACACGAATTCGGATATAATGCGGTAAAGCAGTGCTCCGGGGGGGGGGGGGGGGGGGGCGGGGCTGCGCACTCCGGCGGATTAAAGCAAGTTCGATATAACGCGGTTTCACCTATAACGCGGTAAGATTTTTTGGCTCCCAAGGACAGCGTTCTATCGAGGTAGAGGTGTGTATAGATGCAGACAATCTTAACTTTAATCTTAATATATGGTGATTATTTTCTGCATAGATGCTATCCCACCCCGGAAGCAACTGGAGCTTCCAGCAAGAACTGCAGAATGCTAGGAAAGGCCATGCTGCTGTTTGGCACTTTCAGTAACCTCGGGCACCATCTGATTATTTTTAACACACACTGAACCTGAATCTCTTTCTGTGGGATGGCAGGCAGCGTACATTCAGTAGCAATAGGTGTAGAGCAGATCAGCTTGGGTCTCTGGTCAGTGAAGAAGGCTGCAGCAGATGGTTCAAGAAAAATGTATTTCACAAAAAACATTGCACAGGAGATTTATCTTTTGACAACAACATAAAAGTGAAATATCAGCCTTGTCTAGTTAGATTACAATCTCTTCAGAGCAGAAAGTAGGTCTTGGATGCTTATGCAGCACTTGCACAATGGGGCTATGATCTTGAAAAGGGTGTTTGGGCAGCTGGGTATTTGCAGTTCAAACAAATAGTGTTTGGTAATAATTTCATAATTTCTGTTTTTAACTGTTGTGTAAGTTCTCTGAGCAAAAAGATGGATGCCTGAAATAGAAGAGGAAAAAAATGTTAAATAAATAAAAGAATGAATCAAATCCCAGTATTATGTGGTGGTGTGTGTTTTTATTGATTGCTTTTTTTTTTTTAACTTCTTTGTTTTCTTCAACCCCGGTACACTACAGTTTTTAACAAAGTGTATAACCAGTTTGAGCCCTAGTTGGCTCTAAACAGAGTTTGTGTCCACACCCAGTGTGGTTCATATTCCAGTAATAAACGTGTTGCCTAATAGTGTTATTTTTTCTTATCTACACTGGTAGGTGATGACAGTCTTTGGCATACTGTGTTTTGCAGTACAGATGGGTTCCCCGCTAACTGGGCCTATGTAACTCGTTTGGCTGATTCTTTCTCTCATCTTTCTGAGTGTCTTGCCCCATGTGCCTCTGTATGCACACACTCCAGTGCTGAGGCACTATTTCTACCTGGTTTTTCCCAGAGTGCAGTGATACAAACCCAGTTAGGCAGCATGATAGATATGTATGAACAACATAGCTAACGTGTCGTTATGCTGTGAAAAATGGTGCCATGTGGACACAACTTGCAGAGTTTCTTGAAACTGGGTCAGGTATTTTCAAAAGCACAGTTGTACATTTTGTGCAGTCAGGGCTGAAATAGCTTCCTCCCTGTTACATGGAGTGGAAGTAAAGCTGAAGAGTAGTTCCATAGACTAATGGATTCTACAACGTATATGTTGTATGGTGGGATAATCCTTACAAAGCTGGCTTTGCTTATGTAAAAAATAAGGCTTCCACAGTTTTCTTTTAGCCACAATGAGCCGTGCCTTAATAATTATGTTGTGGGGTGTTTGTGTGTGTTTATGTTCCCTTTTACTTCACAATCTTAAGCACATTAACTGACAAGTATGCCCATCCTGAAATGAGAACAAGGATAAAATGTGAAAAGGTGACTAAGCGATGTAGGAGCACAACTCTCATTGAAAGTCCATGGAATTAGGCTCCTAAGTCACTTAGATACTCTTGCACATTTTGCCCTTAGTGTCTTGCCTCAGTCTCCTTTGTGAATATGTCTGAATGACATTTTCACCCCATATTTCATCACCAGGAGATTGCGTAGGTAAATAGCCATGTGTGTTCTTTACACAGTACCACACGGGTCACAAGTTGTAAGGAGAGCCAGGTTTGGAGTTCAGCAAAAGGGATGGGAGGGCAAATCATTCCTTCCATTCTTTCTGCCATTGAAATAGAGCTATTGTAGTTCTACTGTTTGTATGTGGTGGTGGTAGTAGTGGATGTCTGTCCACCAGTGGTTAGGGGGTGAGTACACACAGGTTCATCCTGGCTGCTGCATGTGAGACGGGTGCTGTCAATGCCCCAGGTAGGCTATTTCAGCCAATGACGAGGTTTTTCTGGAGTTGCTGCCAAGATGTGCCATGGCCTCCCAGAGAGAATTCCACCTCCATGCAGCTCCTCAGCACCTAGAGGACTGTGGATTCTAGCCCTAGTACTAAATGGGATTATTGAAATTTACTGATCTTTTATGCCAAATATCTGTCACAATCAACAGGGATAGGATATATAAAAATGATCATAAGACAGTATATATGTATTTTTAAATTGATCAATACTGTAAATGATTCTGAATGTGAGTAAATAAAAAAAAAACTAACTGTGGCTTTCTCTGTAATCTCTCTGACTGTATTCTTATGGATGCAAATGCAATGTGAGTTATCAATACTTCCGGCCCTTATACTCCTCCCTGTTAGGCTCTGATTCTGACCCACCCTTTAAGACATTGCTTGAATAACATCTACTGACACTGAGAAGTTTCCTTTTAGATGATCAGTGCATTAATCCAGAATGCTTTTGAAATGATTTATTCAAAATCATTTCTAGACATTCCAAAAGGAAAACCCCGGCACAGAGGATGGAAGGTATGGAAGAAGCATCCATATAATCCTTGAAGGCCTTTTTCACCTTTCCTTTCTTATCTCCTTTTAAGGAACTGTACGGCTCCTCTACTGCTTGCATATGACAGTTAGTAGTAAAAATAAATGATTAAATATACAATAGATGTAAAAATGTGTGATGTGATGAATGTGTTATTGGGTTCCCAGCTGGCCTCGTATCTTAGTTTCCCCTTACTGCTTCCCCCCCCCCCCCTCCTTCTGGCTGGTGACTTCTCCATTCTGTAACAGTTGTAACCTTAAAGGTGAACTTCAATGTGAGAAAGAAAATGAGTTAGGCTGGATGATCCCACTAACCAGAGCTGGCAAATAGGAGACCCTGAAAGCCCAGTGACTGCACCCCAGCTTTCATCCCTTTCCATGAATTTTTTGGGGGAAATTAGAAATGTCAGGACTGAATCTCACCTTTCATTGAACAACAACAAGGGAAGGAGAAGATAATGTTTAGCTATTTTCTTTGTAATGGAAACCAATTCTGAGAAATGAAACTGTGGTTACAGGTCCCTCTAATTTGGAGAAGGCCTGAGGCCATGTGGCTGTGGGAACAAGTACTGCACAGGATGCCACGAGGGCCACCTTGACGTCCCTCCCAGCTGCTTGCTTGCAGCTGAGCTGATTGCTCTGAAGTGCAGCCACATGCTCTTGTGCACAAAAAGAATAAAAGCAAGGGTCACAGGCACTCTCTAATTTGCACGCTACCGTAGAGAGGTTTCCTGGCTACTAATAAAATTATTTTTTCTGTAAAAGTACTAACGTTCAGCAGAATGCTCTCCAGTGGCCACGGCAGCCTAGTGTTCCATCTACTGTCGTTTATTTGGACAACTGTTTCTTGCAAATCTTTTTTTCTCTTTTCAAGTTGGCAGCTGGATAATGGCCCCTGGAGTAGCAGATGGGCTCCACTTCTGCCGCAGGAGGCTTAGTCAGTTTGGAATGTATTAAACAGAATCCTCTTGTTGGCCTTCCCCAGAATGCTCAGGCTGACCCTAGACACAGTGATGAGATCACCGTAGACCGAGTCAGTTATATTTGTGGGGGCGGGCAGAGGAATGTTTTGCAAAAATGAAAACTAGAAGGAATGTCCCCCGGCATGTTCCATAGCCTTTAGAAATTCTATTCTTCCCCTGACTGCATCCCTGCCCTGAAATTCCTCAGCACCACTTGGCTTGTTAAAGACACCCCAGAATGCATCATGCTGCACCAGTAATGCAACAGGTGCAGGGGGGTATTGTTCTCTTATGGATTGTCTCCTCCTTCCCTCTGCCTGTTGGCCACTGACAGGAGAGAGTGTATGTGGAGAGGCCATATGTAGAGAGCTCTCCATTTAGAGCACCATGTGACTGATGGCCATACGGAGAGTGATCTCTCCCTGCTCCTGGTAGCACTGTTCAGAATACCCTTCAAGGGACACATTTCAATATGCATGCTCAGCAGTGGGCATGGTTTGAAACAGCTGGGGAGTGGTGGAGAGCACTTCCTTTCATCTGACATTTTGGCACCATCCTTTGCCAGTGCAGACATCCCTTCTATGCCAATTAGTGAGATGCTGTTAGTGGAAGTTGTTAAAACCTTATTGGTAGATGGTGCAATCCAGAGCTAGACAGGAAGTGATGTCCTAAAAGCTCCACAATTTTCATATTCCTATCTCCTGGAAAGGAGATTCATAACCTAGCTGGCATATGAGTGCCTTTAGAGAGAGTCTCATCTTTATGTATGAGGATAAAGGAGCATGAATTCATACAAATCAGATGGTCCTTAGGAAACTTACTTAGATTTTACTCTATGTATAGATTTTTACAGGAAAGTGTGTCCATTTCAGGTTGTGTTACATAATAGCAGCCTCTTATAATTTAATATGATTTTCCCAGCTACATATAATTAAGGTTACATGTAAGAATTTAATTTGGAAAAAAATGCAGTAAGATTATTTTAGCAATGGCTAAGGTGTCTATTTGAAGTAGGCTGGACAAGTGTTTTTTTGTGTGTGTGTGCGTGCACGCAATTAACATTTTGTCAGTAGGGTGACCAATTACTAATCTGAAAGAAAATAAACTGTAGATCATGTACTTTCAACAAATTAATATTTAAGTATACGTTTTAAATTTAGTTTTCTGCTCATTTAGAGGAACTTTTAGTTTATGTACAGTATGTATCCTTCTTTGCATACAAGTTTGGTTTGGAAAGTAAACCCAAAGTGTGTATCACTTATATTCACATTTAAAAAGGCGTTTAAATTTTTACAGAAGTCAGAATGTCAAAGGCAAGAGTGGAGTATCCCTCAACATCACTTTCAGATGACAATTTCAATAGCTAACCATGGCAATCAAGCAAAACAAATTTTTAAAAAGCACCTGTGTTGAACAGAGGCTCAAGGGGAAGCAAAACAATGTTTTGGCTACCTATCACCTTAGTTTGTGACAACAGAATCATACTGCATTACTAGTATGTATATGCTGGAATTTGAGGGCCCCCCCTTACATGATCAGCTTGTACACAAATCAAAGACAAGTGAAGAGTAGGTAGAAGAGGGAGTCTCTCGGGGGGAGCATCTGATTCTTCAAGAGTAGAGCTGCACATGTGCACACTGAAATTTATAAATCACATGCATGTTGTAAGCTCCATGTCTGTGGGGCCAGCTGGATTCAACTGGGAGTATCTCTTGGTGTTGTCTGCTAGATGGGGCACCCCATGTGGGATGTGTATCTTCTCCTACCTTGTCCACTTCCTCCTGTCTCCTCTCCCTCCCATGGATACTCATCCATAAATTAATAGGGCATCTGTACAGTTTCTGGCCTTTTAATGAATTCTTAAATCAGAATAGGGATGGGAGATGTTTATATGTGAACTGCCTTATCGTTTGAGTGCATATGGTATTTATTTTTGGGAAGTTACTTCAATGGAGAGCATGTAGTACCTTTTATACGAACTAGCCAAAAACACAAGGTGGAGTCAAGCAACATTTTAAAAAGCTTTGGATCTATTTTGTTGCGTTTAAAATAGTTTTAAATGCATGTCACCAAAGTTTACACAACAGTGCATCAAAATTTTGGCTCACGACTTCTCTCGTATAGTAAATGTCTGTGTGTGTATTTGTTTTTATATCTCATTATACACACGTGTTCACTCTCTCTTTCTGTCTAAATTTACTTAATGAGCACTGGAAAACAAATGTTCACTTATGGGGGAAAAAAGGGCTTCCCCCCATTGTCTGTTTAGTTTCCTCTAATTATTTATCATAACAAACACTGTAATAACAAATTTAACCCTGTCCCCAGAAGTGTCGCAAGATTATAATATACTAGCTGGTACCTGTGAAATTTACAGGCTGATGCAATTGTATCATCAAAGGTATTTCTGACAGAAATCTTAATCCTCTGCATTCAGGGTTTCCCAGTGCTTGCTACAAGCATGAGAAAAACCTACTATTAGTGCCACAGGTTTAATAATTAACTTAGTTACATTTTTGCCTTTAGATATTTCTACTGTACATTTGTGGTTAGTATAAGACAATTCAGTTGACAGGAGAAGTTGTTATGAAAGAGAGTATAAGGCTCAATGAAGAACTTGCAGTTTACACTGCTCTCCTGGCAACCGTCATAGTTGTTTGAAGATGACCTTTGAATTTCTCCTCCATTGCCAACCACCCAAAGGAATATTATTTGAATTTAGTTCATAGAATTTCATGGCCGTGAAGAGTACAATTAAGGGAAAAGCCTCTTATATGTACATATGAAAGAGAAACCCTTTATTTCCATTTTCTTGCAGTTATCTAAGTCTTATAAATGTAAAGACTTTACCATGCTTTTTTTTACTCTGTGCATTCTCTTGTGCTCACTCCCTCACTTTGCATGCATCACTCACACACACAATCAATCTCTCTCTCTCTCACACACACACACGTACGTACGTACATGTACACGTTCTCCTCTGTGGGAGAACCAAGTACAACAATTTTACCGGTACAGTAAAATTGGAGTGGCTGCGGTGAGGAGCATGGGCTTACATTTAAGGCGCTGCGCTGGGTTCCATTGTTGGCTCTGCCACAGGCTTCTTCAGTAACCTCAAAGAATTCACTAAACCTCTCTATGCCTCTGTTCTCCATCTGTAAAATGGGGATAAATATTTTTCCCTAATTCACATTGGTTTTATTGAGGAACCAGTTGTAGGCTTGGTTTGAAAGTGGCAGCATATGTAATCAGATTATAACAAGATTCCAATGGTATAAAAAAGTTGCGTGAAATTTCTTTGTGTGGGTTTTAACTACTTGTTGTTCCATTTAATAAGATGAGTGGTTTATTAATACACAAATATGTAATGTTTTTGCTCAGTTAAAAATGGAGAAAAATAAGCCTTGTCAAAAGCATTTTTGTAATGAGAAGGTAAAGTGCTGAGTCTTTGCAAGCGCATTTTTATTGTTTTTGTTAAATTTGTGAATGAATCATGCTGCTCTTCAAAGCAAGGGCTTGAAACACTGGCTTGATTCAGGTTTAATGGATAAGCAACTGACTGGTTACAGTATCTTCTTTCAACGTTGTCAGGTCACCTCTGTTCTAACTTGAAACTCCATTGCTGTTATAGGAATCTCTTGAGCCAGAGTGCCAATATAGCAAACTATGTGCTGCTGCTGTGATGTGATTTATGAACAAATGCGGGGGGGGGGAGACTAGGTTAAAGCTACCCAACTGATATTCACTGAAACCCGAACCAGGAATTTAACTAGGGACTCCAGAGATAAATAAGTAGTGCATTAATCTTATTTGTCACAACTCCTTAAGGCAATTGAAAGCTATCCTTGGCCCTCCATCCTTCAGAGTTAAAACTAACGTATATTTCCCTCTGACACAATGTTAGTAGAATGCTATATTAAAAGAAACGAGATCAAGCTGTAAATTCTAGAAAACGCAGTGCTGGAGCAGCAGCCTTAAACTGTGACCCCCTAGTCTCAGCCACCTTCCACTTATGGGTTGCAAACCCTCACTGGATGCCAAATGAAACTTAAGTCTGTCCTGACAGCTATCTGAATTCCAGTGATATGGCTTCAGTTGTACAATGATATAACTTGCTTCCTGCCTAACTTGGGTTCAGCTTCCACTACTTATTTGGGAGTGGCAGGGCAATTTAAAGTTCATTCTTGGAATCAGTGTCCCATGCTGGAAGGGGAGTTTCAACTCTGACAACAGTCATTGCTCAGCTGATGGGCTGCCAGTGCAACATGGACCCAGGCTGAGTATAGAAAAGAGAGTGAATAGAGAAATTGGTGAATCTGAACCCCCTCGAGTTATATTCTGTGACCTACCTGACTGGCCTGAGCAAAAGTTGAGGGGAAACAGTAGCAGGCAGAATTGGGCAGCCTCATGCTGCTGAGGTATAAATAGACCACCATGCCAGGGCCTAACTACGCTCTACTTCCTTGCCTCTTGGGGTGTGTTTGTGTCTGAAGATTCTGCCTCTTCCTCCCACTCTCGTATAGAATCTGCATGTTCTGCTGCCACATGTTTCCCTGCAGAGGGAGTAAAAATCCCAGTGCTGGGGGTATCTATTCTCAGCTGCCTCTGAGGGGAGATGAAGCTGCTGCTGGGAGGAGATAATGGATAGCTTTGGTGCCCCACTCCCACAGATATACGTATGGGGAGAGTGGTTTCAAACTTGTGGGGGGTGGGATGGGGAAAGGGAATATTTCTCCCTGCAGCTTCCACCTCTTCAGTGTCCAGGAAAACCTACAGCGGCTATTATCTCTCAAACCCTCACTCACATTGTGTTGACTCCATCTCCCTAGAGAGAAGTGAAGGAAGTGGTGGTAGTTAGGTACAATGGAGGCGGTTGGAAGGGGGACATTGCCAATTTCTGCTCCCTGTGATCCTGCTGAAGCAGCTGCTGAACCTGTGGCATGTATCCAAGGGGCGTTCACAGGGAATGAAGTGGCCTTTCTCTATGGGATGGTGATAGTGATGATGGAAGCTGCCATAAGCAAAATCTTGAGGGTAGGGGCTCTGGAGACAGGTGGGCAAGAGTACAACTGCGCGAAATGGGAGAGGAGAGCGATTTCCCCCCCCCAAATTGCACCATGAAAAAAGTGATTTTTTTCCCCCTGAAAAAATAACAGACAAACAAGCCTTTTGATCACTTTACATTTTGAAGGCTGCCATTGCAACAAAAAGGGATGCAGACTTCAGAGATCTTTTTTAAACAGGTAAATGAAGCCGTGCTTGTAGTATTTGCAAGACTAGTCAGAAAAGTTATAGTACATGTAGAGACAACCTTTAAAAACGAAACACTTTAATACTCCAGTTTGGTAAAGAAAAATCCTGTAAATAATGAGGCTATGTATATAAAGGCTAAAGGCGTTCGCTCAAGTCATTTGAGTTACGATTAGGCAAAAGAGTTAAAACAATTTTCAAAAATGAAGAAAACGACACTTTTTCAGTATCTTGTCTCCAAAGCAGCCTGACTAATTACCTGTGAACTTTTCACACACAAAATTGGGCCCTGATTGGAGAATAACCATGGGAAATTTTATGCAGAAAAGAGAGATGCCCTATCAGAAAAAAAGTATTAAGTTGAGGGCTTGGAGATGGGAGTCAGAATTTTAATTTTAATGAAACTTTGTGGAGTCACTACACAAATCCTCATCTGTGTGGGCAGGGAAGACTGGACTGTAAGTAATGCAGACATTTTGATAGTGCTTGGAAGACTTTTGGTTTTTATTGTTCTTAACAAAACAAAGGAATCGCACAGCACAATGTGGTTCAAATCCTGTTTACTGAATATATAACATTTAAGGCATATGCAAATACATATTGCTGTTCTGGTTGGGTTCTGTGAACTTCTCCAACATAGGACGTGGTGAGCACCATCAGAAGATTCTCTATTTAAAGGGATACTATCCTATTCTCTTTCAGTACAACTTTCAGTAAAGTAAATCTTCTAAAAATTTATTATGGAAGTGACCAGGATTAGGAGGAGAGCAGAATTAACTTGGAACATGACCTTGGTGTGAAAACTAATGTTTTACAGAGAGATTTCACATTAAATAGAGTTTGATTTTTCAAATATTGGGAGAAGAGTTTTTGCTAACAAATAATATTCAGTGATCTCATTTTATTTAAAAAATGTAATAGTTCTGAAGCCATCCTTAACATGTTTTTTTGTCTGTAGCATTTTGATCCTTGTATCATTTTTATCTAGCAGAAGGTTTATAATTCACTTCTGCTAAAAACTGATGTGCTAGAATTTGGCTGAAGTATTTTACAAATGTATGAAAATGGAACCACGCACATTCAGGCATTAGAAGTGACCATTATTCTAGATATCTTGGACCATGATCCTGTCAACATTTATGCAGTGTGCTTAACTGTAAGCAAGTAGTCTCGCTGGCATCAGTGGGACTAGTCACATGCTTAAAGTTAAGTACATACATAAGTCTTTGCGGGATCGGGGCCGTAAGTGGTTTCTGGGTCCACCTTATTGTGATTAGAAATGTTTGACATTTTCTTTATAGAAGAAAATTAGAAATATTATTTATTCCATTACCAAGGAAATACCACTTATAACATTTATATTGTCAGTCAATAAAATTTACATAGCATTTTATATGTTCAAAGCACTGTACCGACTTTGTACCATATTACAGCCTGTTCAGTTAACATGCTGATGGTGTGTGTGTTTGTACTATCTTTATCTCTGAATTACATTATAAAATTAAAATCCACGTTTGCCGTCAGTAATGTATTTGCTAACTGAAAATGCATTTTTAAAAGGCCCACTGGTGTCTCATGGGACAATTTTGAGATGCTAATTAGAGATCATTCTATTTACATGTTTGGCTTTCTCTAACCCACTTTCCCTGTTTTATTTTTTGGGGAGGAGGGGTTCGTTCCTTCTAGGATGGAATTGAAAAGTGGATCTTTTTTGTTTTTTATATATTAACCAGCCCCTGTTGGTAATGCCTTACTTGAATTTCTGATTCTCAGCTTAATGGTTGGCTGCTCTCAGAAACAGAGGATTAGAGCAGGGGTTCTCAAACTTCATTGCACCGCGACCCCCTTCTGACAACAAAAATTACTACACGACCCCAGGAGTGGGGACCGAAGACCGAGCCCACCCCAGGTGGGGGGACCAAAGCCTGAGACCCACCACCCCAGGTGGGGGGGACCAAAGACCAAGGGCTACAGCCCCAGGCAGGGGGGCCTGTAACCTGAGCCCCGCAGCTCAGGGCTGAAGTCCTCTGGCTTCAGCTTTAGCCCTAGGAGGTGGGGCTCAGGCTTTGGATCCAGGCCCCAGCAAGTCTAAGCCAGCCATGGCGACCCCATTAAAACAGGGTCATGAACCACTTTGCGGTCCCGACCTACCGTTTGAGAATCTCTGGATTAGAGCATTGTGCAGGGAATAAGAAGCAGGAAGTAAATCAAACTTTTCAGTGACAAAGTTCTTATTTTCATGCAAGTGGGGGAGGGAGAGGTGGACCAGCAATTACAACGACAATTTTAAAATCAAGATTGGATGTTCATATAAAAGATCTGCTCTAGGAATTATTTTCGGTAAATTCTATGGCCTGTGTATACAGGAAGTCAGATTAGATGATTATAATGGTCCCTTCTGGCCTCGGAATCTATGAATCTGTGCATGTCTAAGTGGTCTCGGTGCCACTAGATGGGACAGAACACCACACCCAGAAGGTGTGTGGGTTACACATGCACAATAGTCTAAAACCAAAGCCCCTCTGCTGCACAGACTTCAGTGTAGGTAAACCACAGTGCTCATATGGATCTCAGTGCAGGACGGTGCCTTACATTATTTTTATTTATTTTTCCATTTTTATTTTGAGTACCTTTTCTCCTCTATTTCTGTTTCTGCATCCATCTGGTTTTGGGGCATTCTTTGACATGTTCACGGTACAGAGAAATTTTTTGTCAGATATTACTAATATTTATTCTAATGCTGAAGAGAACAGCAAGCCATTCTTTCTTCTTAAAAATAAAATTAAATACTGCATTTTATACAGACAGTAATTATTTAATTAGACATCAGTAATTTTTGTGAGAACAGAACTCACATTTTTTGTAAGCAGAGATTTTCATACTATTGGGTCTCACTTTGTTTATAATTAAATTTTAAAAAAGCGTACATAAAAATTTTTTATGTTCCCTTAATCACAAAACCAAATAAAAAAAATTAAAAAGTGGTTTTAAGCTAAAAAATGTATAGGCCTGATTCCACTAGAAGCAATATTTGAGTACTGGTCAGCTGAAAAGAGGAGTTTGTAAAGGAATTGCTGACACATCTTTATAGCATTGCAAACAATACTATAACTCAGAAAAAGACAAACTTGGATTTTAACAATATATATAATAATGTTCCATCAACAAACATTTTTCTCTTTAACCAAAGGTTACTTCTGCTAACTGAGAGGAATCGAGTTTACACAGGATGGCTGAGTCTATGCCAGTTTATCATCTCAGTGAGGTGCTGCTTCTCTAATAAGGGTGTAAAATTCCATGCTGATCCAGCAGCATGTCCTACTGACAGCTTCATCATGCATAGTATGGTTTGGTATGGAATCCTGCCATAAATGTCCATTAACTGTTTAAAAAAAAGAAAAGTGAAAGCTACTGAAAATCATACACTGCAGTGCTTAGCCAAACCAAATGCAGTACCTCTACCTCTGCTTTTCTGTGGCTGTCAAAACCACCTGCTATAACAAAGCAGCTTCATAATTAATTTGAAGCATATAAGTAATATGTATTTCCCTCTTAGTTTACATTTTTTAATGTATGGACACATTAAGCACTAGAGAGAAAATGTTCAATACTGCATGGTTCCCAAACTCTCTTATAGCAGGCATTTAGTAGCTCCTACTATAGTTAGGTTATGAACAAGTTTGTGTTCATAAAATTTAAAAGAATGGCTAAGCAACAACGGTGCTCATAATTTTCAGAAACATTAACATATGTTTTGCCCTTAATATTTTCTGCCTTGCTTCTGCCTGATGTTGAATTATTTTTCAGAATGTTTGAGTTCAGTAAGAGTGACTTTTTTCCTTCATTTCATAAGCTCCCCTGCCCCTCCCTCTCCCCTTCTTTTTTGTTTGTTTTTTTAACAAGGCTGCCCTTTTGCAGAGCAAGAGACTTGGTTTCACTGCAAGAGCTGTGCAAGCCAGCTGCCTCTTGAGGTTTTCCTTTTAAAAAAGAATTTTGGGAAGTTAAATGCAAAAACTAAAAACTATCTTTCTAGCATTATGGCCGTGTAAAAGTTTGAGGATCAAATATTCTTTATGAAATTCTAAAATTCTAATATTCTGTCACATTGCATGAAGTAATAACTTCTATTTAAATATAAAATCTTTGGCCTTGCTCTTGCGAAGACTTATGCACATGCTTAATTTCATTCTCAGAGTCAATGGAACCACTCACTTTATGAAAAGTTAAAGTGCGTAAGTCTTTGCTGGATGAAGATCTTTGTTGTTACTGACTACTATAAAATAGATGGGATTTGCAACAAGGCAGGGTAAATACAATTTTAGGGATTTCAGTTAATCTTGTAGCCCTACCCTGTAGCATTAAAATTAGTTTGGGGATTGGTGTTTTCCCATTTAATTTTATTATTCAGTTACAAAATATTAAGCTATGGATGGATTTGTAGTAATAAAAACCTGCCATCCTTGTCCCGTTCTCAAAACTGCAAAAAGTTAGGACCAGCATTTCAAAGCTATACTTAATGGGTTCAATGGCAAAACCTGTGCAGTCCTGTTGCCTGTCCCCCCTGGACTTCCAGCCACCACCTTGCAAGTATACATTTGCATATTCTGCAACTCTGTTAACATGTACAACTGTTGGTTGTGCAAGAGTGATGTGCACATTCTTGCAGGTGTGTGTGTTTCACCTGTTTTGAGAACGTTGACTTTAATTTCAGTTTGTTGTAATAAAAGTAGAGGTACAGTATACCAAAAAAAAATCAAAACCCAGCTTTTATCTAAAAGGAGATTGTGAGTAGACTGAGTTCCTACCCTGTCCTCAAGACCCTGAGTTAGTGTCCACAACTCTTCCCCCCCCCCCCCCCCCCGTGGCCATATTGGTGACCCAAAACCACTGCTTTTCTGCTCCCACCCCGTCCATGCATTGGTTGGGAGAGACTTGCCTGCAGAGCTGGGGTTGGGAGCTGCAGCCGTCCGATGCAAGTAGGAGGTGGCCCTGGCTGAGTAGGTGCTGGCGTGGGTGATGACTCAGCACCTCCATTCCTCCCCCACCCTCAGGAACCAGATCTGTAACCAGCCTCTAGATCTGACCAGACACCATCAGGTCCCCTTTTCAACCAGACCTTCCGGTCGAAAACCGGACACCTGGCCACACTACTGCCACTACCCCAAAGAATTTACAATCTAAGGGTTCATCTTCACTAGTAACGTTAAAGCCACAGCAGCGCTTTAACATGGCTGTGTAGTCGCGGCAGTAAAAAACCCACCCCGAAGAGGGGAGTAGTGCTGGTGCACTGTCTACACTGCTACTTTACCCCGCTGAAACGTGCAGCGCTCAGGGGTGTTTTTTCACACCCCTGAGCAAGAAAGTTGCAGCACTGTACATTGGCAGTGTAGACAAGGCCTAAAATACAGAAGCACTGAAAACTGAACAAACTGGAAAATTATGTTTTTTTGGGGGGTGTGGGGTTAAAAACAATAATTCCTCCTTTACCAAGGACACAAAAGTCAGGCAGTAGGTAAAAATTGCTGATTATAGACAAGTATTTAAAAAACTCAAAATGAACTTACTGAATTAAATTTTGAAGTAGTTAAACGGGTGTAAATCAGGAGCAACACCGCTGAAGTTGGCTGAGATACTACCCTAGACTATCAATGTAAATTACAGCGGCATGTGTCCAGTTGTTTAGGGTCCATTTGAAATACAACTTTGTTCCTTAGTCACTCTTTTAAAATCTTATTGAATCAGTGTGCCTTTTACCTAGTCCGTGTTTCCCCCTCTTTGTGGCAAATCAGTTGACTGTGAACAGGTTTCCTGTTGTACTAATGGAGGCTAATTGTTGGATGAATTTCCAGTTTTCTGTTTGTACAGTTTTTTTGTGTATGCTCTATGGGGAATTGTAAAGAGGAAAGGGATTCCTCTCAAACTGGCTTCTGTTCAGTGCATTGCTTTCCCTTCAGGCCTCCCTGTTCTGTCTTGTTTGGCATAACCACAGCAAACAATATGAATTGGTAATACAAAGCATAATTTTACTGTGAAAGTAAAATACTCACAGTTGTAACTAAAAATTTGGAAGTTAGTATAGCTTCTATAAACATTTCAATCTCTTGTTTGCTTGTTTCCCCTTGTTTGCTTAGACAAAAGGATCATTATCCCGTTAATTATCTTAGTTTACTAAGATTCAGCCTGGAGCTAAATTTTATATCTGAGATTTAAACAGTGTTTATAATGTTAACTTTTTGATGTCAGCTTTAGCAGTACTAGTAGGTGTTGATGCTATTCAATTCACATCTCCAGAAAGGTTTATAGGAAGCCATCAGAACAACAGATATTAAACTCTAGCAGAAAATTTAAATTACATTGGTTATGAGGTCAGGACCTTTTCTTTCAGTCATGAGTCACTATGGATAAGCATTGCTAGAACGAAGGACTAGTGACACTTTAAAAGTCCACTGTTACCCATTATTAGCCCTGTGATTCTCCGCTTTCCAGCGGTAGCATTTTCGTCAAGCCCTGATAGGTCACAATAGTTTGGATTTTAACAGTGCCATTGGTTTCTCTGGCCTTAAAATCATGTAATTCAGATTGCTGCTGCTGTTCCCTGTTTTTCCTTCCCTTACACTTCAATTCCAATATCATTTTAGAAGCCACTGCTTTGGACTTCTAGAGGCAGAAAACAAGGACCCAATCCTGCATTTGGATCTATTCAGGAGGGCCTGACTGTATGATACGGACCCAAGTGCTGTATTGCCTCTGAAAGCTTGATACCCAGCTTTCAAGTGGTGTAAAGCATTAATCTCTAACTCTAGTGTCTCATTTAATATTAGCTGCTAATATCATGTCAGAATTGAAGTGGGTGTATGAATTACATATCTATTAACATTTAATTTATAAATTAGGGATATCTTTGCACTCTGAGCACATAAACAATTCAGTACATACAAATAATACAAAAATACATCAATGTGTGCTAGTGCCATCTCAATGAAATGCAGCCTCATCTCTCTTTCTCGCTTAGTTCTTTCCATAGATTAAAAGATTCCATCCATAGAGAGTGTTTCAGCTGTCAGGAATGCCAAAAGGGGAGTGATAGCTGTTAGCTTCTTAAATCTCCTGTTATGAAGTTTAGGAATGAGCCATGCTGGTGCAACCTGTTATCTGGTCATTGATTTGGATTACAATGTATTAGCTAGATCTCTTGGGAAATTTGAACATGTCTGATGGATTGTTGACCGCTGTTTAAAAATGAGCTACGTTTTTGTCATTCAGAACCAAAACCAGCACATTAAATTCTGGTTCAAATGCTGATATAAGACTTAGGTATTTTATAACTGAGTTATTTTAGAGGTCAAGGGTGATTGGTTTTAGAATGGAAATTTTGGAATACTAAATGCTCTCTGATGTATTTCCTTCCATGTTTTCAGCCCTGGATATGCAGTAACTTTGGGAAGTCTGTGTTATCTGTGATGTCTTTTTCTGTTTTATGGCTTTTGGCCTGCTTAGCTCAGTCTCTAGAAAATAATTAGCATTCATACCCATCAGCCACTCATTTTGAGGTTTTGCCTTGAACTTTGGCCAAAATTATCATGTGTATTCCATTACAAATGGTTCTTTTACTACTAATCTGATCCTAGTCTCACTGAAAACAGCATTTGTTCTGAAACACAGAGATTCTTATAGGGACTTTTGTGGAGCTTCTAACCTCCACATGGACTCCGTAGGGTCTTTTGTATAATCCACAGGCTTTACCTTTGCTCGGTTTGTGAAGCATGGAAACTCCTTAAAGTTAGGGTGACCAGACGTCCCGTTTTTAAAGGGACAGTCCCATATTTAAGCCCTCCCACAGGTGTCCTGACTATTTTTAAAAAATGGGCAAATTGTCTCGTATTTTCTGTCTGCCCCCATCAGTACTGGTGGTTCCTGCTGATGGCCGGATCCCTGCTCGCCAGCTACCCGCCCACCAGCGGTGAGTGGGGGGGTCCAGTGGCCAACGATGGGGGTGGGTGTGCAAGGCTGGTGGCAGGGCAAAGCTGCAACGCGTGGGGCCAGCCGCTCACCCTGCTGGTCCATCAGCGTAGCCCCCGCTGCGTGCCAGCTCTCGGCCACCAGGGCCCCATCCCCAGTCCCGTTTCTGGCTGGCACTGGCTGCGCGCTGTGAGCTGCAGTGGCTGGTGAGTGCAGGCTGGTGTCAGGCAGCAGCCGGTTATGTTTCGCTTCGGCTGTCCACCCATCGGCCCTTTACGTGCTCCCCCTCTCGCTATCCTCTCCCTGCTTTACCCCTTCACACACCCCCACACCAGCCCCACTGCTCCTCCATATCCCGCGCCTAGCGCTATGCGGAAACCAGCCCCTGGTCGGAGTGATCAGGTCACCATCAGTCTCGCCAGCAGGCTCCTTCCTTCCCCCACTGCCTCTGGCTGGGCTGGCACCCTGGGAAAGCATGGGGCACTGGCCAGGAGGAACCGAGCCCTGCATGTGCCAAAGCTCCGCACAGCACTGGCACGGGGAAGCCTCTCCGCTCCTCAGCTAAGCTCTGGAGTGGGGGGAGGGAAGCGATTTCCAGCCTGTTCCCGCCCCGAATCTGCAGGCTCCACAGCAGCCCCTCAAGCAGGAGCTTAACACTCTGTTCACCCACGCACACACCCGCCCTGGGTCCTGCCCCCAGGGAGCATGGGGCTGCTGCATCACCTTCCCCTGCTGAGCCACCTCTTTGGCCTGGTTCGCTGAAGCCTCTGCAGTCAGGTTCCTTGGGCCTGGTGCACAATGCATCCTTAGGGCTTAACCCCTTCTTGCCTGCTCTGTAGCCCGGGGACAGGAGGTGGCTGGTTATATTGGTGGCTAGGAGCAGCCTGGAGGGGTAAGCTGCCTTTTGATACTGTGCGTGGAGGAAGGCACAAGCTGCTTCCAGCTGCGGGGAGAGAACAGGGTAGGGTGGGTGGGCGGGCGGGTGGAGCGGGGAGGGGCGGGGGAAGAGATGAGATCCGCAAAGACACTGGCCAGGTCATCCCTCCCCTCCCCCCCCACCCCCCCACATACTCCCCTGTGGCTGGAAGCAGCTCCCATCACTTCCCTCCTGCACAGTGCCGAAAGGCTGCTGCTGACCACATTCTGGTGTGAACCCTGGCAGAAATCTGGGGAGGGGGCCCTTGTGACCCTGCGTGCCCCACCCCTAACATGTTGCCTTGGGAAGATGTGGTGCCAGGTACCAGGAGAGGCAAGTCCATCCCAGGGGCCCAGCCAGGCATGATGGGCGGAGAGCGCTGGCCAGAGATGGTTGGGTCGGTCACCCCGCGTGTGAGAGGTAGGTGTGTGTGTGTGTGTGTGTACACACACACACACACACACACGTTTAAAAATTCCCTGGAACCTAACCCCCTCATTTACATTAATGCTTATGGGGAAATTGGATTCACTTAACATCATTTAGCTTAAAGTCGCATTTTTCAGGAACATAACTACAACGTTAAGTGAGGAGTTACTGTAATTTTACCAGGTGTCCCGTATTCAGCATAGGGAAATATGATCACCCTCCTTAAAGTCCATTTCCAAAGTGGCCAGGTTGAAAAATGTTGGAACAGTTCAAGTAAACACATAGTCATGATTTGTAACACCTATAATGTTAATTTATATGGTACAACATAAATAGTTGTATGACCGAGGAACCAATTTTTTTCTTGACCGCTTTATATTTTAACCCCCATACCTGTGGAAATTCCTATATAAAAATATTGTTAAACTGGCGATGTAGCTGAAGAGATGAAACTATCAGAAACATAAAGTAATAAAAACCGTAAGAGAACATCCATAGTTGGCATAATGTTTAGTCGTCTTGGAAATTATTTTGCCATTGTAGTCCACACTAAGTTGTTGTCTCATTACTTAGACGTTGGTAATGATTAAGTTGGATTGTTGTAAAATTCTAGGTAGTCATCCTGAGCAATCAGCCTGAATGGAATTTTTTGGCACTTCTAACTTTCTAATCTGAAACTAATGCTTCTGTTTTTATCATAAAAGCAGGAGGCAAGAATAGAGTTGAAACTTTACTTGGAATTTCCTTTTTTTAAAAAAATGAACATATACTCCTAAAGCAATTAAGCTACGGCTATTTGTGTAATATTTTGGTTTGCCCCTTAGAAAACTATGAATGTTGCTTTAATAGATTCAGCAAAAAAGACTAGTAGAAAAATATCTCTTATACTATTTCCATCATTCTTTCAAATATATATTGACAGAAAGTATCATAATATGGTTTGTGTTACAGGTGGTGTAATACCAAGGGCTGCACTGCTGCCACATCACAATTTTGTGAGGTTTCAGAGAGTAGTTCTGGTAAGGACACTCAATGATTTATATATTTATTTTTTAAATAGAGGTGGACTATTATTTTGATATAAATTGGTATCCGACTTTATATGCATTCACCTTATTGGTTAGGTATTAATTTTTGCAGTCTGCTGAGTTTTTACATTATGTATTAGTTTATTTCATAGTTTTTAACAGTTCCTTTGGAGCTGTTATGTTCTAATGTATAAATCCATATTCGTCTCCTTGAGAGCCGTTATATTATAACACATCAATTCATAGTATGGAAATGTTATTAAATAGACCTTTGACAAAACAACTTGCAGCAGCTGTATTGTTTCCCTGAAGTATGGAGCTATTATCATCTTAATATGGATCAACTTTGTACTTTTTGTTTTTTAATGTTTATACACAAGATATTGCACATGGGCTGAAGGATGTGTATTTGAAGTGTTAAAACTTGGGCTGGTTTTTAAAAAAAAAAAAAAAAAAAAAAAGCACTTCGGTGGTCATATTTACTCAGACAAATTGTACCGTTACTAGTCCTCTTTTCCCTGATTCTAATGTACTACAATAATGTTTTTGTTTTGATTTTTAAAAAAAAATATATGTATATAAATGAATTCCCCCTCTGGTCTCTCTTGACCTCTTGAATTTTTCTTTAACCTGCTTCTCTTATCTTTAGTCTATTGTCTGTTTCATGGCCAGAACCATAATAGAGATGAGATTACCTCACTTTTTTAACAAAGGGAAGATTATTTTCTGAACTGTATACCAACAGCAATGTTCATGTACTGTGTGAGAGCACAATTGTGCCTCTTCTTGCAGCAGTAGGTAACTGATACTGTACTTGTATCTGTGGAATTTTTAATATATGCTGTAACTTAACAAATGTCTTGTGGGTGTAGCAGACTTCTTTTCCCCACCATTCATTACAGTTTAGAGTAACCGTTCATTGTGAAGAATCATACGTCTATAGAGGACACTCAAAGACAGAGGTTGATTGTTTCAACAAGCCACCTCAAGTGTACAGAGGAACAGAACAGAGAGGAGGATCTCCCTTTTTTCAAGTGTCGATCCCAGACATGTCTGGTTACTCTAGCCCCAGTCCAGCAGAGCAGTTGAAGTCAGTGAGGCTACTACCGTGCTTTCATTGAAAATTCCAAATGGGATCACCTATTCTTTGTGGTTTAAAAAAAAAAAAAGAAAAAAGAGCGAGAGAGAGAGAGAGAGAGAAAAGAGGGGGGAGGTAGGAAGATCTTTAGGTGTGGGAGTAGGGTTTGTTGGCACCGGGCGGTGCTGAGGCCCACAGCTAGGAATGAGGAAAGGGGCATCCATTTGTAGATTTATGCTGGTAAGAATAAAGAGGGAAGCAATTTTCCTTGTTATCACTGGATTGTGCATACAAGCATGCCTTTAAAATTTGAACATGCTTGTATGCATGTCTGTTTTTCAACATGCAGTTATGTTTACTAGAGTATGGAATATATACACAGAGGCACAAGCATAGATAATAATACACACTTCTGCACTCTGATTTCTGTGTTTCGGGGAGGTGGAAAGACATGCCCTTCAGACTTATGTAAAAGAAAAGTGGAATAATTAATGCTTAAGTAACATTAATCAGCTATTCTTTTTCTTTATCATCCTGCACCCTCAGGTGCATAGGGCCTCCGCCAGCTTCTGCTGTTTATTTCGGTCTTGTGCTGCTCTGTTCAGGTTTCTGTCATGTTGATGGATTTAGCTTCTTTCTTTATTGTTCTGCATAATGTTTCTCTAGGTCGCCCTCTTTTTCTCTTTCCAGGTGGTGTACATACTATTACTTGCTAAGGAAGTTGTGTTAGTAACATCCTTAAAGCATATCCTAAATTGCCATATCTTACCATATTTGATGTTTTAGATTGGCTTGGTCTACTTAGAATTTCTGATGTTGAAAGAAGCACTTTCGAATGGACTCTGAAGATCTACTGCAGGCATTTACTTTGAAATGAATTGGTCTTCTCAATTTCTGTTGTAAACTTCAGTAACTCGGTTCCATAAAGGGGGACAGGATGCTGGTGTTAAAAATTCATATTTTATGTCCATGCCAATCAAGCTACTTTTCCAAATCTTTTCAAGTTTATGAAAGCTGTTTGCTGTTTTTGATATTTGTTGTTTGACATATAGCATGGTGTCACAGTCCTTGCACATCTCACTCCCTAGATAGGTAAAATGACTGACTTCTTTTAGTGTTTCTTCCTCCACTCTAAGGATTACTTTTGGAAAACGGATTGCCATATATTTTTTCTTCCCCTTGTTGATAAACATACCAACTTGTTTTGCTGTATCTGCCTAAAGCTTTTCTTCCATTAAGTGATATGTTGAATAAGGAGGACAGTGTCCTCACCAAAAACAAGGTAATTCAGTTGTGCTTTGTCATTTGTCCATAAAATTCCTTGGTTGCTTTCTGCAATTACTTTTCTCAAGACAGTCAGTGACCAGTGCAAACAATAGTGGGGATATAATACACCTTTGCCTTGCTCCAGTTGTCACTTCAAACCATTGACTGATGTTGTCCCCATCTCCGACTACACATTCAGCATTATATAGATCTTTGGTGATTCTGATTATTTTTGCTGGTTTTTCATAGAATGCTATAATTTTCTAAAGACTGTCTCTGTGTACTCTGTCAAAAGCCTTCTGGAAATCTATAAAATTTATCACAAGAGGTGCTTGCCACACCTCACTTAATTATGTAATTCATCTGAGAACAACAGCATGGTCTGCACTTGATCGCAAGGTCTAAAACCTGGATGTTCCTTCCAAGTTGAAGATCTGGTTGTTTCTTGATATCTTCCAAGATGATGTTGCCCATGATTTTTCCAGGTACTGAGAGTAATGTGATTCCCCTTCAGTTATTGCAATTGGCAATTTCATTATAAAGCCTCTCTTCCAGCTCTGTTGGGTTCTTTTCTTCATTACATATTCTACCCAAAAACACAAGGAAAGTCTGGAGGACTATTGTATCTCTCTTTTAAAGTATCTATTCAGTAATGTTATCTGCTTTCCCATTTTTACATTTACTGATGGCTTTTCTAACTTTTTTCCCCATTATTATATCTCCTGAATCAATATCAAGCTCTAGTGGTAGGTCTTCATCATGTATTTCTAGTAGTTTGCTTGGGCTTGGTCTATTTAAAACAGCTTGAAAATGTTCTGCCCATTTTTTTCCTGTGTTCTTCTTCTATACTAAGAGTCTTTTCATTTGCATCTTTAATAGGGCCTCCAGCACTGCTAAAGTTTCCTGTTAGCTGTTTAATTATCTTATACAAGGTTGTAAGGGCATGTCTTGAGCAAGCATCTTCAGCCTCTTGATGTTTTTTTTAATCAATATATACCCTTTTAGCTTTTCTAGTGTTCCTTTTTACCTCTCTATCCGAACTTCTGTATGCTTCTTACCACATGCATTCTCTTAGCCTGCATGAGTTTTTTGCTTTACACTTCTCTTTTTCACTGTTGCTCAAGTAGCATTGCTAATCCATTCTTCCGTTTTAGATTTCATTCTTGTTGGAATCATCTTAGCTCTTTTTAGATAGCAGTCTTTGATGTTTTCCCACAGAGTATCAGTGTCTCTTAGTTTTCTTCAGTTAACTCTATTAGAACACTGAACCTGTTCTTCAGTTCAAGTTGAAAAGCACTTTTTGTGTTTGGATCTTTTAATGGTGCACTGTTGATGTGAGGTCTTTTTAACCTTTTCATTCTATTTAACTTGATATTCAACTTAGTGATAAAAAGACTGTGGTCACTGCCCACATCTGCTCCCCTGTACCCACATACATCTGCTAATGAGCTGCAAAACATTACTGAAATGCATAAGTTTTCTGTCTGGTTCTTTGTAGTACCGTCTGGGGAATTCCATATCACCTTATGGATTTCATTATGAGGAAATACTGTTCTACCTATCACGGTGTTGTTTACACTGCAAATTTCTACTAACCGTACACCATTTTGGTTCATGTCCAAATCCCTGCTGCACTTGACCATAACTTTATCCAATCCCATCGTTGTTACTGCCAACATTTGCGCTAAAATCGCCTATAGTCCCTAGGATATCATGTTTTGGGACCTGGATTAACACATCCTATAACAAATCCTAAAAAGAATGTTACTCATCTGGCTTTTTGTTCCCTGGTGCATAGCATTGCTAGGGTGACCAGATGTCCTGATTTTATAGGGACAGTCCCGATTTTTGGTAATAGGAGCCTATATAAGAAAAAGACCCCAAAATCGGGACATCTGGTCACCCTAGCATTGTATGACTGTTAGTTTGAAGACTCTAGTCTGAAAGTGAGCTCTAATAATTCTTTCATTGACTGATTCCCACTTAGTCAGTGCCTGCTCTGCTTCATTCACCATTAAGATTGCTATGCTAGCGTCATGTCTAGTACCGATGTTCAGGTGTAGATGATGTCTTATTTGTTTCTCTAAAGTGTTGTTTGTTTGAACCTGTCCATCTATACTTGGTGATTCCAAGGACATCAAGATGGTATCTATCCATTTCTTTAATTACTTGAGCAGTTTTAGTAGCTTCATACACTGTTCTCAGATTCCAAAATCTGATTTTCATTACTGACCTGGCCTTGAGCAACAGGACTTTTCAGGACATGGATTTCCTTATGGATTTGGGCAATGTCCATCATATTCTTCAATTGAAGTTGATCTCGTGTTCGAGCCTGCTGCATACCAATATGGCTCCGGTAGTAAGTTTTCTGTGGTACATTTGTTTTTACGAGATTACCAGCCCTAAGTACAACCTAAGGTCCACGGCTCCTTATTCATTATTCAGAGCTGCCCAAATGTGGACACTCCCCATCCACCACCTGGGGGATGTGCTTGGTAGCTTTGGATGCCCCCAGATCAATCCGCTATAACATAAGGAAATTCTGAAAGGCATTCACATTGTAAGTATATAAACTAATTGTAGGTAAAGATGTCGGGAAGTCATTGGGATCAAAGAAATATGGTTTTGAGAATCTGTAAAAATGATTTAAGTGCTGTGAGCAGTATTTATTAGGGTATAATGAAATCTAGAAAAGTTAGTGGGCTTTCCCCCCTCCCCCCCATTAACTTATTATTTTACTGACCCATGTTTTTAAAAGTGTTCATGTTTTTAGAATTGTAGAAATGTGAGAGCTGCAGTTTTCACTTCTGAAACTGTGATTCAATTGTTTGAGGGGAGTTCACCTTACACTGTTGTAGGCATTGGCTATATTTGAAAAGCTATCTCATGTAATATGAGTAAGGAGAAGCCCTAAGACTAAACTAGCAGAGGTAGTTACTGTAATTACCTCATCCCCCAAAAGAAACAGAAGAGGTCATTTGTGGGGCAATTAGGAGACTTCTTCACTGCAGCTGCCTGTATAATAGCTAGCCTGCAGATACAAGATGCAGCATATTTTCATCACTGCTGCTGTTTAGCTTTTACGAACTGCAAATATTTTCTCTTCCCCCTTTTGAAAATTTACTGTGAACAGTGCTAATATTTCTAATTGCACCTTAGCAATGTGAATACTTTTGTGAACATGTAATTTAGTTATTTTACAGTTAGCTTGGAGAAAATGTTTAATTCAAAATATGTTTTCTTTGTAAATGGCTCACAGACCATCTTAATGTGTCTTTATACACATAAAAATACATTTCAATTTTATATATCATGTTAAATGTTTCTGGATTCTGAACCTATATCTCGGTACACTCTATCTTTAGCATGCTGATGAATGATCATCAGGTTTTGAATAATGATTTTCTTCAGTTGGGATGAACTGAGAAATTTCTCAGGAATAAAAGCAGACATATGACATTGTCCTGAGCAATAAGGGGGAAGAAGCATTGAACTGGTTTTCAACTTCTCCTCTTGTGTGGCTCCTTTATGCCTTTCAAACCACTGTTATGAATAGCTTCTTTTTCAGACCCTACTGGTTTCCCTGCATGGGCAATTAGTGCAGAGCTTAAATGTAGAAATGATCTTTTGTGTGCATGTGTGAGAGATGCACTGAAGACTTCATGATGGTGTGATATAAAGGCTTTGAAGGAATTGAATATGCTATATTCCTCACAAGTACACCATTATCAATTCTATGTATCTCACATATTTAACAGAAAAGCAAAAACATATCTAAAAATTATGATGGTTTTGAATATTTTGTTGAGACTAATTGTTGTACCTGATCACATGTACAAGCAGGCTACCTTGGTAGTAAAAGGCTATCTTTACAATGATTTAGAAGGAAAGAAAAATAATATATTCTTAAATCCTCTAAAATTAACCTTTAAATAGATTTTTACATGTAAAAGTGTCATAATTTAAAAGTCCAGTATCTAGGAACCATCTGGGGCTAGAACCAAGTATTGGAAACCAAAGAATCTCCCCTTTCCAGTGGTATAAAGTTTCTATTTCTATACTTGCAAAGTTGCAAGATCTGACTTTGCCACTGGATTAGGACTGTCTATGTCCTGCCTTAAGAATATTTGGTTTCAGTTAGGGAATATAAGTCTCGAGGGGCAAAGGAGGAATCATGTTTGTGGCAGGTAAATTTTTAAAAGAAAATGGTTGCTGCTTGGAAGTTTAAAGTGTTAGAATAACTCCCTGCAGAAACTGATTTCTGTACAAGGCATAGGAGATGTGGTCACAGATGAGGGAATTTACCATATGGCTCTACAACATATCAGCTGCACATCACCTTCACATGTGTTCACATACACAGTAATAAAATATTATGTATGTGTTACAGTGGAGCCCAGTTAGGCCTTGATTCAGTAAACCACTTAAGCACATGCTTACCCTCACTTTAGTCTCCTTAAAGTTATGTCTACACTACCCACCGGATCGTTGGGCAGCGATTGACCCAGCGGGGATCGATTTATCACGTCTAGTCTAGACGCGAAAAATTGACCCCCCCCCGAGCGCTCTCCCGTCGACTCCTGTACTCCACCGCTGCGAGAGGCACAGGCAGAGTCAACGAGGGAGTGGCAGCAGTCGACTCACTGCGGTGAAGACACCACGGTAAGTCGATCTAAGTACGGCAACTTCAGCTACGTTATTCACGTACCTGAAGTTGCGTAACTTAGATCAATTTCCTTCTTCCCTTCCCCCACCCCAGTGTAGACCAGGCCTAAGAGTCAAAAGAGTAGGTGCCTGCTGGAGGCACAGATATGTGTCTTGTCAAAAACATACCAACACCTTTGAAGGGAATCATCAGTACATATTCATATGCAAAGCACAATAGAGATAAGGGTCTTCAAGTGCATTTCCTTATCAACACAATCACTGACAATTGAGGAGATCAGTAGTTTACACTAACACCCATATTAACCTAATTTCACATGATTTACTCAAACTCCAGTATCCAGCTGCATTTACAGACTACTGAGCTCCACACAAAAAATTCCCTTTTTAATTTCAATATACAACCAACCAAAAAGCATGCAGCCAGTTCCTCCCAATCACACTGAGTTCCAACCTCAGTTGGATTAAGAATTGTTTCCTACAAAGGTACACAGTTGCAAAACCTAAATAATATGGTGTTTGACCACATACTTTGTACATAATAAAGTTATGGTTGCGTGCTTGAGTGTGATGGGGAGGAACTGGAGATTGGATGTGTGCATTGTAGTTGGGTTTGTGTTGGAAATGAAAGGGAGCTTATTGTGCCATGGAGGAGTCTACGTGTGGTACAAGTTGTGGAAAGAATTGCGTTGAGGAAGGCTTTAAAAAAAAAAAAAAAAAATCTCTCTAGTTGCAGGGCTTCCAGGTGGCAGGCATCTCCTGGGATACTCATGCATTTGGCAGCCCTGTCAGAGCTTCCTGCATCCCTGCTGAAATCTCATGTCTCCAGCACAACCCCTTGTACTGTTCAGCCTCCCGAACACCCAGTGGCAGCTGTGGTGCCTGCTGAGCAGGTAGTTTCATTGCCTCTCCTCCCCTCTGACTATTCTCTCTGCAAACTCCTGCCAGGGAGGAGAGAATATTGTGGGGAGACAGTGTTGACTATTCTCCCTGCAAACTCCTGCCAGGGAGGAGAGAATATTGTGGGGAGACAGTGTTTGCCCCAGGAACTATCAAACCCCTTCTTCAGTTGTCCCTCATGTGTCCTAGGTACTACTGACAACAACCCCCTACACTTGGAACTGCCAACACCAACAGTAACCCCCTGCTCCCTTCTCCAGGCACTGCCCATCCAACTAATCCAGAAATTCCCAGCCCCTGCTGCTCCAGAAACTACCACTACCAGCTCTTTGTCCCAGGTACCCTCATATGCACCCGCCCTGGGAATTCCCAACAGCAGCAGACGTCCCCCTGCTTCAAGAACCACAGGCCTCAGGTACCCACACATCCAGCTGCCCTGGGAGCTATGACGTGTGTGAAATATGTTTTTTGTTTTATACTGTTTTTGTTTTATTCAAAGAATTGCTAATAGTTTGCACTAATGGGAAGGATTGTAGACTGGAATCCTGCATATAGTGCAATAAGAGAAGATATGTGAATGCTTTATCAGTTCTTGCCTCCTTTTTTTGAAGAGATGTAAATTATGAAGTAGGACAGTAGTGAAATTGATCCTTCTGTACAAAGGTGTAAAACCAGACTAGCTGTGGGTGCTGTTTTGCCTATGACTCCAGTAGGTCATATCCACATGTAACTGTTCCCAGGCCTGGGTGGAAGAGTTAAGATCACCAGTGACAAACTGCTACTATGAAATTTGCTCTACATTTAATGCAGGGGGGAAAGGTGGTTGGCAGGGCCTGTGCAAGGAAGTTTCGCGCCCTAGGCGAAACTTCCACCTTGCACCCCACTCCCCCCCCGTGGCAGCTAACCACGCCCACCCGCCCCTCCCACCCGAGGAGCCCCCCCTCGCAGCAGCTACCCCCCCTTGCAAGCTCCCCCTCCATGGCAGCTAACCTGGCCCGGGGAGCCCCCCTCCATGGCAGCTCACCCCACCCCCCTCCACGGCAGCTAACCCGGCCCGGGGAGCCCCCCTCCATGGCAGCTCACCCCGCCCCCCCCATCTTGAAGTCCAGAAGCATGTTTGTTGATCTTTAATTTTTTGTAACCCTCCCTTCTCTAATTCAATTTCATAGTATGAGCAGTTATTTTAAGTATCGCATTCCCCCTTTTTTTAAACTCTGAGATAGTGCTGATTTAATTATTTCTTCCTACTTAGTCAGCCTTTTAATTGCATATAGGTATGTATGGGGTGAGGTTGGAGGTTGTGTTATTTAAAAAACAAAAATTTCCTTTGATCGTGTTTGCATTGGTAACAGACTTGCTTTTTGTCATGGTTGAGCATTTTTGAATGAAAACGTAGCCTGGATGCAGATTGTTTGTGGGGTGTGGGATAGTGAGAAAAGTGGCTTATTTTCAAGATTTAACTCTCCAAAAAAGCAAAGATGGTATTGAGAATGTGTGTGGGAGGGGAAAAGTCCCCTTCTAAACTATTTAAAAAAAAAAAAAAGAGTCCTTGTGGCACCTTAGAGACTAACAAATTTATTTGGGCATAAGCTTTCGTGGGCTATAACCCACTTCATCAGATGCATGGAGTGGCAAATTCAGTAGGCAGGTATAAATATACAGCACATGAAAATATGGGAATTGCCTTACCAAGTGGGGGGTCAGTGCTAACGAGGCCAACTCAATCATGGTGGATATGGCCCATTTCCAACAGTTGACAAAAGGTGTGAGTATCAACAGAGGGAAAATTATTTTTGTAGTGACCCAGCCGCTCCCAGTCTTTATTCAGGCCTAATTTGATGGTGTCAAGTTTGCAAGTTAATTCCAGTTCTGAAGTTTCCCACTGAAGTCTGGTTTTGATATTATTGTTAACCTTTTTGTTGTTGTTTTACCAAATAAGTGAATTCTGGGTTACTTGTCTTAACTCTTCCCCTAGGCCTGAAGGAAACTTGTCAGATAGCTTAAGTTTAATTTATTCTAGGCTCTATGGCTTGTTTCATGGCTTTGGAGAGCTTTGAGCAGTCCGTGTGATGAATGCTGGCACATATTTTCATTACTAAATACCAGAGTCCAAGTGCAGTATACATTCTCAGTGTGTTTAATATCTGGGTTAATGTGGGGAGGGAAAGGGGCGAGTCTAAACTACAGTGTATTTCTATCATTAATATTCATAAGCATGAATCTGCATATTTGACATCAGTCCAAGACTCATGGATAGTAATGGCCTTCATGCTAATAAATGGAAGCCATTATAGAAACATACTCCGTGTCATCGTAACACCCTTAATTCACTTTGTTCCCACTAGTCAAAGGAGATGCTGCTAGCTGCTACTTCATCCCAATGCAGGGGAATGTATCTGGCCTAATCTTAGATAAGAAGCAGGTTCTGAAGTAGTAATGCTCAACTGATGGTAATTAAAAATGGAGATTATGTTTCTTCCTTGTTAAAAGTTTATATTTTCAGTAGTAAAAACCTCAGAAATTGGAGTTGAAAGTTCTCTCAATCCCATGAAATTCTGTTTTTTCATTATGGTATTTTCTCACAGGGGTTTTCCATTTCACCCTTCATTTTTCAGAGACAGTGGACTTATAGTAGTTAATATTCAACAGAACATCTGCCTCAGGAAAAATTTGGCAGCTTTCATGCACTCTCAAAAGAATTTCAGAAAAAGTATTTGTTATCCCTAAACTAGATGCTGACAGAGCTGATAATTCTAAAACCTTTCTCCTGGGGAATAGCCTATAGGAACAGTCTTAATAATGAGGAAGCAAGTCAGTTTTATTTGCATTTTGAAAAGATCAAACTCTCTCCACCTGCTCTGTGAACAGACCACCTAGTTGTTGTGTGTCTCCCCCAGCCCCCCCCAAATCAAATTGCTTGCTTGTATCACCACTGCAGAAGTTGTGTGATGTGCCTGGCAACCCAGGAGCTTTTCTGAAGCAGTTTAACAATTAGAGAACACGCATGACTCCTCCATTCCAATAGTGGTTATAGAAGACCCCATAACCATTCTCTGTGCCTCTCTTTCTGCCACAGCACTTGGGAAATGTTTCCCTTGCCTCATGTGTACTTCTGAATTATGTTGCTAGTATAGTTTTAGCTAGTTTTTATCTTTAATAGGTTAGTTTTGACTAATTTTTATGCTGATCCAAAAGACATTTTATTTTCACATATGAATTGCTTAAAAAAACCCATATGGGGTATTTCGTGTTTGTGGCTTTTTAAGCCAGAGCAAAACAATCATGCTAGTGATGCTTCAAGGTCATACTGTTGAAGGAGGTCATGTTCACTTAGCCTTCTCTGTCTAAGGGTATGTCTACACTACGAAATTAGATCGAATTAATAGAAGCCGGTTTTATAGAAATCGGTTGTATACAGCCGATTTTGTGTGTCCCCACATAAAATGCTCTAAGTGCTCTAGTCGGCGGACCGCGTCCACAGTACCGAGGCTAGCGTCGACTTCCGGAGCATTGCACTATGGGTAGCTATCCCACAGTTCCCGCAGTCTCCGCCGCCCATTGGAATTCTGGGTTGAGATCCCAATGCCCGAATGATGCAAAACAGTGTCGCGGGGGGTTCTGGGTACATGTCAGGCCCCTCCCCCTCCGTCAGAGCAACGGCAGACAATAGATTCGCGCCTTTTTACCTGGGTTACCTGTGCAGACAACATACCATGGCAAGCATGGAGCCTGCTCAGCTCAGCTCACCGTCACCATATGTCATCTGGGTGCCGGCAGACGTGGGACTGCATTGCTACACAGCAGCAGCAGCTAACTGCCTTTTGGCGGTAGACGGTGCAGCATGACTGGTAGCCTTCATCGGCAATCTGGGTGCTGGCAGCCGTGGGGCTGGCAGCCGTAGGGCTGCATTGCACCAGCCCTTGCCTTTTGCCTTTTGGCAGTAGATGGTTTATTACGACTGGTAACCGACATCGTCGTACAGCAGTGGCTGTCGATCATGGGCACCTGGGGAGACATGCTCAGTCCTATGGAACTGTCTTGATGATGATGGTTATCAGTCGTAGTATGCCATTTTCTGCCAAGCGCCCTGTTGGCTCATCGCACGTTAGCAGAGTCTTCCCTGAGCAGCAGATCGTGCAATAGGCCTGAAGGCTAACTGCCAAGCGCCCAGTATTTGCTGCCAAGCACCCAGAAAATGCTGAGGGCTATCAGTCATGCTGCACCGTCGTCTTAAGATGTAAAAAATAGATTTGTTCTGTATTCATTTCCTTCCCCCCTCCCTCCGTCAAATCAACGGCCTGCTAAACCCAGGCTTTTGAGTTAAATCTCTGGGGGGGGCCATTCTGTGTGACAGTTGTTTGTGTTTCTCCCTGATGCACAGCCACCTTTCTTGATTTTAATTCCCTGTACCTGTACGCCATGTCGTCACTCGCCCCTCCCTCCCTCCCTCCTTCCCCTGGTCCGTCAGATACTAGTTTCACGCCTTTTTTCAGACCAGACGCCATAGCTAGCACTGGGATCATGGAGCCCGCTCAGATCACCGCGGCAATTATGAGCACTATGAACACCACGCGCATTGTCCTGGAGTATATGCAGAGCCAGGACATGCCAAAGCAAAACCAGGACCAGCCGAGGAGGAGGCGATTGCAGTGCGGCGACGAGAGTGATGAGGAAATGGACATGGACCTAGACCTCTCACAAGGCACAGGCCCCAGCAATGTGGAAATCATGGTGTTCCTGGGGCAGGTTGATGCCGTGGAACGCCGATTCTGGGCCCGGGAAACAAGCACAGACTGGTGGGACCGCATCGTGCTGCAGGTGTGGGACGATTCCCAGTGGCTGCGAAACTTTCGCATGCGTAAGGGCACTTTCTTGGAACTTTGTGACTTGCTTTCCACTGCCCTGAAGCGCCAGAATACCAGGATGAGAGCAGCCCTCACAGTTGAGAAGCGAGTGGCGATAGCCCTGTGGAAGCTTGCAACGCCAGAGAGCTACCGGTCAGTCGGGAATCAATTTGGAGTGGGCAAATCTACTGTGGGGGCTGCTGTGATCCAAGTTGCCAGGGCAATGAGAGACCTGGTGATATCAAGGGTAGTGACTCTGGGAAACGTGCAGGCCATAGTGGATGGCTTTGCTGCAATGGGATTCCCAAACTGTGGTGGGGCGATAGACGGAACCCATATCCCTATCTTGGCACCGGAGCACCAAGCCACCGAGTACATAAACCGCAAGGGGTACTTTTCAATGCTGCTGCAAGCCCTGGTGGATCACAAGGGACGTTTCACCGACATCAACGTGGGCTGGCCGGGAAGGGTACATGATGCTGGCGTCTTCAGGCACTCTGCTCTGTTTCGAAAGCTGGAGGAAGGGACTTTCTTCCCGGACCAGAAAATAACCGTTGGGGATGTTGAAATGCCTATCGTGATCCTTGGGGACCCAGCCTACCCCTTAATGCCATGGCTCATGAAGCCGTACACAGGCAGCCTGAAAAGGAGTCAGGACCTGTTCAACTACAGGCTGAGCAAGTGCCGAATGGTGGTAGAATGTGCATTTGGACGTTTAAAAGCGCGCTGGCGCAGCTTACTGACTCGCTCAGACCTTAGCGAAAAGAATATCCCCATTGTTATTGCTGCTTGCTGTGCGCTCCACAATATCTGTGAGAGTAAGGGGGAGACATTTATGGCGGGGTGGGAGGTTGAGGCAAATCGCCTGGCCACTGATTACGCGCAGCCAGACACCAGGGCGGTTAGAGGAGCACAGCATGGCGCGGTGCGCATCAGAGAAGCTTTGAAAACGAGTTTTGTGACTGGCCAGGCTACGGTGTGAAACTTCTGTTTGTTTCTCCTTGATGAAATCTCCGCCCCCCCATCCACCCGGTTAACTCTACTTCCCTGTAAACCAACCACCCCACCCTCCCCTACCCTCCCCCCTTCGAGCACCACTTGCAGAGGCAATAAAGTCATTGTTACTTCACATTCATGCATTCTTTATTAATTCATCACACATCTAGGGGGATAATTGCAAAGGTAGCCCGGGATGGGTGGGGGAGGAGGGAAGGAAAAGGACACACTGCAGTTTAAAACTTTAAAACTTTAACACTTATTGCTCGGGAAATCTTCTGGGGTGGAGTGACTGGGTGGCCGGAGGCCCCTCCCCGTGTTCTTGGGCGTCTGGGTGAGGAGGCAATGGGACTTGGGGAGGAGGGCTGTTGGTTACACAGGGGCTGTAGCGGCGGTCTCTGCTCCTGCTGCCTTTCCTGCAGCTCAACCATACGCTGGAGCATATCAGTTTGATGCTCCAGCAGCCGGAGCATCGACTCTTGCCTTCTGTGTGCAAGCTGACGCCACCTCTCATCTTCAGCCCGCGATTCAGCACGCCACCTCTCCTCTCGCTCATATTGGGCTTTTCTATAATCAGTCATTGACTGCCTCCACGCATTCTGCTGTGCTCTGTCAGTGTGGGAGGCAGTCTGTAGTTCTGTAAACATTTCATCACGCGTCCTTCGCTTTCGCTTTCGAATGTTCACTAGCCTCTGTGAAGGAGAAAGATTTGCAGCTGGTGGAGGAGAAGGGATTGGTGGTTAAAAAAGACACATTTTAGAGAACAATGGGTACACTCTTTCACGTTAAATTTTGCTGTTCACATTACACAGCACATGTGCTTTCATTACAAGGTCGCATTTTTCCTCTTATATTGAGGGCCTGCCGGTTTGGTGTGAGAGATAACTCACGCACTGCCAGGCCACAGATTTCAGCTTGCAGGCAGCCATGGTAAGACACAGTCTTTTGGCTTTTTTAACCTTCTTAACATGTGGGGATGGTTTCAAACAGTACTGCTTTCATTAACCATACCAAGCACCCGTTGGGTTGGCCATTTAAAATGGGTTTGCAATGTAAAAGGAGGGGCTGCGGTTTCAGGGTTAACATGCAGCACAAACCCAACTAATTCCCCTCCCCCACACACCCAATTCTCTGGGATGATCACTTCACCCCTCCCCCCCACCGCGTGGCTAACAGGGGGGAATATTTCTGTTCAGCAGAGCAGGAAGGGGCACCTCTGAATGTCCCCTTAATAAAATTGCCCCATTTCAACCAGGTGACCGTGAATGATATCACTCTCCTGAGGATAACAAAGAGCGATAAGGAATGGATGTTGTCTGCATGCCAGCAAACACCGGGACCATACGCTGCCATGCTTTGTTATGCAATGATTCCAGACTACGTGCTACTGGCCTGGCGTGGTAAAGTGTCCTACCTTGGCGGACGGGATAAGGCAGCCCTCCAAAGAAACCTTTTGCAAAGGCTTTGGGAGTACATGAAGGAGAGCTTTCTGGAGATGTCCCTGGAGGATTTCCGCTCCATCCCCATACACGTTAACAGACTTTTCCAGTAGCTGTACTGGCCGCGATTGCCAGGGCAAATTAATCATTAATCATTAAACACGCTTGCTTTTAAACCATGTGTAATATTTACAAAGGTACACTCACCAGAGGTCCCCTGTGTGCCCCCAGGGTCTTGGGTGATTTCGGGGGTTACTGGTTCCAGGTCCAGGGTGATAAACATATCCTGGCTGTTGGGGAAACCGGTTTCTCCGCTTCCTTGCTGCTGTGAGCTATTTACATTATCTTCATCCTCATCTTCCTCGTACCCCGAACCCGCTTCCCTGTGTGTTTCTCCAGTGAGGGACTCATAGCACACGGTTGGGGTAGTGGTGGCTGCACCCCCTAGAATGGCATGCAGCTCCGCGTAGAAGCGGCATGTTTGCGGCTCAGCCCCGGACCTTCCGTTTGCTTCTCTGGCTTTGTGGTAGGCTTGCCGTAGCTCCTTAATTTTCACGCGGCACTGCTGTGCGTCCCTGTTATGGCCTCTGTCCTTCATGGCCTTGGAGACCTTTTCTAATATTTTGCCATTTCATTTACTGCTTCGGAGTTCAGCCAGCACTGATTCATCTCCCCATATGGCGAGCAGATCCCGTACCTCCCGTTCTGTCCATGCTGGAGCTCTTTTGCGATCCTGGGACTCCGTCACGGTTACCTGTGCTGATGAGCTCTGCGTGGTCACCTGTGCTTTCCACGCTCAGCAAACAGGAAATGAAATTCAAACATTCGCGGGGCTTTTCCTGTCTACCTGGCCAGTGCATCTGAGTTGAGAGTGCTGTCCAGAGCGGTCACAATGAAGCACTGTGGGATAGCTCCCGGAGGCCAATAACGTCGAGTTCCATCCACACTAACCCAATTCCGACCCACTAAGGCCGATTTTATCGCTAATCCCCTCGTCGGAGGTGGAGTAAAGAAACCGGTTTAAAGGGCCCTTTAAGTCGAAAGAAAGGGCTTCGTCGTGTGAACGTGTCCAGGCTTAATTCGATTTAACGCGGCTAAAGTCGACCTAAACTCATAGTGTAGACCAGGCCTAAGAGACCGATGTAATTGGATCTGATGCCCTCAGTCAATCACTGGAAAAGAAGGAATGGGCCGTAGAGGAGCAGAGGATTTTTCTGGGTACTTTGAGTCCGTAGTACCTCTAGCAACTTCTTTTTAAACAAAATAATGATAATAAAAAAAACCAAAGCAGCATTCCAAGGCAAGTTGTCAATGAGTGTGCCTGTTCTGCAGCACCCAGCCTCAGTTTTCCTTCACCCAGGAGCACCCCAATAAGTCCACCAAGGCTCGTGTTGCATACCAACACACCTTCTTGGGGACTAGTTTATTAACCTACTGTTTCGCAAACTCAGTCTCTTTCGTCCCATTTCCCACTGCATACAAACCCTTCTTTCCTGAAGGTCTGTCTATGTTGCAGATTCAAATAAAGTCTCTTTCTGAGGTATTCCACTGAGGCCTCTCCTTTCTGAGGCCTGGCTAATTTTTTACAGTCCCTTTTCTCTGAGGTTTGGTTTCAATTTCCCCAGCTAGTACAGCATCTCAGTCCTCCCTGGCTTCTCCCAGTCTCTGGGATAGCCAGGCCACTGTTCTTGGGCTTTGCTCTCTGTAGTCTCAGGCCAAGCTGCCAGAAGGCTTCCCCCACTGCTTCCCTCAGAAATCATGTTGGAGCTCGGCCCCAGCTCAAACAGCTTCCCTTCTCCTCGTCTCTGTTTCCAGCAGCTCTCCCCTGATGCTCCTTACTCTCTCTCACAGAAAGCTCTCAATCTCCCTCTTCTCCTGTCCACTCTTCCTTGCCTTATAAAACTTTCCTTTTCTATCAATCAGCCAGTTGGTTTTGTAGCATGGTAGCATTGAGAAATCCTAATCCAGGTCCTGTTGTGTTAGGTGATGTACAGACAAACAGCAAAAGCCATAGAGAGCTGCCCCAGAGAGCTTATTGTCTACATGGCAGGCAGTATGCAACAGGTGAACAAAACAGGCTGGGAGTGGTGGAGGTAAGAGGATGAGGTAACAATAAAATGTACAGTGTTTAGTAGAAGGCAGAAGTCACAGCTTGTTGGGACTGAGCTATGACTAGGGAATAGCAGGACAGACCTTGTGGTGGGAGAGGAGGACGAGAGCATAGAATGGTGATGATAAAGGAAATGTCAATAGAAGAAAGTAAAGAGAGGCTAGGGAGGAGGGAGCTGAGAGAGGAAGATAAGTTATTGGTGTTGATGATGATCGAAAAAGGGAACTCTGCAATGAAGAGACCAGAGTGAGGGGGAGAGAGAGAGCAATGTTTGGTGAAGACCTAGTTGAAGTGAATGGTCAATTTGGTGAGTGGAAGAATTGATTTGAGGTGCGAGCAAGAAGATGAGTGTTTAGTGGTTGCAGAGGCCATCAGCATGGAAGATAAAATCACCGAGGATAGGTGGGAGATTGATGTAAGGAAGATGGTGAGCTAGGAATCAAAACCTGGTAACAGCAGTGTGGGGAAAGAAGCGAAAAGAGCTGGAAGGAGTGCTGATCACAGAAGGAGTAAGAATAGGGAGAAGCTGGAAGCAGCAGGAGAAGCTAAGCATAACATCCCCACCACAATCCTCTGGGGATGATTCTTGGTACAGAGTGCAGGAGCAAATGAAGTTGCTCTAAGAGACTGCAGCTGCTGAGGTGGCTTCACCAGGAAGATCCAGAACTCTCTTGGAACCTGGAGATGGCCGGGGCAGGAAGTGAAGAGGTCACAGATGGCTCTGATGCTTTTAGAGATGGGGCAAGCATTCCATAGGAAGCAGGACAAGGAGAGATAAGAGGTGATGAGGGATGGTCATGAGGCTAGAAAGGAAGGGACCAAAGGGGCAGAAGTGGTGATAGGGGTGGGGGGGAGTGGATGGGGGGCCAGGTTTGGGACAGATGTCACTGGAGGTGAGGAGGAGGTGGTTGAGGAGTGTGTTGGATTTATGTGGTTGGGAGAAGGAGGGGGATAGGGATGGGGAGGAGAAAGAATAGTTAAAGCTGTTGGGAACTATAGATGGTGAGGGTAGTGGGAAAGGGGAAACAGAGCAGGTGGTGAGTTTCAGGATCTATCTCTGCAACCGCAAAACAGATAATTGATTTCTTAACAAAACTCAAGTGGTATGCTCATCTACCTTTTTGTCTGAAATCTCTTGTCAAGATAGTGATACTACTGCAGGAGTATCAAGGATTCCTTCAGCGGAAAACAGTTGTAAGGACCACAGAGACTGTATCATTACTGTCAGTAACCTAACTATATTAATCATAACAAATGGACCTATGCCAGATTGCTGGATCATTAATTGCTATTTGCTAACAGGGTTTCCAAAACAAACAAACTAACTCTCAGTCAGTCAGAAACCAGCTAATTTATATGTCTAGTATAACTTTAGGCATTTTCCTTATAGATAAATAGTTATTATTTGAAGCTCCAAATAAGTCTATTCTCAAACCAATCAGTATGCAGCTGATCAACAGTAACATATAGTGAGAAACGGTGTCACTCTTAGAGCACCAGTATCCATCAGTACAAACGATTGATGTAGATGTAATCACTGTGTCTAATAGAAATAAAGTCACTGTAATGGAACATTGTCACAGGATCAATGTCTCCTGTTTTGAAAATAAACCCCTCAGCTTTGCCTTTGCACTTATGTACCAGCAGGAGACAATCTCTTAAATAGAGCTCTGAATGATCTATTGTGGGAATATCAGTAGTAACTATTTGGAAAAATAGAATGTTCTTGATCATTCTCACATGCTGGATTACACACTAGGTTTTCTAGTGGGTGAAGACAGGAATAAATCAGCTGTGAGGGTACAAACCTTGTATGATCATTGTTAAATGTTTGATTGTATAGATTTCTGTTTCTGGATCTGGTAATCACGCAGTCACTCTGCTCGCACACCCTTCTTTTTCAGTGGTACGTTGCCACACACAGAGGACATTTGTGAGTGTTGGTCCCTTTTGAGTCCAGACAGAAGCTCTCAGGCCTTGGCTACACTTGCGAGTTACAGCGCAATAAAGCTGCGTACAGTGCAGTATCTCACTCCCTGTCCACACTGGCAAGGCACGTACAGCGCTGTATCTCCGTGGCTACAGCGCTCCTTGTACTCCACCTCCTCAAGAAGAATAAAGGGTATTGCGCTGCGGCGCCAGTGTGGCCACCCAATGCGCTCTGATTGGCCTCCAGAAATATTCGGCAGTATCCCACAATGCCTGTTCTAGCCACTCTGGTCATCAGTTCGAACTCTACTGCCCTGGCCTCAGGTGACCAACCGTCAGACCCGCCCTTTATATTCCCTGGGAATTTTAAAAATCTCCTTCCTGTTTGCTCAGCCAGGTGTGGAGTGCTATCAGTGAATCTTTCCAGGTGACCATGCCTCCACGCACCAAGCGAGCCCCAGCATGGAGCAATGGCGAGTTGCTGAACCTCATCAGTGTTTGGGGGGAGGAAGCTGTCCGGTCCCAGCTGCGCTCCAGCCGTAGGAATTACAATACCTTTGGGCAGATATCAAGGGCCATGATGGAAAGGGGCCATGACCGGGACGCACTGCAGTGCAGGATTAAAGTGAAGGATCTGCTGACTGCCTACCGCAAAGCCCACGAGGCAAACGGCCGCTCGGGTGCTCCCCCTGCGATCTGCCGATTCTACAAAGAGCTGGACGCGATACTTGGGGGTGACCCCACCTCCACTCCGAGCACCATCATGGACACTTCAGAGCGGGGGGAGGAAGAGGAGGAAAGCGGGAGTGAGGGTGCTGGGGCGGGGGGAGACACCCCGGAATCCCTGGAGGCATGCAGCCAGGAGCTCTTCTCGAGCCAGGAGGAAGGTAGCCAGTCGCAGCGGCCGGTACTTGGTGGAGGACAAAGAGAAGAGCAGGTGCCTGGTAAGCGGCTTTTTTTTTCGGGAAGGAAATTTTTGGGGAGAGGAGGGTTAGGGCTGCATGCATGCCTAGATGAGGAATAGCGTATTGATGTGGTCTATCACATTGCGGAAATCGGCCTCGGTTATCTCTTCGAAAGTCTCATCCAGAACGTGGGCAATGTGCTTGCGCAGGTTTCTTGGGAGAGCCACCGTGGTCCTTGTCCCAGTCAGGCTAACGTGTCCGCGCCACTGTGCCGCGAGGGGCGGGGGGACCATTGCTGCACACAGGCAAGCTGCATATGGGCCAGGGTGGAAGCCGCATTGCAGTAGAAGAACCTCCCTTGCTTCCCAGGTCACCCTCAGCAGCGAGATATCTTCCAGGATGAACTCCTGTGGAAAATGTTGGGACACTGTTCAGTATAGGTGCCCCCTGCAGCTGTTGGCTCTCCCCGAGTTACAGAAACCCAGAGGACAGTACAGCCCTGAAACAATCAGTCCCCCTTACTCACCATTTTGGGGCTCCCGTGGGTTATGTGCGCTCTCTTTGGGACGGGAAAATTATGCTATTGTGTAGACTGTGTGTGCCCTCCTTAAGTGCGGGGGAATCATTACTCTGTCTGATATAAACCATGCTGCCTCTGTTAAGTGTTGCATTTTGCCTTTACAGATGCAACCTTGAGATCTCAGCAGTCCGTGTTATCACCGGCTGAGAGAAGACATAGCTGCATGAAGTGATGCATCAATCTCTTACAGAGAATCAAAAAGCACAGGAGTGGAGGGAGCGCGAAAGCAGGATCTGCAAGGAAAACGCAGCGCACCGGAAGCAAAGCACGGATCGGCTGATAAGCATCATGGAGCGCCAAATGGACTCTATCCAGGCGCACGTAGCCATGCAGGCGGAGCACTACCGCGCCTGCCCTCCCCTGCAGCCCTTGTCCCAAAACTCTTTCCCTTGTGCCCCCATGTCACCTCCAACCCACTTTCCCCAACATCCGGGTTCTTACCACCACCAGCTGCCTCCAACACCTGTATCTTCACCAACCAGCCCTGAGAACTACGACCCTTGCCCTCTGCTCTCAACCCCCATCCCCATGCAGTATAGCCATCCTGAAGTGCAGCACTCATTGCACAGCACTCCAGACAGGACAGACGCAAATCTGTGATTGTACCGTACCGTTCCCCACCCCACCCCCTTGCCCTTTCTGATTCCCAAACAGTTGTGTTTTTTTCAATAAATGAATTTTCTTTTCAATAAATTCCCTACTCAACTGTACGAAGGCAGGTTTAACTCACAGCGCTGTACATCTGCAAGTGTAGCCATACCCTCAGTAGTATGCATTTTGCCTCCATTTCCGGTTCAGAGGGACTTTTCTGCGGGTTTGGGGATTTTTTTTTTTTTTTCGACGGCAGGTGACACACTACTTCCCCAAATAAGGTCTTTTGTTTTGGGCTCTCAACCTGATTTTCCTGAATGATTTCATGGGCCAGCCCTTTGATCATCAGATCAGCGTTCTCGTTCAGTTCTTTTCTCTGAAGATTGTGTTCTGGGGAGCTGTTCACTCAGTGAGATGATCAATGGAATTGCAAGCACTCTCCTTACTTAACCATGAGTGAATTTTTCACTTAGGCCCTGGTGCAGCAAAGCAGTTGAGCACAACTTTTAATACTCAAATGGGACTATTCATATGCTTAAAGTTATGCACACACTAAAGTGTTGAGTTCGACTGGGTCCTAAAAACAAGGTAGTGGTCAGGGCTGATCCCAATTTTCTCCTTTCTTGTAGTTGAGGTGTCTCCACCTTCTGTGTCCAGATCCCAAGAATCTTAGCATCGCCCTACTCTTTCCCTTTTTCAGGAAAGCACCTAAACACATGTTTAAGTTGGCGTCTTTGTGTCCAGACTACAAGAGCCTTATTGAATTTAAGTAGGCATCCTAAAGGAGCTTTACTATGTCCAAAGAGACATTCTTCTAATGGTTTAAGGTTGGAATTACAGAGGCTTACTTGGCCAAGGAAAGACTACTGCTTTTCTGAAAGCCAACTCTCGGGACAGAGAAAGCAGATCTCTCTGCACAGGATTTGTACCAAGCAACAAGGTGGGCTTCTATACTTCTTCTCAGGCATTACAGGGTAGATATAGCCTCATATATGGGATCTGGAAAGTGCAGGTTACCTTTCTGAGGAAACCCCCCCACCCCCATATATAAATATATAACGGCTGGATTGACACAGGAGTACGGTCAAGGGGAATTTCTTAATTTTTTGTTAATTTCTTTATGCACTCTTACGACAGCCCAATTATTTCAGGGGGCTACGGTTGACTCTTTTAATATGTTATTAGTTAAAGTATTGGTTATAGTTACTGCTGGGCAATTCAATTAGACCTTGGGGTGGGGTGTTCATCAGTAAAGCCCTTGGACCTTGAGCCCCTCTACTAGAATGTCCCTTCTTGGTTCCTATCAGAGATATCTGACAGAGTGTCTTCTCTCATGTTTTTTGGGGGGATAGATCTAATTGAGTCAGAAAACTCCCACCAAGTGTTTCCCCCTCTACCCTAATTTTACTGGCATGTTCCTATGTGCACCGAGCAGCCAAAATTTGTCCTTTAAGATTTAACTAATAGCTTCTGTGATAATGTTGTTTAGAATAGGAAAATACGAATCACCAAATTAAGGAAATCAGGAGAGTAAATCTGTTGTCTGTCAGGTCTGGACAATTGATATGGTGTATTGTCTGTAACAGAGTAACAAGAATTTAAGCATGTAAACAACATTGAATGACATAAAGCCCCAGTTTAAATATTTAAATATAAAATTTAATATTTAAATTTAATAAGTTTAAATATTTCTGTAGTCAACTCTGGGCACTTACAAAAGCCATGGCCACCAAGAAGTATATTTTTAAAATACTGAAAATAGCTTTATCTAACCTTCCAGCTACCCTGGATAATAGCCCCTTCCACTCCATCAAAATTCCATGGAAATATATGTAAGAGCTGTTGCTTGAGGTTTAATATTCAAGTGAAATATTCTATAGTAAGATGGTTGCACACAAAACAGATCTCTTTATAACTTTTAATGGTAGCTGGGTAGTCTTGAGGGACTATGCTGACTTCACCTAGAACAGTATCCCATTAACTCGTAGCTCAGATAAACCATTTTAAATAAATACCGAAATATAAAGTAAGTAAAAGGGTATTTTTAGTGCATTTTAGTCTACAGATATTAAAGAAAGTGCAAACAAATCCCATGTTTTTTGAAGCAGTTAACAGACAAATTGTTGCCATTAAATGACTGCATTTGAAATACACCAATTTATATTGAACTAGAAGAAATTCTTCGTAAAAAGGCTCTACTAAAGTATTGAATGTGCATAAATTTAAGATGTTACCAAACTTTAACACCCCCCCCCAAAAAAAACCCCACAAGAAATATACATTTAGTAGCCAAAAGAGTTTCATAAATTTAAACAATGATAAAAATGTCAGGGGCTAATGAAAAATAGTAACTTCAGAGTTAAGACCGACTTACCAGCATCTAAGCTTATAATGTTAATCTTTTAAACAAATGTGGGTAGGTATAGCAGATCAGCATTAGCTGTGACTTATACATTTCTTTAAATACATCTTCAGTGCAGAAAACAATTTCCAAGAATTGTTCTCAGAAACGAATATTCTCCTTGATTTAAAATAAGTAACACTCACTGAAGCTGTACAATGGGGACGAAATAATTCCATTTTTTTCATTATATGATTTGTGCTGACCGGGGTAGGCAGAATTTTACTTCCCTAAGAAAATATGGAGCTGCTAGCCTTGCATAACTCATAATATCCAAATGCAATTCTGAATATACTGCAACTTGATATTACCATAATATCTAGGGGCCCGTTCTCCTGCATCACATAGCATATGAATTTGGGGAAGAGATTCATGGTTCAGTAATTAAATACTGTTTCGCTTTAGGCGAATACAATATGATGGGAGCTAATTTAGCTACAGCTTATCAGGAAAGAGATCTTGGAGTCATCGTGAATTGTTCTCTGAAGACGTCCACGTGGTGTGCAGCGGCAGTCAAAAAAGCAAACAGGATGTTAGGAATCATTAAAAAAGGGGATAGAGAATAAGACGGAGAATATCTTATTGCCCTTATATAAATCCATGGTACGCCCACATCTTGAATACTGGGTACAGATGTGGTCTCCTCATTTCAAAAAAGCTATACTGGCATTAGAAAAGGTTCAGAGAAGGGCAACTAAAATGATTAGGGGTTTGGAACGGGTCCCATATGAGGAGAGATTAAAGAGGCTAGGACTTTTCAGCTTGGAAAAGAGGAGACTAAGGGAGGATATGATAGAGGTATATAAAATCATGAGTGGTGTGGAGAAAGTGAATAAGGAAAAGTTATTTACTTGTTCCCATAATATAAGAACTAGGGGCCACCAAATGAAATTAATGGGCAGCAGGTTTAAAACAAATACAAGGAAGTTCTTCTTCACACAGTGCACAGTCAACCTGTGGAACTCCTTGCCTGAGGAGGTTGTGAAGGCTAAGACTATAACAGGGTTTAAAAGATAACTAGATAAATTCATTGAGATTCAGTCCATTAATGCCCATTAGCCAGGATGGGTAAGGAATGGTGTCCCTATCTTCTGTTCGTCAGAGGGTGGAGATGGATGGCAGGAGAGAGATCACTTGATCATTACCAGTTAGGTTCACTCCCTCTGGGACACCTGGCATTGGTCACTGTCGGTAGACAGGATACAGGGCTGGATGGACCTTTGGTCTGACCCAGTATGGCCATTCTTATGTTATGTTCTTAGGCAAAAACAAGAAATGAGCCATATCTGTGCCTTATGTTATTATAGAACTATGCTAGATGTTTCTAGGGACTTAATGCCCAGATTTGAATCTTGTGAGGATCTTGCTATCATTTTAGTTCATTTTTCTTTTAGGGTTGTAATTCTCTTTCATTAGAAAATTCCAAACTGGCTGTGTCACATTGTGTGCTCTGTACACTCAAATTGGCATGGAAAGATGGAGACTGCTGCCATAAATTAGGTCTGTAAAGCTGAAGTGTATAATACAAATATTTACTGAGTGAGCTAAGGAAAAAAAGTCAGACAGGGAAAAGAAAAAATATGTTTCAGTATTTGAAAATAGAGCTGTATTATAGTGATTTAAAAGTAAGACCAAAGCATTAGAGATAAAAGATGAAGATGTGAAAAGCAGCTCATGTTTTAGACTGCTAGGAGGAAAACAATCAAAGCATGACTATATAGGATGCAAGTAAGAGGGAGGGTTCATTAAGTAGAATTACAGGGAAATTTGTTAATATGTTTTCATATTTGACATCTCCTCTTGAGTTTTGAAAGCAAAAGAATATTTTCAAATAACAGCAGTTAAGAGATAAGTAAATTCAGAAATAGTGATACTTTTTCCATTTGAACTATGCGAACCTTACAACAAAGCCAGTTTTTCTTTAAAAATGCTTTCCTTTGAATTCAGAAGGTTCGAGAGACTCCCTAATAACAGCATTGTCAAAAACCATAAGAATCCTAACCAGGCCAATTTATAGTGTGCCCGATGGTAGGAAAAAGTCTCTCACATGAAAATGTGAAAACAAACTGGACATTTTGGGGCAGTAAGTCAATAATATAATCAAAGAAGAGACAACATTTAAAGACTTATGAGAAAATGGAAAATGCCAGTTATAATTTAAACTGATCTCTTAATAAATACATCCACAATAAAAGGAGAGGAGTTGAAATAAAACTTTCCAAAAGGTTGTATAAGTAAGCATATTCTTTTCTCAGTGCTTATCTAGCTAAACAATTTACTGTCACTGGAACTTTAGCAAAGATTGTGGTGGATTCTCCATCACTGGCAATTTTTAAATCAAGATTAATTTAAAAAAAAAAAAGATATTCTGTAGTTCGAGAAGGAATCATTTAGAGGAAGTTCTGTGGCTTGTGTAATAACAGGAGGTCCAACTAAATCAGGGGTGGGCAAATACGGCCCGGGGGCTGCATCTAGCCCTCCGGACGTTTTAATCTGGTTCTCAGGCTCCCACCAGGGACCGGGGTCCGGGGCTTTCCCTGCTCCGGTGCTCCAGCCGGGGAGCAGGGTCGGGGGCTTGCTCCACTCCATGCAGCTCCCGGAAGCAGCGGCATGTCCCCCCTCTGGCTCCGATGTGTAGGAGCAGCCAGGAGGCTCCACATGCTGTCCCTGCAGCTCCCATTGGCCGGGAACTGCGGCCAATGGGAGCTGCAGGAGCAGTGCCTGCGGTCACGGCAGCGTGCAGAGCTGCCTGGCTGCGCCTCCGCATAGGAGCTGGAGAGGAGACATGCTGTTGCTTCTGGAAGCTGCTTGAGGTAAGCGCCACTTGGAGCCCACACCCCTGACCCTCTCCTGCACCCCAACCCCCTGCCCCAGCCCTGATCCCCCTCCCATCCTCTGAACCCCTCTGTCTCAGCCCGGAGCGCCCACCCGCACCCTGAACTCCTCATTTCTGGTCCCACCCCACGGCCCCCACCCTCAGCTGGAGCCCTCACCTCCTCCCGCACCCCAACCCCTAATTTTGTGAGCATTCATGGCCCACCATTCAATTTCCATACCCAGATGTGACCCTCGGGCCAAAAAGTTTGCCCACCCCTGAACTAAATGATCACAATGGTCCATTCTGGCCTTGGAATCTATAAATAAACCAAGTATCTGGACCTTTTCAGATTCATGGTACGAATCTTAAAAAAAAAAATGTGATTCCACCTTTGTGTGTGCGTGCTTAAAAATAAAATAGAAGTTATTTTCCAGGGTTTCTTGTAAAGTGGGGAAAAGAACCTGACTAATGTTTGTGTCTTTGTTGGAGGGGTTTAGTACATTTCAGGGATATTCATGTTGTGGTCATGGTACCATTCTGTGTGAGTAAATGCAGGAGTCTGTTTATGCACAATGTTTTTCAAAGGCACCCAGAGCAGTCTAAATCTACCAGAACGAAATAATTCCTTTGCTGCATTTTGAGAAATACTTTGTATTTACAAGGTCCAGGGCTCTGCTGTTGACCCCCTAGTTAGCAGGCGTTAGAAGCCTGCATAAAGTTGCTGAAACTTCATTCATTGTGCTAGGTGCCCCTCATTAACTTTACCCAGGATATACAGGCAGTGGGAGTGGTCCTTTAGGAAGAGGGAACTAGGATACAGGAGATCCTGGAGGGAAATTCTAGGTTACTGAAGGAAACTTAAGATGATTGTTTTTTGATGTTTTTTGATTTGCCCAGGAAGGTATTAGGCATATGCCTAATCAGGGACGGTGTGTTCTCTTTAGCCTGGGATGAGGAACCCCAACCCATTCATCCTTGGCTTAGAAAATGTAACTTCTTTGCATTGATAACATTTTTCAATCTAAATTTCATAGCTCTGTTCTTGCAAGTCCCATTTTTAACAGTGATCGAGGCATTGATTTCAATATGACATAGGCTTATAGATACCTAAGTCACTTTTGAAAATGGGACTTTTAGGCTTTGTTGAGAAAATTGCAATGGTTTCCAAATATCATTGAAAAATTGTGGATTCCAGGAAAATTTTCTCTGTTTCGAGTTAATGTTGTCAGGACCAGATTTAGTATTTTCGGCAGGGCCAGACTGTTGTTAAATTTTTAGAATGTCAAGAGGCCTCTCTGCTGTGGGGTCAATAGGTAACTGCCAAAATTGAAAAAAATATTTTCAGTGGATATTTTTCAAATTAACCTGAGGGTTTAAGAGCTGATAAGGCCTTCATCTGCCATAGGATTCTGCATGAATGAATGAATGAATGAATAAATAATGAATTTTCTCCATCTCTTCACAATGATTTAATTGAATCCAGAGTAAAGAGCAATATTAATATAATTTCAAGTGTTGAAAAGTACTAGCCATCTCATTCCTTTCCCTCAAGCATATAAGAATATACACAGGAAATCAGTGAATTAAATGTATTAACAGTCCCTTAACTTGTTTATGGACAGCAATTTTTAGTTTTTTCTCTCTCATTTTTTCCTGTTCTTTTACTCTTTTTACTTCTGGCTCATTCTGTCTGTCTCCATTCCACTTGCTATACACCACCTTTTTGAATGCTGCCCCCGCCCCCAAAGAAAAAACAAAACAAAGCACCACTACCACTTTGGGCCTTGTTCTAACTCTGGGAAAAACAACTTCAATCAATTTGTAGGTTAGCTAATTTAATGTATTTATATTCCTATTATTATTATTTTCCTTGGCAGAAATCCTATATAGCTCTGTATGTTCCAGGAGAAAGTGATGGGATGGCTGTGCAGAGTTGAGCACTAATGATGTATTAATATAGCTGGCTGCTTTGAACTCAGTTGTTACCTGACAAGGCTTCAGCCTCCACATTGCCTCAAGGCTGATAGAACTTGTGTGTGGCTGTAACAGCTCCCCAGGCCATTCCAACACATGCGAACTGCTGCTAGATCCCTTCTGCCACGCCATATCAGGACTTCCCCTGCTTGTGGCTCCAGCCCTGCAGGGAGGCGCCAAGACTCAGGGCTCCCCCTACCCCCCGCAACAGGGCAAGATGGCGCTCATGGCCCCTGCCCCACGGGCCAGATGAAATTAACTGCGGGGCCGGATGCGGCCCGCAGGCCCTGGATTCCCCAATCCTGCCCTACGCATAGGAGCCGGAGGGGGGACATGCCGGGTGCTTCCTGGGAGCCTGCCAGCCCCGTTGCACCACTAACTGGACAGTCAACGGCCTGGTCAGCAGTTCTGAACGGAGCCACCAGGATCTCTTTTCGGTCAAAAACCGAACACCTAGTCACCCTAACATCAGGGAGAATGAGAAGGGGTGATGTGGAGCTGGCTATGCTGGCCCTACTCCTCCTGGAGATTTCTGTGCATTGGGGTAGCTGGCTAAGCCAGCTTTGCAGCTGCTTTGCAGTAGTACTCCAGTGTGAATTGCCCACAGCAGGACCCAGACTCTATCCCTTAAGGTCTCATGGAACTTCCATGAAGTAGAAGTTTGTCAAAAGGAGAGTTTTAGTGGCATCTTGATTTACCTTCTGTGCTTGCTTAAACATTTTCACCTGCATTGAATTTTACTTTTCATTCTATGTCAAAAGTTTGCCAAACTCCCTCTTTTCCCATTGTTGTACAGCGGAATGTGTGGTGGTTCTTTGCCTGGCTGTTGCTCTCTACTCTCTACATAGAGGTCAATGGAATTCAGTAGTGAATTGTTTCTTGCATGTATAGAGCTGGGATCCCTTGTGATGAAAGGTGACAGAGATGTATTGGAGTCGGTAGCAATTTTAAACAAGCGCTGTAGAAAATGGCTAATACCAAGGCTCTAAAATAATCTGGAAACTTTTCGTGTAATAATTCTCTAATATTTTAATGTCCTCACTGGGCAGATTCTATGCTTATTTAACATGTTTTCTTATTTTTCAAGCACTGTTGAGTATTTCAAAAGTTTGTGTTATACTCTGCCACCTTTTGGCAATGAGATCTAAAACCTGTTTTCATGACGGACAAATGCCAGTTATTTCTCCTTACTTCACTGAACATCTTGCTGGAAAACACTTTGAACCAGCCTTGCAAAATGTTACTAGCTTACTTGCCTAAGGTGAATAACACTTTTGACAGACAAACAAAATATTAGTTTTTCCTTATCTTTAATTATTAGGATAAAGAACAGGTGGCTGGTACGTTTGTATCACAGTTTTGCAATTCTGCTTTGAATAGCTAGCCCTCTTGGTAGTAATAATGCTATTTATTTGCTAAATATTAAATATTTGTATTCACACCGGATTTCTCCATATTGGCTATCTCTTATTTTTCTTATGACACAGTGAAATCTAAAAAAATCTATAAAATGGTGGTAGGGGCACCACGCCAGTGTTATGAATTTCTGCAGGGTGTGTGGGTATATAACATAAGGAGACTTCCACATTGGCCCCTATAACTCAACTACTTTTTTTTTTTTTTATAGAGGGCTATTGTTTCCTCTGCCATGGAACTCCTTCCCTTTAGCTAGTGGTTTGGGGTAATAGGATAATGTACAATATTTGACAACAAAACAGTCTGTCTAAAAAGGACTAGTATTTCATGATGTTTTTATGCTAGGTGGAGTTGCTGATACATACAGTATAGTTGAAAAGCACATATATTCCCTATGTTTAGCAACATGAGCCTTAAAAATTATATTTAAACTTGTTTTAAAATTCCAAATGATTATAGAAATCATAGAATTCACACATTTGTTCTAGTATTTTGCAAAGCAAAATGCCTAAGCTTGCAGCAGGACAGCTCTTCAGAAATTTGTCAACCCCAGAAATGATTAGCTATATTACCTTTTAGTTTGTGGATTTATCAAGAAAAACTGCCCACTTTTTTCTTTTCATTATCAGCATGTTTGTGACTTTAAGGTAAGCTACTTAACTAAACATGCCAAGCGTTATTTGTAAGAAAAGGGTATCAACATACTTTTAAAATCTGGACATTGGGTCCTGCTAACTAGCAATTGTAAGCGTTGTTATGCCTTCAGAAGAAAGAGAGATGAGACGGATTCAAGTAGCATAGAAATTGCAATTTGGTCTCTTTCTTATTTTAAAGAAAAAGAATGTCTTAGAAAGAATGTAAAGCCTTTTAAATTTCAGCTATCTAGTGACCCTGGTCTTGTGGGTTTCTTTTGTTTTGTTCTTGTTTAGCTTTTCATCACTAATTGCTGCCCTTTTAGTTCCCTCTCCTTGACCACACAACCCTGCTACAAGTTACAGTAGGAGCTAGGTGAGGAAGCCAACAGGTTTTTATTCCTATTTTGTGAAGTGATATTCATTTTGGACAATCCAAGAAGGCCTATTCTCTACTGTTTCCTTTTATGTTTTACTGGCGCCAGGACAATGAGGGAAATATGAGATCTTGTTGCAAAATCATTTTTTTGATTAACTTTTAGTCAAAAGGCGGGGGGGGGGGGGATGTCTCATGTTTTCATTTTTGACTAACTTTTTCAAACTCGGATACCAGTGAGCTCAGTATTGCCAACCTAAAACATTCAAAATCATTGTTTAAAAAAACCAAAACTATAAATGTTGTATCTTGTCTTCTGGTTTCTGAGCCTTTAGGGTGCACTCAGTTCACATTTTTAAGCTTTTCTCTGCAACTATGAGAGCTAGAAACTAACTTTTTTTTTTTTAAGTGGAAGCAGGGATTCTGACTCAGTCTCTTGACCCCAGCTGTTGGGGCTTTAAGAAAAACACCAAATATTGCAATAATTGGCAGCACTATGGTTGATGGTATTGAGTGATTTTCTGCAACAATAGACCTGCCTTTTTTAGGGGCCAAAATTGATTTTCTTCTCCACATCTGCAGATTCACTGTCTCTGATTTAATTTATGAGCTGTGCATTTACAGTTGCACCATACCTGTAGAGAGGAAGAGCAGGACTGTTAGCAAGATAGTGCCTGATGGATTCTATAGCATAATGGTGGCTAACAGGTTTGGTTTCATAGTAGAAATGAATAACATGGACTGTGCAGTTTGACCTTATATAAGACCTGTGCTATTTCTCTATATTGTCCCCCTTCTTCTCGTGTGAATTTGAGACTTCTTAAAGTTAGGGACTACAAGCACTTGTTAGAGGCACGTAAAGTTTGATCAGGCCTCGAGAGAGAGTTTCACAGCCTTGTAAACATACCTCAGTCGTAACTTGCCACAGTTCTGCTATCACAGCTCTTTCTTGAATACACACTGTCAATCATACCAAGTTGTGTGTTAGTTTGATTACGACTGAGAATCTAGGATGAGACCACTACATTTTCACTGTGACCTAAATTAGCATTTTAATCTAGGTCTTCAGAGGCAAAGGCTAGTGTATTAACTTTGTTATAACTATTAAGATAGGGTTACCATACGTCCGGATTTTCCCGGACATGTCCGGCTTTTTGGGCCTCAAATCCCCGTCCGGGAGGAAATCCCAAAAAGCCGGACATGTCCGGGAAAATAGGGAGGGAGGGGCCGGCGGTGCTCGGCCGGGGCCGGGCCGGGGCCGGCAGTGCTCGGCTGGGGGCCGGCAGTGCGGGGCCGGGGCCGGCGGTGCTCGGCCGGGGGCCGGGGGGGCCAGACTGGGCCGCGCCCAGCCCCAGCCCCAGCTTACCTGCTGCCTCCCTGTTTCAGGCTTCCCGCGAACATTTGATTTGCGGGAAGCAGAGGAGGGGGAGGAGCGGGGGGGCGGAGCGTTCAGGGGAGGGGGCAGAGTTGGGGCGGGGACTTTGGGGGCGGGGAAGGGGCGGAGTTGGGGCGGGGCCCCGTGGAGTGTCCTCCTTTTTTTAAATTAAATTATGGTAACCCTAATTAAGAGATTCTTTCAGATAGTTGTTTGGATTACATGCCGCAAAATATTGCCCAAATTTCTGACAGAATCTATGTACTTGGAGTTCTTTTGTTGATAAATGCCACTGACAATCATTGTTACTGTGCAGACGTCAAATAAAAAATGAAATATATATTCAAATGTTAATTAAAAGCAGATAAAGCCTTTATTAAAAGGAATGCTGTTAGGTCAAAATTGGCCCCAAATTTATATTCTGTTTAAAAATATAATGCTTTTACAAAGGCCACAGTATTACCATGGTTTTATTTTAACGGAAGTATGTTTTTTCCTAAACAAATATATCCCTGCAGTCTATACATTGCAGCATTGTGCTGTTGCTTGAGAACCTGAAAATAAAATTGATTAGAAAATAAAAGTGTTTAAAGCAAGTATTCTAGTTTCATTGACCAAGTGGAAAGAAGTTTAAATAGTGAAAGCTAAATTCTAGTTGAATAATGTGATTTGCTACAAACTACATTACCTATATCATGTTGTTGTTTTTTGGTGGTTGTTTTTTTTAAATGAGGCCAGTCCTTTCTTCTGTTAATTGAAATAGTGCCATCAAATTATGTCAATTTACATCAGTTGTGTATCTGGCTTGATTTTTAAAAGAGTGATCTTTTACAGTGGTGTGAGATAAATGGCATTTTAAAGGTGGAAATTCAGACAGATTTTACATTGTGAAATAAAATCCACTTTTTCAACATTGTGAAGAAGTGTCTTGTTTTTATATACCATTTGTTGAGAAACTGGCATTGGTTGTTTAAAAATACCTTTCTAACTTACGGTTCTTTACTTTATTTTTAGGGTTATATCCTTTGTCGTGACCTCATGGTTTAAGTGGGAATAAAGATGAGTATAAGCAGTGATGAGGTTAACTTTCTGGTATATAGATACTTGCAAGAGTCAGGTGAGTACATGAATTATTATCAAGTTAATATTTCTTAGTTCCTTTGATATTCAAGAAATAATTCATCTGTAATTGGCTTTGTCAGATCCATGCTGTTGGGATTTATAATTTAACCAGGTGGATTCATCCACTAGATGTGAACTGCTTCTTGTCGCTTTCTCTCTCTATCTGTTTCCATCATGAGGATCGATTCTGCTAAGTTGCCTCCTGCAACTTAATCAGCTTTAGTAATTTTAAATTTGGTAGCTTCTAACTAATAAAATAAGGTCTCGTTGAGTCTCTGGAAACTCATTTGCTCAGAAAAAGCTTTGACGTGCTGGATGGCCAAGATTCGTCATGCTCTGGGCCGCTTGAAGAGGTCTGCTGCAGAAAAATACTCTTGTGGTATGCTTCCATTCTGGAGTCCTCCGAAAGACTCTCCTATAGGTTGTTCTGGTGAGACTGAGTTTCTTGACAAAGTAGGAAAATAGAACAAGCTAATATGACTCTGTTTCAAACAAGGAAACATCAGTGAATGAGACAATAATGAATCACAGAATTTGTCATACTGTAAATGTGGATAAATAGATTTTTACCAGGAATGTATTTTAGAATCTCTAAAGTAAATTCCCTTTTCTAAAGACACTATCTGTATAGGTTTCTCACTTGTGAGTCTTTGCTCCTTAGTGCAAGACTAACAGAAGTCTCCTAGCTCTTGAGGATAGCAGGATAGAGCAAAAGTCTAATGCTGTTGTCATACACAAAGGAAGGTTGTTTCCCCCCCCCAGTTGTGCCTATATGGAGCAATGACGTCTGTAGTATACACTAAAAGGGTAGTACCCCTTTAAATAGTTTGAATCCTCTAATAGTGCTCATTGTTTTCTATTTTTTAGAAGCCCTCAGAAACCAGTCAGAGCAACAATATGTAGCTAGACATGCATGTTTGTGTATATTTCGTGAACATGGTTATTTGGGACCCAGCTGTGCCTATATGGTTTCTTTGTGTTGTTGTCTGAAGAGCAAAAGCCACAACAAAATCCTTCACTGTCCTATTGGATACACTAGTTAGGCTAAGTTCTTCTATTTCTTCCAACCCATCTGTTGGAGGCTAATTTTCGTATCCCTTGTGCCTTTTGCATCTCTATCTGATTGCATCTTTGTGTCTCTCTGCCTGCCTTTCCTACAACAGTGTAGTGGTAGCTGTGTCGGTCCCAGGATATTAGAGAGACAGGGTGGGTGAGGTAATATCCTTTATTGGAAAGAAGTTTGTCCAATAAAAAATACTACCTCACCCACTTTGTCTTTCCTACAGCATGGCAGCCCAGAGCAGAAGCTAAAAAAAGACCCCTCTGGCTCCATCCTTCACCAACAGATGACTTCTATGTCTCTTCTCATTCAGCTTCAAGGGAATATTGCTTTGGGGACTTGCTTGAAAAGAGAAACAATTTTCAAGAAGCTGTCTAACACCAAGGTTTTGTCACCATAAGACAAGCTCAAAGGCTGGCCATTTTCATCAATAGGCACCAACTTTCCTTGGTCCATTAATGATGGCAAGTGCAATATGAAAGGAAGAAGATTTTTCTAGCATGCTAAATACATGCATTCGTTCCAGTGACAGGCACTTAGAGGTTGAACCTGATTATGAGTGACTTTACTGCCTTTGGACTATCTATCTATCTTCAGGATCTTTGGGAACGCTTGATAGCCTTAATAGTATTTCTCTAGTGTTTCTGGTGTACCAGACCTTTTACTGAGCGTCCTGTCAAGCACGAGGCAGAACATTTAGACTTTCTTCCTCTTTTTTTAGTTTAGCCCCTCTGTTGAGTAGACTAAAAGTAAAATGTTCAGAAATGCCTGGTGACTAAGGATCAGATTTTCAAAGGTACTTAGGCACCTAAAGATGCAGAGAGGTGCCTAGTGGGATTTTCACAAGCTCATAAGCAGGTTAGGCACCTAACTCCCATTGATCTCAGTGCAAGTAAGTTGGATTTAGGCTCCGAAAACCCTAAATCACTTTTTGAAGATGGGACTTAGGCTCCTAAGTCACTTACATTTGCTTGAAAATTGTACCCTAAACTTTTGCTTTACCAGCCAGTGCCTAATGTCTACTGTTCAACTGCTTTGGGTCTAATCTCCATTTCACATTGAACAATTTCAAGTACCAGCCTCACAATTGTGATGCTGGGAGTCAGAGTAGCCTAGTTCTGTTCCCGGTTTAGAGCAGGCGTAATTTAATGTCAAGCAAAGAGGGTCCCTTCTGCTACAGCAGATGGCTCAACTGTTGATCATTAAGGTACGGTAGGGAAGACGTATGTAGAGATCAGCCACAAAAGCCTGAAGTATCACTATTGGTACTAGTAGGGAGGGATCACTGGATTAAAGAACACTCTGTGCAGGGATTTGGATTTGACATATATGGTCCCTTTTATTCCAACATCTGAGTTGGAGTTTTGCTCAGTGGCATCTAGTAATCTCCAGACTTTTTGAAAACTTGAAGTTTTGGAGTATTAGCTGTCAGTTAAGATGCTCCTTTTGGAAAATCAGTGCTGTAGAAGCATTTCTCTCAATTAGATTGTCAAGCACTTGTCAGGGACAGTTTTGTTCACGTGACTCTGAGTCTGGGGAGAAAAAAAACGAAGAATTAATTTTAAAAAAAAAAAGTTATTTGCTAGTTACTGGGTCACTATAATTCTTTGATCTGGGTGATTTAGTTTCCCGGATTTTCATTTCTTCTCCAACTCCTTGTGTTTTTCAAATCGTATCTTAGCATATTTTCAGTAGCAATGAGCTGAAGATGAGCTGCATACTTTTATAAGGGCAACTTATCAACCCCTTATACATTGATCAAGACATCAAATGGACTATTGGGTTTGAAAAATAATATCAGGAAACTTCATAAGGCTTGATAGATATATAGTTACCAATTTAGAGAGCTCCACCCACTATTCAGTAACCATTAATGTTCTGCTTTTAGATTGATTTATTGTCATTTATTCAGTTCCAACATAAAATCCTCCTCTTGTTAGGTTGAGTGGGATTTTGTGGTTTGATCTATGGGCTTTTTGTTCTGAGAAGATGGAGAGTAATACAGCATCTGCCCACTGCTCATGGACTCCTCAAACTGAGAGAGAGCATCAAGAAGCAGTGATGGATAAGTCTTTCGGTCCCTATCTTCAAAAAAAAAAAAAAGGGGGGGGGGGAATACAGTCAGAGTTCTAGATGAATTTATAGAAAACCATTATAAATTTTTGTTCCATTTGCAGATTGTTGTTGTAACAAAAGTAGTGCTATATATAAAGTTTTGAAAGGAGTTTCCCGGAAGGGAACTTTAAGGGGATAATTGTCCATAAGTGGAAGGCTAATTGGCTAAAATTAAACGTTTCTGCATGTTAAATACAGAACAGGTTAATTTCCAATACCAGTGTTGCAGTGTGATTTAACTTTCCACTCTTGAATCACTGTGTAGCAAGCATGTCATTTTAAGTGCCAGCACACACAAATAAAATGCTCTGTCATGAATTTAATTCTCTGCTACACAGACATTTTTTTCTTTTTTGTATGTAATAAAAAAAAAATCTATGAGCACAGAAAAGTAACAGCTAAATCTCAGCAGAGCCCTTTAACTGGTTATAACCTGATAACTTGTAATCAGTTTTACTGAGGGACTATGCGGTGTTTAAGAGAAAATGAACAAAACAGAAACAGACAAAAATAAAAGGAAAAGTATAATAAAATAGAGAATATTAAATGCTTTTTTTATCTTATCATATGTGTATTGCAAATACAAACCTAATATAACTGAAATTTTCTGTATTTGTGTTTAACTTGGTGTTTGTATTGCTTACACATTTAAAATAAAATATAAGAGGCATGTTTGAGGTTTCTCTTTTATGTGTTTGCTATAACATTTGTTTGTCTCTGTAACCAGAAGATCTTGCAATATTTTGAGAAAGAGTTGTCAGTATATGAGTAAATCAGTTCTGATAGTTTCCCCCTTGTTTTTAGGGTTTTCTCATTCAGCATTTACATTTGGTATAGAGAGCCATATCAGCCAGTCTAATATAAATGGTGCTCTGGTGCCACCAGCTGCTTTGATTTCCATCATCCAGAAAGGTCTGCAGTATGTAGAGGCTGAAGTCAGTATTAATGAGGTAAGGAGGTTTCTTGATGCCTACAAAAGCATTATGTGCTTGCTTACATTACATTTGAATACTGGTATTTTTTTCTTAACTCTCTTGTGTCCTATTTATTTACTTTTACTTCAGATTCCTTACTGCTGGTGTTCACCATGACTCCACTGGTGGAACCAGAATGGAGTGACATAACTGTGTAGGGGTTCTGCCCAGTGCAGCCACACAACACCAGGCATGGTGTGCTGGCTCATTGCTTAAAGGTCCGTTATCTGTAGAGTTTTTTTCCCTAATATAATGTTGTAGTTAATCCAGAAAATACGCACACTATAAAATAATAGTACAAAAGAACAAGAATTCTTAACTTCTGTTTGAAGGTTTTCGTTCCATGGTGAACTGAGATTAATGATAGGCAAACATCTAAAGGTTCTGGGGTTCAGTTTAGAGAATAGTCCAAAAGCTTGGGGACTCATTCAAATTCTTTAAGATTTACTACCTCCCCTTTCAACTCAGGGGCAGTCTTCCTCTCACTATCACCTACCTACCAAGAGGCCCGGAAACTTCCTTATCTTTGAATTATTGCTCCCTTCTGAAGCAGTGGCATCAGGATTTTCAATAAACGGCCTTGTTTGTTGGGATTTCCAAAGTATATGGTGTGTCCTGAATGAGAGTACTGAGGAAGCCCCAGTTTCAGTAGAGAGGCTCAAGAAAGGAGAGGCTACAGGGTTCCACCAACTCTTGTAGCTAGAGCCCCTGTTAAGGTGGGTTGGGGTGGGGGGGTGAGGAGGGAGAGGAGAAGACCCGTAGAACTCTAACTGTCAGGGGCCTACCATTGGGGAGGGCTTATGGAGAGAAAGGAAGGGCTCACTAAATGGGGAAAACATTTGAATTTGGTTAGGACAGGAATGATGAACGTGCCCGGGAGACTCGAATTTTGCCTGAACTGGCTTATTGATCTCTAGTTGGATCTATTATACATGATGCTTCCATGATTATTCCATGAGCGTGTTTCCAGCAATGGAGAAAGATACATATCTAAAAGATTGATCCTGTAAGGTATCAGCTTCTTGCAGTAGAGGCCTTTATATTTGTCAATTAAGCTATGGCAGACAAACAGATTTTGCATCAATTCTGGTGTCCTCACAATCTCTCTCGGGTCTTTGAGGTGGTTTAGCTGCAGCTTCCGCAGCTTGAGTGAAAGAAATCCATTTCCTCAGAAAGGGTCATAAAAACAAAGCGAGTGCTCAGAACAGGAGAAGGAGAACCTCTATTTATCACTAGGAATCCCTCTAGGTTCTAAAAATAGACCCTTGTAAGGCCTTAGCTAACGTATAAGAGACTATTTTTGACAGGGTCTTGCCTATTTTATGATACAATTCTTTGTTTTTAAATTATGCTAACACTGTTTAAAAAGAAACAAAAACTACTCAAAGCTCCAGATATTGTGTTTATGGAAAATTTCATAGGACTTCATAAGTGGTAGTCTAAACTTGCAATGTATGCAGTTGGATTTTTTTGCTGCAATCACTCATGTTTGAAATCCTATTCATAAGTAGCTTACAAAAGGTTATTTCAAACTTTTGGTCCCAGAGCCTCTGCGAGAGGCCTACCATGGCTTGTTTACTCACTATATATGATGATCACTCCAACTTTTGAGTAAAATTCCAGGCCTAACTGCAGAGAAATTAAATGATGACATATTCTGTATAGCATTTCTCTCTGCATTTGTGACTGGTTGCCTTTTTATTATACTAAACTACAATTTTTGGAATGCACAGTTTTTCCTGGAATTTTTGTTGTTAATGACAGCTAACGTTTGGTGTTATCTTTTCTGTGTGTTTTTTCTCTCCCCAAATTAGGATGGTACCTTGTTTGACGGTAGGCCAATAGAGTCTCTCTCACTGATAGATGCAGTAATGCCTGATGTGGTACAAACAAGACAACAGGCCTACAGAGATAAACTTGCACAACAACAGGCAGCAGCTGCCGCTGCTGCAGCTGCAACTAATCAACAGGGATCTGCGAAAAATGGAGAAAATACTGCAAACGGAGAGGAGAATGGAGCGCACACTATAGCAAGTAAGTTGTGGCAGAAAAAGATCTCCATCTATGTACACAATTGTGTGGCTATATCCTTGTTATAATAATAATAATACCTAGTTCTTAGATAATACTTTTCATCAGTAGATGCAGCCTCTTATTGTATCTGTAGTGTACCCCTCAGATAGTAAATGCATCCATCAGATAAAGGGGCTTGGATCTGTAACCTCATGACTTGTGGAGAAGTTTATATGTGATATTTTAATAGTCAGTTTCTCTACAGTGTGTCGGAATAGAGACTTCTAAACTCTGGACGATCAGTACTGTAGGCCAGATTCTCATTTCCAACCTGGCTCCTTTGTGCCACTGGGGATTATTGCTGTAACTTGCCATCTGAGAATTCCCCCCAGGGTAGGGGAGCTCTCAGCTGGAATAAAGCCATCAGAGATGACTCCTCTGAGAACTGCGTCTCCCCACCCTCACCCCAGTACGGAGGATAGGAAGCAGGGAGGGCATAACGCCACTCACCAATCCTCAATTAGTTTAAGTTAGAGTAGTGCCTAGGTTACTCTGACTCATACCAGTGCCAGCACAGGGTCAGACTGGCTTATTCAATCAGGCACCTATAACCAGTTTCCTGGTGGCCACACCACGAAGATCGCAACTGCAAAGGAGAAGAATCCAGCCTTGCATGGAAATTTAATATAAATCACTTTGATACCAAAAGATGTCTACCTTCTTGCAACAGTACAGATCACAGTTTTCTTGATTCATTATTCAAAATTATTTGATGCGAATTCTTGCAAATTTTGTTTACTCCATGGTTTAGTATTGGAGCTGTGCTGTTTAATTGTGATTAATCACATAAATCATAGGTTTGGATAAGTTTACTCTTATAATCAGATTCATAGTGTGAAAGCTTACAGAAAAGAAATTTAGCTTTCTGCAATCATTAATGGAAAGGCCCGATTACGTGAACGTTTTAGAAAAAGAATGCAATAGGGCAGAAGAGCAGCCAAAGAAAATTTTGACTGAATATTCACTTAAAGCTTGTGCGTTATTTGCCCAGCTTTACAGTTGCATTTTATTAGTTTCTTTCATTTATTTATCTATAATAAATGAATCTGGAAAAACAAACTGCCTCCATAAATTTTATAAATTTCAAAACTCCATAGTAATATTTCCTTGTTAACTGTGAGTTGTAACCTCAAGCTTTAGAACTGTTCTACTAAGCTAGTGTAAAAATATGATATACCAGCAACCCCTACTGGCTGGAACACCAAATCATATTGATATTGATTCTCTTCAATCAATACAGTTTTTTATATGGTGCTCTAATAGCTTCTTCTCTTCTCTCTCACACAAGCACTGACACACACGCCGCTAAAACACCTTTACTATTAAATTTAAGCAATGTGTGTACAGTGGTTTTGTTTATACAGTGACTGCCATGGATAAATGTGGAGCAGTTTAATGTTTACCACTCTTCATATTCATCTTGGTTTTCTCCAAGAAAACTCTCTTGATGTGAAATAATATTTTTTAAAATAGAGAAGTATTGGTGGTAGCTGGCAGTAAAGCTGTTTTTTAATGATGAATTACCCGGAGTATATTTTACAGAACAATGAGGATTCAGTATACCTTCCACATGGAAAAGCAACATGTAATCATAATTTGACACTAGTTGTCAATATAAGATAAAAATCTCAGTTATCAGTGTACCATGTATCAAGAAAACCAAATGTCTGCCTGTTAATTAAAATAATTTTTAGAAGTGAAGGGGCTGAAATGTTGATTTCACATTCATTTATAGCCATTAATTTAAAGTTTAAAATGCAGAAGTTTGATATTTCATGTACAGTAAAGGCAATTGATTTCACATTCATAAGATAGAAATCAGATACTCTCTTTTATTCATCCATTTAGTACAAGGCCTGACAAATAGCGAGAGTATGCTTTTTTAAATACAATTTTTACAGTGATTTTTCACAAGTGACTATTAACTTTGGCCTCAGTTTTTGGTGCCCAGTGTGAGACACCTTAAAGAGGCTTAAGGGAGGGCTTTTGGTGCTTTTTGTAATTCATGGTCCCTTTAAGGTTTCTCAAATTGGATATCTGAATCTGAAATCACTGTTACATTAAAAAATCTTAGCCTGTAGGTTCTGTGAATTTACCCTTCCAGAATAAACCTACCAGTTAATATTCAGCAGATGAAATACATTACCCCAAGCTGTAAAAATCCAAACTCTCTTCTGTTGTTTTCCATAATTCAGATAATCATACGGATATGATGGAAGTGGATGGAGATGTTGAAATCCCTCCTAACAAAGCTGTGGTGCTGCGTGGTCATGAATCTGAAGTATTCATCTGCGCCTGGAACCCCGTTAGCGACCTTCTGGCCTCAGGGTATGTTTTCACAAAAGGAAGCAAAAATGGCAGTTCTCATTGCAACTGGGTATTCATATACTTTGCAAACACAGTACGCTATGCCCCATAGACAGTATCTCTTCTGCCACTGTCTTGAAGTTCCTGACATTAGAACTTTTTTACCCCTAGGAACAATTTTCCCTACAAGGTATGAGTGCTTGGCAGCATCCAGCTGCCAGAAGATTTTCAGTGCACTCTGGTGAACTTTAAATGTTAGGGGATATATATACATATATATATAATATCCAACTATCAAGAGAGTTGAGTGCTTGCTCCAAATACTGGGGGATGCTGGCCATCAACTATGCATCTCTGACTAACTGGCCTTCCCCAATATGGCTTGAGAGGGGGAAAGGAAGCCAATCAGATTCTCCCTATTCTAGTACCAGTGTGGTATTCACCCCTTTGCATTCTTTCAGTTCCCCCCTTCATTGTTCCTACCCTCGGCCTCTTCTTTTGCCTCCTGAGGGCAGCTGAATGGTAGCTTCCAACGGCTGCCTCCCTGCTTGTGGCAGAAGAAGCAGAGTTGGTTTTCCATCAGCAGTGAAAACAATGGCCTTGCATTGCAAGGGTGAGAAATACAGCAAGGACGCTCAGGACAAATATAAGACACCTGAGAAGGAGGATAAAAGCTGGAGACTCTCCAGCCGAGATCAGGACCGTTGCAAGTATGCCAACGCACTATGAGACCTTGAAGAAGGCACTGACTCTTGCTGTGTCTCATCTGTAAGATGGAATAGTAATACTTTTCCCACTTCACATGAATGTTGTGAAGATTAAATCATTTAATGTTCAGAACGCTCTATATAGTACATGTAAATCTATTACTTTGTACTAAAGACCAGTAGTGGTTGGATTTTTTTCTAATAATCTTAAACAACCAATTTACCTAATCATTATCTCCCTTAGAAACTCAGTTATTATAGTTTCCAGTACTGGAGGCGTGTGTAATAATCTAGATATTCTGATGCTAGTTTATAGGGGGTGGGAAGATAACAATGTTAAGATTTGTTTTGGATAAATTGACAAATCTTACAGATCTGCTCTGTCAGAGAGGGGAAAGCCTGCAGAATAAAATTCTGACTGGAAACCAAATGTGTATATGAGAAGTGAGACTGCTCCTATGCGTCTGATCACACCAGACTATTCTAACTGTCCCTGGAATGACTGTAATTGGGACCTGCTCTCAGATCTACTGACTTTTTTTTCACTGATGTGTTTTTGAATGTTTTATGGAAAATATATGAACATATAACATTTTTAAAATCAAGTTTCTAAAGAGGATACCACACTATATGTCCGTGCTTCTTGACGAGGACACTGTCTTTTCTGTTGTTATGAATTAATTTGATGTTATTTTGATTGCTTAGATCTGGAGATTCAACAGCACGGATATGGAACCTCAGTGAAAACAGCACCAGTGGCTCCACGCAGCTGGTACTCCGACACTGTATACGAGAAGGTGGGCAAGATGTACCAAGCAACAAAGATGTGACATCCCTGGATTGGAATGTAAGTGAAAATTACAAATGCTCGAAATAACCTTAGAAGAAAATGCAATTTTGCACAGTCAAATGCTAAGGGTACATCTGCACTGGGGCTGAGGTGTCATTTCCAATTTGAATAGATGAATGCATGCTAGCTTTGCTCAAGCTAACATGCTGCTAAAAATGGCAGCGCAGCCGCAGTGGGACAAACTAACCACCCGTACCTAGAGTCTGAGGTACATACAGCACGTGGGCACAACTACAGTGGTTAGTGAAGACGCTGTCTATGCCAACGGGAGAGCTTCTCCTGCCAACAGAGATACTCCACCTCCCCGAGAGGCAATAGCAACGGGAGAATGCCATCGACACAGCGCTGTCTACACCAGGAGTTCAGTTGGTATAACTGTGTCGCTCAGGGATGTGGATTTTCTGCACCCCTGAGAGACCTAGATATACTGATGTAAGCCTGCAGTGTAGACCAAGCCTTAGTTAGCATTGGCAGCTAGCTCACCCAGGCCACAACAGCTACACTGCTACTGTTAGTGCATTGGCTTGATCATCTATCCAAGCTGGAAATTACACCTCTGGTTGCAGCATGGACATACCCTAAATGACAAGGGCTTTGCATCTTCTGTTGTTGCTGTTAAGTGCTTCTATTTTAGAGTCACATCAGAATTATATTTTCGTTTTATTGTATGCATCTCTCTTTAATATACTGCAGGTTCTGGACTAAATAGCATGACCCTTATGCAAAACATTTTCTATTTGAAGTTTGCTGTGTGCCCCTTAGTTTTGAATTGTATAATAAATGTAATAACTTTTTTTCTGACAGAGTGAAGGTACACTTCTAGCAACCGGGTCGTATGATGGATTTGCAAGGATATGGACTAAAGACGGTAATTGAAATGCTTTACATTTCCATTATATTTTTCTGCATAGTGCCTCACTACATGTTTCTCTCATTTCTTGAATGTAATAATTTCAATGTAAATTTTCAGGTAATCTTGCCAGCACCTTAGGGCAACATAAAGGACCTATATTTGCATTAAAATGGAACAAGAAAGGAAACTTCATTTTAAGTGCCGGAGTGGACAAGGTGAGATAATTATTGGCTAAATAAATTATTTAATTCATGATTAAATTATGCGTGACAAACACTAAAATAAGAATTTGGTAAGCAGTTAGAAGATAATAAAGTCATAGAAAGTATGGATTTATAAAGAACCAATTGTGCTAGATAAACTTGATTATGTGATGTAGAGTTGGAAAATTAGTTGATGATTTGAATGCAGTGGATAAAATGGGCCTGGTTCTCTTTGTTATAACAATGTAAGTCAAAAGTAACTCCCCTGAAGTCAGTGGCATTACACCAGTGTAAAACCAATGTATCTAGGATTTATTTTCTGAGGTACAGTATCTCGAAAAATGGAAGAATGAAAAATGGCAATGTATCTAAATGTGGGGAAGTGGCCAGTGCAGTGCAGCGGCAATCATTGCTGAATCAGGTTTTAGACCACATCTTTAAGAGAAATAAAGGAAGAGGTAAAAGCTGTTTCTGAATTGAGAGGTTTTTCAGACAGTAGTTAGAACAGGGAGGTATTGAAGAGTAAAAACATAAAGGACTGAGAGGGATTGTTTAGGATTTTCTGGGCTTATAACTCAGAGTGGGGGTACAAAATTGTGCAAAGGTCAATGCAGGCTTTGCTGTCAGGAAAAATTTGATTAGATCCAGTTAGATTGTGAATGATCTCCCAAAAGAGGAGGTAGAAGCCTCATTGCCTCAATCATTTAAAACTCAACTGGAGAATGCAATTGAGAATATAGTGTAAGAAAATATTCTGCATTGTCTGGGAGATTAAAAGAGTCATGTATTCTGTGAACTAACTTCTGTAAGAAAATATCAGGTCTGTTCATGCTTCTATTGAATGCAGTGACAAAATCCTCACTAACTTCTGTCACAGTAGAATCAGGCCCATAGGATATAATATAATTATTTTTAAAATATGTTTATTTTGCCATGATAGTTGACTTACTCATATGAAATATTTGTATAGCAGAAAGATGCCAGAGTATTGGCAAACTGCTTAAAGAAGAGTTTAGAAGAAGGTAACAGAAATAATTTAGTAGCAGAAGAGTTTGATTTATGAGAATAGATTTAAAAGCTATAAATATATATAGCTCTTCTAAGTAACAGAGAGCACATAATGGCCTACAAATATTTGAAGTTAAAGGAATTATTTACGATAAGACAAAAAGGTATAATTATGAGTAATGTGATTAAGTTAAAAGGGGAAAAAAATTAAGATGCAGTCAGGAGTGCTTGCTTCCTGGCAATTAAAATATATTAGGGTAGTCTTTGAAAGGAAGTGGTAGAAGACCCATTGTTTGGGACATGTGAAACTAGACTTGATAAAACACTAGAAAATGTATAATAGTGACCAATCCTGGCCAGCAGGAAGATGAGAGTAGAGGACCTAATAGACGTTAATGATGGAAAAGACCTATGATTTGTAGCAGTTTTACAAGTTTGTTTATTTTTTAACTCAGACCACAATTATTTGGGATGCCCATACCGGAGAAGCCAAGCAGCAGTTTCCCTTTCATTCTGGTAAGTACTTCTCTGCAAGTGACTGCTCAGATTGGTCAAAAACAGAACAAAAAGTTTTAAAACGTTAACGTGCTGGGCTTTTTCAAATCTAAAATACCTATTTATAGCTTTTTAATTTGGATCTGACAGCACACAAACTGTCCGAGTAATATATCTTTGAAAAAAATTTTGTGTGTGTCTGCTACCATCATTGATAACCTGTATTTCAGTGTTATGTTGTATGTGGGGAAAAACTATAATAGAGATGTATTATTGTAATATTATTGTAATATTATTGTCCCTCTTGCTAAATGAAACATTAATGAAAACTAACTTTCATATCATCTGTGTGGGTTTAAGAACTTACCCAAAATTAAGATCTGTTTGTGTTTTATATCTTTATTTATGATCCAGAATTAAAATAGATTTATTTAAAAATCAAAACAGACAAGTCCATTTCATTATTTCTTTTACCCCTGGTGGCTTGGGAGATGGAGCAGAGGAAGCAAAGAATGCGTCATTTGGTACCTGTTCCGAACTCCCTCATATTCCCACCTTTTTTGACTCCCCTAACTTCATGGACTTAATGGCATGGCAACAACAGGAGGGGTCACTACTGAATAATGTAAAGCATTCACGGCTACTTGGGAGGAGCTGGGAGTGGTATTTGCAATGAGCTTCCAGCTCCTGCCAGCTGGGGTGCAAGGACCATGATTATGTCTCAAATTTGGATCGATTCACAGTGGCTTATTGTGCTATTAGACATCAATGTCTGTCTTGCCTTCTGTAGAATTGTTTCATTTCAGATGTGTTCCCTGTTTTGATGCTTTCCTATTAAACTTAATTTCATGTGTCTACATTAAACTGCATTTGCTGGTTACATTTCCCACTGCTCTAACATGTTTAAAACCCTTTGTTAATTCTTTTAACTTGATTTAGTCACTCCCTGTTGGCATTTGTTCCAAGTTACAAGCGGATGCACTGAAGATTCACACAAATCAAACCTTTCCAAAGTATATATCTTAACTTAAATATCTCTCCTTGTTTTTCTAGCACCAGCATTAGATGTTGACTGGCAGAGTAACAACACATTTGCTTCTTGCAGCACAGATATGTGTATTCATGTCTGTAAATTAGGACAAGATAGACCCATCAAAACCTTCCAGGGTCACACAGTAAGTAGTGACTTGGTTTCTATATACTGAATGAAGTTTTAAAATCTCCTTATTACTTAATTTGTCGGAAAATGTGTGTTTGCTATTTCATAGTATCAGTATATTATTAGTAGTATTAATCCGAGATGGGGGCTGTATTGTGCTAGGCACTGTGTGGTATATAACATCCAACCAGTCCTTGGCAAGAGACAATAGGTGGATACCATAAACGGGGTAGGATGTACAAGGTAACAGTGAAACATTTATGATTAGAGTAATCAGCAGTCACAGCACACCAGCTGCCTTACCATTGTCAAGTGATTGTTAAGCACCACAACGTAGGTGAACTTCAAAGAGAGATTTGAAGGAGAGTAATGTGATGGCTTTGAGATGCACCCATGCAGAAGAAGGCACAAAGGTGCTTTGGGAAAATTTGACTATTGGGCGATAAGGGTTGGTATTGCTGGTGGAGTGGAAACGGGAGTTGATAGTATTTTGAAATGTAACTGTACAAGTACTCCTATTTACTGTCTAACTTTATTTTTGTAAGCTGTCATTTATAATGGAAACAAAGACTTCAACTTTATTTTCATTATTCAATTTTAGAATGAAGTAAATGCAATCAAATGGGATCCGACTGGTAATCTTCTGGCATCCTGTTCTGATGACATGACTTTAAAGGTGACTGCAGTTTTGGGCAATAGTACATTTTTATAGTTATTGTACACTGCAACCTCTGTGTGTGTTTGTAGAAATCTACCATGTGCACTACTAGCCTTGTTGTTTGGTAATTCAGTAATTTTAACGTCATTATTTTATTCTTTAACATTTGTCCTTTTTTTAAAAACCTGACTCAGACATTCCTAAAATATCTCTATTCGTTAAAGACAGTCTTTCATCCAAAGGGCCCGGCCCTGTGAACTTATGCATTGACTTCACGGGAATTTGAGTATAATTTACTATACACATGTAGCGGTTTACAGGATCAGGCCCATTAATAATTGTGCTATCACTTACACTTGTGGTTATAGAGACATTGCTCAGTCTTGCTCAAAGAGAAATGTTACAATCAATGTAGTGTACGGTTTATGTAGGACCAGGCTCCTGTGCTGGCTTTCTTCATAGCTGTCTTAATATTATTAGTAATACTATCATAGCACCTAGAGCTCCAGGTATGGGCCAGGCCCTCATTGTGCGAGGTGCTGCTCAAATACAGAACAGAAAGGCAGCCCCTGTCCAAAGAGCTTTACCATTTAAGTATTAGGCAAGAGATAGATGGAAACAGACAGAGTGATGGGAAAGTACAAGGAAACAAGGAGGCAGTATTGATCATCATGACAGGCAGTGGTTTCAGCCTATCCTTTATTAGGTTTTTCTGTAGGCACCATGGCAGAGGAGAGTTTTAAGGAGGCATTTGAAGGATGATAACGAGTTAGTTTTGCGGATGTTTACGGAGACCTTCTCCCATGCACATGGGGCAGTGTGGGAAAAACCATAAAGGTGCTTGATTGAGAATTTAACAAGTGAGCAGTAGCGTCTTTCGTCATGCAACCTGTCTATTCCACGGTCTGCCTCCCATGCAAATACCAGTAAATGGGTCTAAAAAGACATTCTCAACATGGCCACGTTTACCATATTGCTTGCTACCCAGTTTCCCTGAAAGATTGTCTGCAGTCCTCTGGCCTTGCTGACTCAACAGGACTCCTTGTTATGCACATGAATAATTCACAGCTGCATGACGCCTTATAATACAGCTTGTTTAACTGGGGGAAATTATGGAACTAAATAGATTAGTATGAAGGGTCTGCCATTGCATTAGGAGTCCAAGCTTAGATACCACGGTGGTAGGTACCATAGAAAAACTGAAGATTTGACTTGAATGCCCCGACCATTCTCATTTTAGAGTTGATGCTTTCCAGTATCATTTCATTTACTCACCTCATTACGTTAAGCTAGTGGCAGGTGTTTTAGGAACCCGTCTGCTATTACATTCCATACACTTAGGCACAAAAGACCTGATGTAAACCAGAGTCAGAGTATGAGAACCTGGCCTTTAACGTTATTTTATATTTGTTAATACAGAGGTCACAGTCCCTTCAGATTCTCTCTAAATACACTTTGATCATTATGGCTCTAATTGTGATGTAACTGGGATTTTGGATGTACTCTTACAACACATCAATGCTTTTTCTTTTACTAAGACTTTATATAACAGAAATATGCAAATAGATACTGCAAATGTTTCAAACCAGGAAAACTCTGTTGTTTATATTTTATTTTTTTATTAGAAGGGCCTAGTGTACTCTGTAGCTCATTCTCGATATAGAGCCTTTCACCTCCAGGTTGCTGCTTCACATCTAAACCAAATTGACAGCAATCTCTTCATTTCACAAGCTGTTTGATGGTCTCGTGGTCTTCCACTGTAGTTGCTATTGGATAGATATCCCCATCATTAACCCCCCCCATTGCAGTTAGCACACTTATTGGCCTTTCCCAAGGAGTGAACCGGGAAGAAGATTGAACTACTCATGTTTAGAGGTGGTGTTTCCAGGTTATGTTTGAGCCACCTGGATATGGCGGTAAGGGGAGCCTTGGACTGATGATGCCAATGTGTTTTCAAACCAGTGGATAAAATGAAGACTTTAGTCTCTAAGGTTTTTCATACAGAAACTTTTACTGCTGCTGAACGTTCTTCACAATGAGGGAAAATAAACTAGATTTTATTTTTTGATCCAGCCGTTTTAAATCAGAAATATAATAAAATCTTTCCTCTCTCCCCTCCCAGTGCCCGCTGTCTTTAAAGGGATTCTGATTCAGGAAAGCATCTTAACTCTAAACACATGTTTAAGTGCTGGCCATAACAAAGATGGACTTAGGAGTATGTTTAAATGCTTTCCTGAGTCACGGCTAAAGTGAGGCGAGCTAAAATGATACCAAATTAGACATCATTAAAGGAAAAAAATTGCACTTGTACAAATAATTTGAATGAATATCAAGTTTCAAATGTATGCAAAGCTTTATGAATGCTCCCAAACCCGTTTTTGTAATGAAAACACAAACCCTTAAAGGAATACTTTGTTTGTTTGTTTTTGTTTTATTATTTGTATTATGATAGCATGTAGGAGCCCTACTCATGGATTGGGATCCTATTGTGCTGTACAAACCCAGAACAAAAAGGTGATCCCTGTAAAGTCTTATTACCCCACCAAGTCAAACACCTTAACGGTTTTCCATTATGCAGATATTATTCTGTTTGAAGAAGTATATTTCCCCAATATCCTTTTCTGCACCCTACCATAGTAGCACGAAGTCTATTTAAAAACAAAGCTCAGTGATAACCGTGATAATCAGTTCATACAACTTTGACACAAACACCACTATATGCTCGCTGTATCTTAGCACATGTCCATTGACTTCAGTGGTCTTTGGATTGGACTCGCAATGAGCATGCATGCATTTGTTTAGGTAGGAAATATTGCATGTCACTCCTTTGTTTATTTTTTAACCCATGCTATACTGAAGCAACCAGCGATGGTGTATGATTTGGGTGGCCTAAAAAGCTGTCAGTTGGGCCTTGTTAGCTGTGAGCAAGGAAGAGGGTGGGAGAATCCGTATGTTCTAGTGTAGTGTTTAATACCCTAAACATAATCTGTTTTTTCCTTCCATTTTTACCCTAGATCTGGAGTATGAAACAAGATAGTTGTGTCCATGATTTACAAGCACACAACAAAGAAATTTATACTATCAAATGGAGTCCTACAGGACCAGGAACAAACAATCCAAATGCCAATCTTATGTTAGCAAGGTAATATTTAATCCTTTAATCATACCAGTCAAGAAGTTGACAATTCCCCCCGCCCCCCTCCCTTCTGCCCCCCTCCTTTTTCGCCTTCTGTAAATGTATGTTAGCACTAACTGGACCTCTACTTTAGGGGATACTCTGGCATTAAAGAAGAGACTTTAACACCATCGAAGGGGGAAAAAAAGAATAAAATTGAAATGTAATCCATCTGTTTTTCCTTTGGCAGTGCATCCTTTGATTCTACTGTTAGGTTATGGGATGTAGACAGAGGAATTTGCATCCACACTTTAACGAAACATCAAGAACCTGTGTACAGTGTAGCTTTCAGCCCTGATGGCAGGTACCTGGCCAGTGGCTCTTTTGACAAATGTGTTCACATCTGGAATACACAGGTACATGCTGTTTTTATATGAGCCAGTTTGTTTGACTGGTGTGTTTCAGACTTATTCGGTGAATCATATATTGTTCTAAAGCTGTTTCAGCTGCTATAGCTTTGTATATTCAATATAAATATTAAATATAGTATGTGAAAGTAGCTTTCTTCAGTTCAAATGGGTCTCTGCAAATTTTTGACAAGGTAAAACTTAGAACTTAAAATATGACTTCTCTGTGTAAACCACAAACTAATTCTCACAGACGTGTTTATTCAGTGTCACAACTTCAGCATAAGGATTCAACACACACGCATACGCTGGGTTCTGAAAAGTATAAATAGCTGACTTGTTCATACATAGTTATAGCTATTATCCAAAGCAGCTACAGTCAGTGATATATGATGTTGTTGCATGTTTTGGATCCAGTTCCAGAAAAGAATAACTGTATATCCAGAAATTCTGAACTGTAATTGCTGTTTTGCAAGGAGACCTCTGTACTAGAATATCCTGGTATACAGGATAACAGAGTTTGGTAAATGCTTTAACATGATGCTTAAGTTGTACGTGAGATCTTAAATGGATCATTTCCCCTGGGGAGAATTTCACCCTTTAAAAGTAACAGGGAAGTTCTACATACTGTACAAACTCTACTTACTCGTGTGCATTTTATTATTCTAATTGCATTTTTCCCCCCCCCTGTGTAGACGGGTGCTTTAGTTCACAGTTATCGGGGAACAGGAGGGATTTTTGAGGTTTGCTGGAATGCAGCAGGAGACAAAGTTGGAGCAAGTGCTTCAGATGGTTCAGTAAGTATAGTAGAACAATCGCCAACATTTCTTACACGTGTATATTTTTTTAGACAGTCGGATAGGCTGGAGGACTGTTGACTAAACGGAGAGAAATTGTGCTTATTCTGAGGAAGAATGAGTACAAATAGCCAATTATCTACAATTTTACCTACAAAATGTGGCATAAAGCTGCACTTGTTTTTCACTCAAATGAACATCCGAAATTAAGGCAAGGTTGGAAGTTGTCTCTCTTGGTCACAGGGGTTTTGTGAAGTGTAATCCATTTCGATTTGTCAAGTCCTTTAAAATTGTCAGATGCAAGTGTGAAATATTACGATTTTGAGCCAGGAGAGGCTATAAAACAACATGTGCTATAGAAATACGTACATAATAACTGGTCTGTTCATTTCAGTGTGGAAACTAGTTGCTTGCAACCTGTTGCATTTCAAGAGAACTGATCAGTGTAGGGGGGCATTTTTTTATATCTGATATGAATGAAGTATCATTTGAGTTGCTATTGAGAATTAAACGAAGACGAATTAAACGAATTTCTGAGCACTCACTGGTTACAAGTCCCTTTATACAAGTAACATTTTGCTTACATTGTTTGGAGTGCCCAGGAGATGAGCTCCTAAATTCTAATAAAGCATGAATCTGCCCTTTCTTCCCTGTAGCAGTGTGACAAAGTGTAGCCTTCCAGTTCTTTTGATGTCAGCCTGCAACAACACTGCATTAAAAATATTCATGTGTGACTCTGCACAGCAGCCAGGCAAACAGTGACTTCTTAATGTCATAGGTTAATAAGAAAGGAGAGAGACAGGGATCAAGCCCAACACAAATCAGAAATAAGAGTGTTGGGTAAGAGCTATTCTGGGCATGTACTCTGGGAGTTGGTAGCTTGAAGGAGTGCCATAAGTAAGTCAGTAAGTGAGAGAAGCTAACCTGGTACCTTCACAGTCCAGAGACTGAAATGATCTGATAGCCCACATGCCAAAGAGTCTGCATGTTCCCTCCCCCCAGCTTCTGACACATACATATAGATATAGAAAGAAAGAGCACAGTTGGGGAAAAGGCAGGATTCTCACTCTGATACCAAGAAGTATTCCTTCAAGCAATGAAGTCAAGTGGCTTCCAGTTAAATCTTTCTGGATGATAGAAAATGATCCTTTCAGACCCTTTAAGAGGACATTTGATAAAGTAAATAAACTGAGGACAACTTTTGGGAAGGCCAAAATAGATTGGTTTGTCGTGGTTCAGAACAGAAAGTGGGCAGCTCTCTTGAGTACAAAAAGAAATGAAACCACATTGCAGAGACTTCATCTCAGTGAAAGAAAGTTTTCATACGGTCTGCATCAGGTAAAAATGGGTAGCCGGCATTTTGGAATCTCTAGGAAAGTGTCGGAAGCCCTAAATTATCTACTGGGAACGTGTAGGGATTTGTCCTCTACTTATCCTAAAGGGGAGATAATTTGAATATATTCAGACAAAATTTACAGATATCTCCCCATTAAGTTCGTGTCATGTGACACTAGTTTTAATTGAACATTTAAAAAACTGTTATTTCTACTGTCTCTGGTGAGGTTTGTTAGTAAAATGATATCTTTAAATCCACCCACAGCTTCCCCGCTAATCCAGAGCTAGTTATACCATAAACTGGGTAATAATGAAACAAATGAAGAATGCAAATGTAGTTTATATGTGGTTTTCTTTTTCTGGTAGGGTAGCCTCAATTTGTAGACATGAAGGAACTCCAGGCTCTAGCAATTGATCCATCTTCTGATTAGATTATAATAGGAAACTGTGTACTATTAGATGTTCTTTTCTTGGCTGGTCCAATCTGTTCTAATATTTTCACCTTCCCACAATGCAGATTTAATGAGATCTTACAGTACTTCACAAATTGGCTCCAGATAGATTCCTTGGCTTTTAACTACCACATATTAGGCAAAACAATTCACAGTATCCTTTTTTGTTGTTTTTGTTGGTTTCCCATAACAAAAAAGAAACCGTTGAAGTTCCAATTAGGTCTTGTTTTGAATGACTGGGATATAACCATGTTAATCCCTTGGGGGTTTTTTAATCTGGAGAAGCAAAATCCATATAAAACCCCTCATTTAACCATTGTGTGTCTTTACATGCTAATGAATTCTCCATGTGCAAAAAAATGCAGTAGTTCAATATCATTGTCATTTATGAGCAACTTTTGCTTTTGCATAGGAATGATCTGAGACTAGCTATTTTTGTCACAATATTCTGGTAAATCCCATGGCGGTGATTATTATATGTATTAGCAAAGCATTCCGAGACCCTTAATATGGCCTTAGTGTGCTGGGAATTGTACAAACATAAAAGAAAAAAGATCGACCTTGCTACAAAGAGCTTGCAATTTAAAGAAGGACAAGACACAACAGTGGGGTGTAGAACACCACAGGGGTTGGGGATTGTGGAACAGAAGACAAGGATGGCAGTACTAGGAGCACCTGGTTACACGTTATTAGCACAGCACACGGCAAAAAAATTTGTCAATTTTTAACCAAATGGGCACCAGGAGAAATACTCAGGGAATAACAATGTAAAGGGTAACTTTTCAATAGCACCTAAATCACATTTTAAAAAATTACTTAGGTACTTAGAAGCCTCAGTGTCCATAAAAGTCAATGGGACTTTGGCTGCTAAATCACTTAGGTGCTTTTGAAAATTTTACCCAGAATCATTTGGTTTTGTCTATTGTATTCATAGTTTACAGATGATGCACAATGTTGTTCATGGGTTTGTTTTTCCTGCCAATAATAGATTTGTGGTTAATTTGCATAACCTGTTTTGTTGTTGTTGTTGTTATGACCTTATATTATATATAGAATTGTATAGCTGTAAAAATGCTGTGCAGTGTGCATTTCTGTATATATATTTCTTTTTTCTTACAGGTTTGTGTATTAGACCTACGGAAATAGCGCTACTAGTTGGAAGCCATGGACCGACTATGAATGTGTACATAGCCAAAATGACTGTCCCTAACCCATGTACTGCTATAGTCCCAATTGAACCATGGCCAGTCCAGTACAGCCAAACCTAAAAGAAATATATACATATACTGTATATAAAATAAAATAAAGATTACACCCTGAAGAGGATGACAGAGTTTTGTCACAGCTTGTGAATCCTGTTCACCAAGTGCTGGAATCTGCTGTGCCCCAAAATAACATTTAGAAGTTTCGCGTATGAAAAACAGAAGAGAGAGAAATATACCATACAAGAGCAGACCATACATGTACCAAATTTGGAAGATACTAATGACAGCCTTTATTTCTCCCTTTTTAATCCAGAGTCACGATGGTTTGTGGTTTTGTTTCCCCTCCCCCTTCTCAGTAGTTGAGCAGTTTGCGTGTACAGAGAAAATGGACTTGCATAAACCTGCAGCGGTATTTTGTTCTTTGCTTTTAAACATTGGTTTTTTTGTTTCATTTTGGTTAAGTTTACGGATGCATGAAGTAAGGGAGTGAATCGGTTCCTTGTTTATATTTTTTCACCTTTAAACAGAGTTTCTTTTAAAATATATATATTTTAATGCATTATTTCAAGAGGTAGAGTGAACTTGATATTTGGTACATTCTGTGGCTCCGAGAGCACAATTTTGAGGGGGGAGGGAGGGTGGAAGATGGGTGACTGGGGGAGAGAAAAAAGAAACTCACCTCTGAGACATGACGTTTCATGTCCTGTTAATCTATAAAGTACGTCAGCAATGGGTATAATGCTGTGGATTTTTTCTAATGACATGGCTGAAATGCAGTAGTTTCTTATTTGGGACATAATTCTGCCAAACTTAAGAATAGAAGGGCGCGCGCACACACACAAAAATACAGGGATGCAAATAAATAAATAAAGATATGCATCTTCTGTTGCTTTGAGACCATAGCTAAATTATGGTTAAATTGTGCACTATTGTGAAAAGGAGCAAAATGTAGGTTTTTTGGGGGGGGGGGAGGGTTGGTTGATTGGTTGTTTTTTTTTGTTTTTTAAAAGATTAAAATCTTTTTGGACGAGGGTTCATGCCACAGCTTCTACAAGAGTTGCCCATCATTGTTCGTAGGAGCTCAGATATCTAATGTAACCAAATTCCAGTATTAAAAGTATCTAATGTAATTTTTCTTTATACAAAAAAAATCTTTGGCATATATTTGATAACACTGCCGTTATCAGGCAAAATGTTTACTACCTTAGATTTAAAAAAACCTTAAAAACAGAGGACTTGCTTCAAGTTTATTTTAATAGCAGTGATTCAGCTTATTTAAAAGATGAATACTTGCACTAATTCCCCTGCTGCTCCAGTCCTGCAGTTTGTTGTATCTTGTGACTACATTTTTTTCCAAATATAAGGTAGATGTAAGCTGCTATTTTTTTAATAATCACTACTATATTGTGTCTTTTACTCTGTTTACAATATCAAATATTTTTCTTACAGCGACATATATAAGCGGCAAACCTTTTTCTGCTCATGTGATTAAAAGTATATTGATAGTGATTTTATTTGTAAATTATAGCATGAGGGTCGTGTTTATGCCTATATGGAGTTGAAAGGGTTTTGTCTCGCATAAGATTCCAGGCGTATAAATCTCTGTAAAAAGAGGTTGTCAAATCTATGTCACAAACATTTTACTTAAGAAATGGTTTATATTATAAAGCTTTGCAAAGTTATCAGTTTTATAACACTATTTCAATCACAAATTAATTTTGTGGCTTATGATCGCTTAACTTTAACTTTCTGTAGTTAAGTATAAATTGATTTAACCCAAATAATGCAGCTTTTACATTTTAACAGAATTGTTCTTTAGGCATTGATTTCTGCTATTGCCACAGACTAACATGACTTGAAGCAAGTCTGAGTTTGGCTAAGGTAGGGTGGCAGTTTGCCGGTGGTAAAGAGAATACATACATTCATAATATGTACCCCAGTTATTATCAGTGGGGCAGATAATACTATAATACACCGAATTTAAAAACAACCAAACATTCATATCCATAAAGGCAGTCATCCATGATGGTTCTGTGCCAGCTATTTTTAGGGTTTTGGAACATATTACTGTTTAGAACAACTACCCTGTGAGTTACAATATGTAGGAAACCTAATATGTTGAGTGTCTGGCACTTGAAATATTGCTTTTATTGCTGGAGGTCCATGATTGTGGCTGACCTCTGTCATTATTAAGAAAAAAAAAAAAATCTGTGCAATAATTTTAAACTGTGCTCCCAGGAATAGACACAAATGTTTTGAGTATATTTAAGCTGCATTTTTCCTTTAGCAATGCATTTGTCGATTGCACTGAATTTAAATTGGAAGTCAGAGGTGATTCTTGATAGTACTTTTGTATTTTAATATGGACAGTTTATTCATTTTCATACAAGTTATTGGATGGTTGTTTCAGCGAATTAAAAAAAAATGTTGTGGAATTCTGTGACATAACTGCAAAACCACAGCCATGTTTTATGGTATTGCCACTTTTCTTTTTCTCAATCTTCAGCTGTTTTAGTTTTGAGTAATTCTAGTTGCTTAAGCATAATGTCAAGTATCCATAATTAGAAAATACAGAGCTTCGTTACCACAGGACTGTGGGTTTTCAGATGTTTGTACACACTGCAGGAATATCAGTTTCATAGGCCTGGGTATCTCTGGATCCATGAGCCAGACGTCAAGCTGGTGTGAATCAGCGATGCTCCGCTACAGTGGAGCTATGAGGATCTGGCCAGTATATTTTTTGCTGCTGTTCTTTATCAACATGCCACAGTGCTGCTCCTGTTCTGCACAAACTTCCTCTTGTCTCATGTATTATACAGGGTTAGCCATGTGCGTGCATGATGCTTATTTCCATGTTTTATGTGAGGCAAGAAGGCGTACCATGGTCATTAGATTCTTTTCTAGTGCTGAGACTCGTATATAGTAGAACAAAGTAGATTTTCCACACTCCTCCCTTTAAGGGGGTACATGCCTAATATTATTAAGGCCCCAATTCTGTGAAGACTTAAGCACATGTTTAACTTTACATGCTAAATGTCCCTCTGCAGTCAATGGGGCTGCTCCCAGTATGTGAAGTTAAACGTGTATAAATCTTTGCATATGTTTGTAAGTCAACATTTTTTCCAGCAGAGTGAATTCTTGGGAAGGAACTTTAGTTAGGGAAGACTGGGGTCACGTTTGTTGATGGGTTGAGGCACGGGCTGCTGTCATGTTTGCAATCTTTTTTTTATCATCAACTTAGTAATTTCTTGTTTCCCATTTCTGTATAAGGAGTTCCAGGTCTTCCTGGAGATATCATTTTCTATTTTTACTTTGGCTCCTGTGATTTAAAATTGATGTAAAAAGTCCCAACCCTTTGACTTTCTAGTATTGTTTACAAGTCCTCATGAAAACTTTTTTTTTTTTTTAATTCTTTGTGGTCTTGATAATTCTGTTTGGGGAATACTTCTTTACGGGGTTAAATGGTGTGTCTGGCAGAGGACTGGAACTCTTGTATGAAATACTAAAAGTGCCTCTCTTTCTGGGTTGGGGGAAGGAAGTAATAATCACCAGAGTTTGAATGACATGACAGTTGAAACATGTTTCTGGATTTTAGGACACTTTAGTGAATCTTAAGAGAAAGGCCAAAGATTTGTACCAACTTTAATTTTTATGTTTTTAAATGCATTCCTTTTTCCTTACACTGCTTACCTCATGTTAGGGTATTTAAGGAGACATTGCTGACTTTAAAGCGTTCTCTATCTTTAGGAAGTGTAGTAGGTACAATAGGACTGTTGTACCAGTTCGCCTTGGCTATAGAGCAATCTAACAACTAATGAATTTAATTCTGTCATATAAAGGAACTTCATTAGAATTGCAAAAGTGGCTTTTCAGCTTGTAAATGAAAGGTTGTATGTTTCCTCTGTTTACTAAAGAGAAGACATAGGGGCCAATTTTCCAGTCCTTACTCAGTCTAAAATCCCATTGACTTTTTCACTTCAGGGGGAAGCTTTTGCCTAAGTAACCATTGGAGGATTGGGTCCTTCTAAGTATTGGACAATGTGACACTTAGGTATAATGGGCCAGGAAAAACTTAGTGAGAATTTTGCTGGAGCAAACTCTGCAGGATTTAGCTCAGTATTCCATTTGCTTGGCAAGCAGTACTCTCCTACAGACTTCTTCTTCCTACCGAAAATGCCTGTAGAACTTGTATGAAGAGGGATCTCCAGTAGTCTGCACAAAGCAGGAGCAATATTGTGGCATGTTGGAAGAAAGTACTGGTTTAGGAGATGGCAGTAAATCTCCATGAAGACGCCTGACATTTTCCCTGGTGAAGAGGAAGGTGTGATGCAGTTTTCACTCTTTCCTCTAGTGCAAACTCTGAAATATCACGTTCAATAGTGACTTTTTCAACATGAATATGATTGAAGGCAGACAAAACAACAGAAAAGTGCACCGTTTCTTTTTAAAAATTGCAGATTTTGTGTTAATAGTGCTTCAGCTCCGTAGTTTTTGAAGAGTTACAAAATTCTCCTCTTCATCCTTTAAGTTTCCAGGGTTGAGGCCTGATGATAACTTAGGACATTAATTACTTTTTTTCTTTTCAGTAACAAGCATTTTTACTTCAGAATGGTTTCCTGTCATTAGAGGATAAATTCAGAAAAACAGTCTGCATGTTGTAGCTAGTCCAGTGTACTTTGCAATCTTGTTTCACAACAGACTGCAGTGTGCAGATCAGTAATCCTAGAATACAGACATAATTTTTTCTCTCTCTCCTGACATTCACACTGTAGTTGTAATGGTTTCATTTTGAAGTTACAAATCCTTTGGGTCTAATTCTGTGAGCCTTCCTATAGCACTGGATTAAAATGTCTGCATCATTTCTTCAGTTATCCAGTTAAACTACAATTGTTGTAAAAGTGTAAACCAGCCCATGACAGTTTTTTGTACTTGTTTAAAGGACTTTTATTGTTCAGTTTTCATGATTATTGTCTAAAGAAGACTGATATAGATGTTCTATACTGTCCTGGACCATGTTAATTACACTATGATGTTATTTTGGTTCTACATCACAATGATTTGTCCCCAAAACCCATATCCCTTCTAGGCACATTTTCTGTTGCAGTTTCCCTTTGCATTGTATTGCTCTGACAACTGTAATTTGAATCAGATCTGAAAGAGGTCCAGAATAAAATATATTTTGATATTATGTTGGCTGGATGTTTTGTAAAACATTTAATATAATGTATTTGGTACAGGATAGTTGCAAATAGTTGGCTTGGTAAAAAGAAGAGGAATGTTACAATAGGTTTACATCTATGTTAGCACATGTTCATTGTTCTTTATATTTAAAATAATGTAAAGTAACACTTTGTGTAATGTTATAGGGGTAGTACTCTTAACAGATCCATAGCGGCAGAAGGGCTTTATGACCTTGATTCAGCAAAGGACGTTGGCCCCCTTAGTTTGAATGGGACTGCTGCCTGCCTCTCATGTGTTAAACGTTACATGCACGTTTAACTACCTGGCTGAATTGCAACCTATATGTAGAATTACACATTTGCCTGTTTGAAAAAATGTGCAATAATAGGTGCTTATTCTTCCCATCAGGCACCCGGTGGACTTGGGAAACGGTAGGTAGAAGATTATGAAGTTCCCTTCACAGCCCCATTCTTGAAATAAAAGGCTGTGTCTTAAGGTTTTCTTTCTCCTATTAAGCTGTGAGTTTCACTTCACAGAGCTCCATTCTTATTCCATGGCTAAGTTTGATTATACAGAATATTTTTATGCCTGTTCTATTTTAGACATTTGGAACAATTTTTGAGATTAAATATGGAATAATGTGCATCCATTTGTATATAATGAAGCTATAATTCCTTCAAAATTTAGGTGATATCATAAACCAAAAGAGGGAATTTAAATTTTCTTTGTTTGTTTCGATGCCAGTAGATCTCAGAAATGGAATTATTGCTTTGTTATATAGTTGTCTATTTGCTAAACCACATTCAGGAAAAAGTAATGATATTCAGTCTGGTTATTTTTACGGTTGAAATTAATCTAATGTATGTTATCAAAGCGTATCTTTATTTTAACATGTTAAAACATCTGTTGCAAAATTTTAGTTAATGTGTTAAAAGTAAAAAACATCTTGGGGTGGGGAAGTAGTTATTTAAATGCAAAACCAGTCTTGGCCTCAATCCACATTGGTACATAAATTCTTTATAGGACTTGTCTACTATAGCTTGAATATTGTGAGAGGAACAACAGTGAAGAACAAATCACTTTCCCTATGTCATTGGTACCAACATGTACCACAACCACCAGCTCCTCCCCAGCACTGCACGTAAGTCGGTCTAGATGTCTCTTGAGATCTGCAACCTTTGCACCTGGTAGGCAATTCACTATGTAGTTCTCCCAGTCATCACAAACTCAACTGTCTGTATTTCTAATGATTGAATCCCCCATTACTATTACCTGTCTCCCTAATAACTGGGGTTCCCTCACCTAGAGGTGTATCCTCAGTGTGTGAGGATACCATGATATGATATATGGCAGGAGAGTCCCAACTATGGGAACATTTCCCTCCACTCCAGTTTGATGTTCTCCTTTCCAGAGACTTTCATCCTTCCCACCCCCAGTCTGACAGCCTCTGTGCTGTTGCAATGACTCTACCGTGTCTTGGAAAGTCTTGTCTATGTACCTCTCTGTCTCCCTCAGGTCCTCCAGTTCAGCCACTCTGGTCTCAAGAGCCTGGACTTGGTCTCTGAAGGCCATGAGCTGCTTGCACCAGGTGCACACCTGCCCACAAGGCAGGTAATCATACATGCTGCAGTCAGTGCAATAAATTAGACAGCCCCTACTCTGTTGCTGGACTTTTGCCTCCATTATTTTTACTCCTGCCGTTTTTTTGTTTATGGGTTTTTTTGGTTGTTGTTTAGTTTTAAGACCCTGTTTAAGAGGGTCTTAAAACTAAACATCTAACAGATCAACTCAGATTATGCTCCACGAAGCCAAGATTTCCTTCTGAGGGATCAACTAAGAAGAGCACATCCAAAATTCCTTGGTGCTTTAACTGAGGAAGAGAGAACACTAAAGTACTAGACTGAATCCAATGAAGGGCTCTCCTAAGAGTTAAAAATAGCAAAATTGCAGGCCCAAGGTGCACCTGATACCAAGAGCCACAGTTTGTAGGTTCCAAACCACTAGAGCTAATCAGAAAGTAGAAATAAGGATATACAAATTTTCAAGTAAAATATACAGGTGACATTGACAAATGCACTTGTGAAATATTCAAATTAGGGTTTGTGATTAATCACAGTTAACTCACGCGATTAACTAAAAAAAATTATTTGCGATTATTAATCGCAGGTTTAATCACACTGTTAAACAATAGAATACCAATTGAAATTTATTAACTATTTTTGGATGGTTTTTCTACATTTTCAAATATATTAATTTAAATTACAACACAGAATGCAAAGTGTACAGTGCTCACTTTATATTATTTTTATTACAAATATTAGCACTGTAAAAATAAAAGAAATATTAATTTTCAATTCACCTCATTCAAGTACTGTAGTGCAATCTCTTCATCGCGAAAGTGCAACTTACAAATTAAGATTTTTTTTTTTACATAACTGCACTCAAAAACAAAACAATGTAAAACTTCAGAGCCTACAAGTCCACTCAGTCCTACTTCTTGGTCAGCCAATCGCTCAGACAAACAGGTTTGTTTACACTTACGGGAGATAATACTGGCAGCTTCTTATTTACAATATTTACAAAGTGAGAACAGGTGTTCTCATGGCACTTTTGTAGCCGGCATTACGTGACCGATATGCTAAACATTTGTATGCCCCTTTATGCTTCAGACACCATTCCAGAGGATATGCTTGCATGCTGATGACGCTCGTTTAAAAAAAAAAAAGTGTTAATTAAATTTTGACTGAACTCCTTGAGGGAGAATAGTATGTCTCCTGCTCTGTTTTACCCTCATTCTGCCATGTATTTCATGTTATAGCAGTCTCGGATGATGACCCAGCACATGTTGTTCGTTTTAAGAAGACTTTCACAGCAGATTTGACAAAACGCAAAGAAGGTACCAGTGTGAGATTTCTAAAGATAGCTACATCACTCGACCCAAGGTTTAAGAATATGACGTGCCTTCCAAAATCCAAGAGGGACGAGGTGTGGAGCATGCTTTCAGAAGTCTTAAAAGAGCAACAGTATGATGCAGAAACTACAGAACTTGAACCATCAAAAAAGAAAATCAACCTTCTGCTGGTGGCATCTGACTCAAATGATGAAAGTGAACATGCATCGGTCCGCACTGCTTTGGATCGTTATCGAGGAGAACCAGTCATCAGCATGGACACGTCCTCTGGAATGATGGTTGAAGCATGAAGGTACATGAATCTTTAGCGCATCTGGCACGTAAATATTTTGCAATGCTGGCTACAACAGTGCCATACAAATGTCTGTTCTCACTTTCAGATGACATTGTAAACAAGAAGTTTTACAAACAAGAAGGCAGCATTATCTCTTGCAAATGTAAACAAACTTCTTTGAGTGACTGGCTGAACAAGAAGTAGGGCTGGGTGGACTTGTAGGCTCTAAAGTTTTACATTGTTTTATTTTTGAATGCAGTTATTTTTTGTACATAATTCTACATTTGTAAGTTCAACTTTAATGATAAAGAGATTGCACTACAGTACTTGTATTACGTGAATTGAAAAATACTATTTCTTTTGTTTTTACAGCACAAATATTTGTAATAAAAATAAAGTGAGCACTGTTCACTTTGTATTCTGTCTTGTAATTGAAATCAATATATCTGAAAATAAAGAAAACATCCAAGAATATTTAAATAAATGGTATTATTGTTTAACTCTGTGATTAATCGCAATTAATTTTTTTTAATCGCTTGACAGCCCTAAAAGTTACTCAAGATAGTTAAGTCCTAAGAAGACTTAAAAAGGCTCTTACAAAACTGGGTGACTGGGCAACAAAATGGCAGATGAAATTCAGTGTTGATAAATGCAAAGTAATACACATTGGAAAACATCCCAACTATATATACAAAATGGTGGGGTCTAAATTGGCTGTTACCACTCAAGAAGGAGATCTTGGAATCATCGTTGGTATTTCTCTGAAAACATCAGCTCAACGTGCAGCAGCAGTCAAAAAAGGCAAACAGCATTAGGAACTATTAGGAAAGGGATATATAAGACAGAAAATATCATAATGTCATTCTATAAATCCATGGTACGCCCACACCTTGAATACTGCATGCAGTTTGGGTCACCTCATCTCAAAAAAGATATATTAGAAGTGGAAAAGGTACAGAGAAGGGCAACACAAATGATTAGGAGTATGGAACAATTTCCATATGAAGAAGGATTAAAAAAGACGGGGACTGTTCAGCTTAGAAAAGAGATGACTATCGGGGATATGGTAGAGGTCTATAAAATCATGAATGGCAAGGAGAAAGTGAATACGGAAGTGCTATTTACCCCTTCACATAACACAAGAACTAGGGGGTCACCCAGTGAAATTAATAGGCAGTAGGTTTAAAACAAAATTAAGTGATTCTTACAACACGCAGTCAGCCTGTGGAACTCATTGCCAGAGGATGTTGTGACGGCAAAAAGTTATACCTGGTTTCAAAAAAGAATCAGGTACGTTCATGGAGGATAGGTACATCAATGGCTATTAGCCGGGATGGGCAGGGATGGCCCTCTTTCAAAAGCAAACTTGGGACCTTTAAGTTCACGCCTGCAGGGGGGAAGTTGCAGCACATCACTTGGATGCGAGCTGCTATTCACACCCCGTAATGCAAACTGCAGGACAGTGTAGACATACCCCGAACAGAACAGTAATTTGGAATGTTACGATGTAAGTAAGGCCTACCTCTGTTTAAGGTACAGCTCACTCCAGCCATGCTTTGAGCCCAACTGTGATTTCAGTTACACTTGTGAAATCAGAAGTGTGTCTTTTGAAATCAGTAACACATACCCTGGTGCAAAGCTGATATGGGGAAGATCAGAACTAGGCCCACTGTGTGGAGCTGTGGAGCCCAGAAAATCCCAAGAGGCTCAGAATAGAGAATATGAACTACCAACAATTAGTCATGATCTCTTACCCACCTCGCATTTCCTACACCTTACATTTAGGGGGGTTGGTTTCCTTTTTTAATTGGTTATCTGGAGAAGTTCACTGAGGAGCAATTGTGGGGACTCAGCTCTTTAACAACAGGTAGCTTGATGAATTGCTCCTTTTGTACTGCAGGTTGGTGAGACAATGCTTTCTGTGCAGAATTGTAGGGAGGAATTTTCCAAAGCACTCAGTGTTGTCTGAACTCTGCTCCTGTTAAAGTTAGTGGTAAAACTGCCAATGACTTCAGAGTAAACAGAGTTAGACCGACACTCAGTCCTTTTGAAATCCAATGAGTAGTGTCAATGGGAGGAGATGGAATTTATGACAAATATAGAGATCCCCTCCCCTTACGTTCAAAAAAACCTCATACTTTTAAAAATCAAATTCCCTGTCCCTGGTAACTTTAACTCCTTTTGGTCTTTGCTCACACTTTGAATTTGTCTCAGCTTGGATGATGAAAACAAACTAGACATTATGCATTGTCTTTACAGAGTCAGTTTGGCCCTTCTGAGTCTCGTACACCAGCACGGAGCTGTGGTGTTTGAAGTTGCAAATGCTGCAGGGGCGGGAATGTCTGTTTGCTGTTTTGTTGTAATCTATTTCTGTTGAATTTTAAAAGTGCAAAAATTTCTGCTGGTTTTTTGATTTTGTAAATTCTGGTATTTACAATATATAAATGTTGAGGACATGTATTACTTGACATGTCTCTGTAGTTACCGGTAAGTGATTAAGTCTTATCCACTAAGAAATTATGGCTTCATAGCACAAAGATGGTGGTGAAGAATTCCAATTACTTTTACTTAATTTCTTTTTTAAACTGCTATTTGGAAGTTTTGCAATTCTTTCATTTTCTATTGCAAGTCTCATCTATCTTCAATTTGCTCAGATACTGTAGCAGTGGGGAAAAGTCAGATAAGTTTGATGCTGATAAAAATGAATACAGACAATCTGCTTTCCAGTAGTAAGTAATTTCAAGCCAGAAGCCAATTCCCTAGGCCAGGGAATATGAATGTCAGTAGTTTGTTACAAGTGCATTGTTTATAATTACATATTCAATTTAGTGGGTAACTTGAAATTTCAGGGTGAATTTGCTAAATTAAATATTCTATCAGTTGTTTCATAAAAGACATTCTAGTTCTTGCAATTAGTTTAATAAAGCATCAGTCATTATCTAATAAACCTCATTATATTTTTACTTGAAAACAAATCCCTGGAGTTATCAAATTTTTCCATTATGTGCTTTTAAATTGCTGAAATGTGCAGTCAGAAGCCCATTTAAAATGTCTTTTAAACAGAGATATGGTTTATTGTTTCTCAGACTGCAGGTATGCCTCTGAGTTTGGATTTCAGGTCTGTGATTTCTTATGAAGGCACTGAAGTGCGAAATACCCGTTGACCCATTTATTTGTCTCCTAGCTGATTATCATTTGCTTGGCTGGATGGATTAATCAACCCAGTGGTTTCTGTCATATGTTTTATTTATAGCAGGTAAGTTATGCATCTCTATTGAACTCAAAAAATCTGTCCTGGCATTGGAAGGTTGATTTGAACATTAATGTACTACATGACTTTTTACTGCATCATTTTCCTGTGCAGATGCAGGGTTTTTAGAGATTCCATCACTGAACTTGTATCAAAAGGACTTCACTTCATCCATTCTTTTTATCACCACCAATATGTTTCATGCTGCTCCTTTTAGGAAGAGTTTTAAAAAATTGATATTGGATATTTTCCTTTGTTGGGTTTCTGTAATAAAACAAATCAAGTAATCAGGAAGACTAAAGTGAGTGAGCATCTTACACAGTCCACCAACACCAGCTGCTCTTCTTTTTGACAAACATTCGACTGGGGACCGAGATCCGATTCTTCTTGATAATAAATGAGGCCACTCCCATAAGTAAATGAGAGAGGGGAAAAACCACTGGGAATGAAATGGTATAATCAACATGAATTGGGACTACTTTATAACTATTTATTCTATATGTTGCAGAGGCTCCATTGTGCTCGGCACTGAACGCTCCTGTAGAAACAGACCATTTCTGCTCCAAGGAGCTTACAATCTAAATAGACAATACATACAACAGAGTGGGAGGGAAAACAGAGGAGTGAAGTGATTTGTCTGGGTTCTCACTGCATGTCAGCAGCAGATCCAGAATAGAACCTAGGTCTCTTGACTGCCAGGCCGGTGCTTTACCCACTAGACCATGCTGCCTTTCTACTCTACTATATTTAGGATGATTTATTTCAAAACATGGTGGGGGATTATTGCCTCCTCCCCATATGTGAGCATGGAGTGGATCCTTCCCCACTAACAGACACCACCCCATTTTGGAAAGATAGGTCCAGGGTTTCCCTGGCTTTGGGTTTTAATGCAGAAGGGCACAATCTGGCCCATACGTTCTCAAGGACATGACTGTGTTTTCTTAACATCTTCCATAAGGAGTAATATTGTGGGGGAAGGCACAGAAATTGTTGATGTACATGATACCTTTATAAAAGAATTGAATTGATAAGGTGCTTCGATAGTATGGTAATGAGGTTTGGTATAAGTACTGAGAGAGACAGAATCTCTGCCACTTTATGTTAAGCATACTTTCAGGCAGTAGGTGTTTTCTAACATGCTTAAAAAATGCTTTTGATCAAAAGTTGCTCCCGTCTGAGGGGTGAACCAGGGGAGTCTGTATATGCCTGATTTCTAAATGCATACGTACGTTCTCTGCCAATCAGCTTCCTTTTAAGATGCCAAAACCCTGGGCTTCAAAGACAACAAAGCATGTGCTATGTGGGAAGCTTTAAAAAAAATCCCACTTTTGTGACCCTAGTATGTAAAATAAGCATTAGATCGCCCCTAAATGGGTGAACAGCAACCAAAAAATTACTTCTGTACTGAAGATAAACACAAGAAACTTCAGTCCTAATGGTGATGGGGGGAAGCTATAAGCCACTGGAGCGGGAAGCTATAAGCCACTGGAAAGTCACCTCTGAATCCATTCCTTATAGTAGCATCTACAAGCCCCAGTCATAGGACTAGACACTGGACATATACATAGTCAGAGTCAGTTTCTTCCCTAAAGATCTTACAATCTAAATCGACAAGAGAAACGAAAGGTGGGAGGGGAAACAGAAACACAGATGGGTGAAAGTGACTTGCCAAGGTCACACAGCGGGTTGGTGACAGGACTAGAACGCTGGTCTCCTGACTCCCCATCCAGTGCTGTATCCTAGATCACACTGGATCCGGGCCTCTTAGTTGGGTGCATCCAACAGGAGATTACTATATTCACATAAAGGACAATGCAGACAGCTTGTACAATGTGAGGGAAATCTCATTGTTAAATAGCATGCCTTTATAAACATGGAAAAAACACCTGTGCTTTTCAGTGGTGGGCCATACTTTGAGATCGCAGAAGGTAGTTTTCAGCAACTGGGCACCCAAGGGTACAATGCGGGGTCACAAGTCCAAGAATGAGGGAATTAGCCAGAAGATATGGCAGCTATTGTATCAGCTCCAACTGAAGGAGATTGCTAACTATTGGTTGCTAAGGTTCACAACCCGGTCGATTTGTTAGATTCACAGCTTCTGGTTATAGGAGTGGTTACTATGAGTTCTTTGAGTGCTTGCTCACGTCCATTCCATTGTACGTGTGTGTGCTCGTCACATGCACCGGTGCCGGAAAATTTTCCCTCAGTGGTATCCGTAGGGGACCGGCTCTGGCGTCCTCTGGAGTGGTGCATGTATGTGCCAGTATAAGGGGCGCTGCTGGCTCTCGCTCCCTCAGTTCCCTCTTACTGCCAGTGATGGTCCTGGAACATCTCCTTGCCTCAGCAAGCTTACCTTTCTCAACTGTGCCCAGTTGTGAATCTCTTGTATATAGTTCTTAGTTTGTATAGTTTATTAGTTCCCTTAGTGCCTAAGATCGAAGTAGCTAGTCTAATACGGGACTTAGCCTAGAGAAGGGGCATGCCCCGATCCCCAGGCTTCAAGCCTTGTGACCACTGCAGAAAACCTATGCCAGTCAGTGATCCACATCAAAGCTCTCTGAAATGCTTGGAGGAAACCCATATGAGCGACAAGTGTTGCATTTGTAAGAGTTTCAAGCCATGAACCAAAAAGGAGCAGGACATTTGTCTTAGAGCGCTCCTTATGGAGTCGGCCCTCACACTGGCCTTGGAGACGGCTAGATTGGACTCCACTCCGAGTGTCGCAGCATTGCTGCAGAGTGCACCGCCGGCACCGACCTCTGACCAGCACCCATCCCCATCCCCAGTACCGACTAAAAAGCAAAGAAAGGCCGGTAAAGGGTATTCTCCTACATCCCGTAAAGGGAAGGAGAGGGCAGGAGGAGAGCAAAGACCCTTGCAGGGAAGCTCCTCTCCTCCGACCAGTGGCTACTCTTGAGCTGTCGAGCCCCCTTCAAAACCCACCCCAGGAAGCGGCAGAGGCACTTGGCACGTGGTAATGCCATCCGTACCAGCGGCCTTTCAGGCTGCTAAGGACATATTGTCCCTTCCAGGTGTCGCCCACGCCAGCTAGCGTGGTGCCCCATTCGAGCACTTTCCAGCATTCCCCATCTGTGCATCACTGCTCCCCGCTGCAGTGGGTGCCCCGCCAGCTCTCACCTGAGCAGTGCCACTAGCCCCCAGATACGGGTTGGCCTACCTGTCAGGATTCCTGGCGTCATTCCCCCGACTCTAGGCAGTGTCCCCTGGGAGCCCAGCATCGATAGCCAGCTGTCTGGTGCAGACCTGTGGAGGAGCATCCCCAGAGTCCCGGTCCCAATCCCTGGAGCATCCGAGTCGGTCTCCAAGCTCATGGCACCACTCCGTAGAGTCATGATGCCAGTGCCCAGAGTCTCGCCACTGGTCACCGGAGACGTAACGCTGAGAGCCATCTTTCTGGTAGAGGTCCGCGGTGGAGATCAGCAGAGGGGGCCAACGGGAACATGCAGACAGGCGGCATCGGTACAATCCTCGTCCCCCAGACAAGTATCCCACTCCTCAGGCATTGAAAGTGAGGAGGAAGAACTGCCTGCTGGCCAAGACCACCAACCGGGGATATCAGCATTTCCCTCTGGGCCACCAGTGCCCGCATGGTGCCAGGGCCAGTGGCTGGCTCCCTGGCAGCTATGGAACCCCTGGGGGTTTCCCCAGCCATCGCATGGGCACTGGTCAGTCTCAGGGGCATCTGAGAAACAGTCAACTACAGTCTCCCACCCGCCCCCCTGACTCGGAAGTGGAGTCAGAACAAGGTCCCCAGGGATAGCCAGCCTGGCAGAAGCAACGGAGTTGGCAGGCCCGCCTCCTCATCCTCTTCGCTCAATGAGGAGATAGTGGGGCCTTCCCACAAGGTTCCCTGGGATGATGTAAGCGCTCACCAGGAACTTCTAAAGAGGGTGGCATTGAACTTGGGGCTGGAAGCCCAGGAGTTGGCTGAACCCTCCAACTCCTGTTTGATGTTTTAAGTGCACCAGCCCTCTCCATAAGGCCCTTCATCCTGTCAGCTATCACGATAAAGAGCTGAGTCAATCTGCGGAATGGCTTGGTACATTCCAAGTAGAAAGCCAGGGCATGCCTAATATCTAGAATGTGCAGACACCTCTCCTCGTTGGTCATGTGAGGCTTTGGACAGAACACCAGGAGGAAGGTGTCCTGGTTGACATGGAAGTGCGACAGATGCTCATGAGAAAATGTTCCTGAAGAGGGACAGGGAGGGAGGGAGGGAGGGATAGAAATAAACTGGAGGGTATAACCCCCTGCTACCCTGCTGAGGACCCACGGGTCCAATGTTATAGAGACCGAGGCAGGGAGGAAAGGGGACAAATGGTTGGAAAATAACAGGGGTGCTGGATCCAGGATACAGGCTGAAAGGTCGCCATATAGCGCACTTTCAAAATGCCTGCTTAATACCTGGTTGGTTGTGGATAGAGCTCGAGTGAGCTGAGGAGGCTGGATGTTGGCCTTGCCAGAGCTTGTAGCCCTTGGGATTGGCTCCCGAACCTGTGGGACTTCTGTGGCTTGAACCGCTTTCTCTCAGGTGCCAGTGTGTAAAGGCCCAGAAAGCACAAAACAGCCCTAGTCTTTCAGGCCATGTAACTTGCTGTCTGTCTGTTCCAAGAACAGTGCCAAGCCATCGAATGGGAGGTCCTGCTGAACCTCCCCTGACAGGCCCGACAACCGTAGCCAGGACACACGCCTCATGGAAATGGTCAAAGCCATGGCCCGGGCAGCAGAGTCTGCCACATCTGAGGCCACTTGGAGGGCTGACCTGGCCACAGCTCTGCCCTCATCAAGGATAGCCAGGAACTCCTTCCTGGGCTCCTCCAGCAGCAAGTCCACAAACTTGGCCACAGACTGCCAAATGTTAAAATCATAACAGCCCAGTAGGGACGGATGGTAGGCCACTCTCAACTGGAGGCTGGCCATAGAATACATTTTTCTGCCAAAGAGATCGAGCCTCTTCACCTCCTTATTCGTAGGCATTGATCCCGGTTGGCCTTGTCTATTGCGCTCATTGGCTGCTGATATAACCAGTGAGCTTGAAGCAGGGTGGGTACACAGGTATTCAAACCCCTTAGCGGGGACATAATACTTTCTCTCCACCCGTTTGGAGATGGGGGGCAGGGAGGAGAGGATTTGCCACAAGGCCTTGATAAGTTTCACCACTCCCTCGTGGATGGGCAATGAAAAAGGGCGGTGCGTCCGGGTCTTCGGCGGCAGGTCCCTCAGTCCCTCTCGGAGTGAAGGACCCACCACTGAATTGCCGCCGAAGAATGAAGCGGCGCGGTAGAGCTGCCGCCGATCGCGGCTTTATCTTCCCCCCCCTCCCCCCCGCTTCGCCACTTGGGGCAGCAAAAAAGCTGGAGCCGGCCCTGCCTACAATGGAACGGACATGAGCAACACAACTCGAACAACAACAGTTATGGAAGGTTGTTAACCATTTTTGGTTTTCATCAATCGAGCATAGCAAGAAGGATGTGTTCTTTTCCCATTGGATGAAGGCCTCAACACAGTTATCCAGATCTTTGCCACCTCAGTTTGGATTACTTCAGTGAGTTCCACCTTAGACTGTTTGACAAGTTCAGCTTCTAATAATTATGACTATATCTGCCCACTTACTAAGCAACATTTCCTGCAGTGAGCACATGAAACATGCACTGTGTGGTCTGGCCTGGCTTCTGGGTAAATTTTAAGGTATACGTTTGTACTGCATCTATAATAAAACCTTCAGTGGTTCAGTTCCTGACAAAATAAAAGAGCCTCTCTCTCCAGATTGTGTCTCCAGAGGTCAGACTGTCATTGGATTCAGTTTAGGCATCTAAGGTACTGCCCGTGCTGGTTTGAATAGGAAGGGATACTTACAGGCCAGTTTCACGGATGAGTTCTCAGCTTTTAAATCCTTCCCCTGCTCCAAACACACCCTGCAAGGTTCACCTGTTTTCCAAGGCTGTTTCCACAGGTCAGGGCGAGGAATCGATTGGGTTTATAGGATGGGGTTAAGAGTTTCAGGCTGCAGGTATCTCTTTTAAGGAAGTTTTTCTCATGTCCCTTTTGAGCCGGATTATTAGTTGGTTTTAATTAGTGTTGGTGCAGTGTATAACTCCTATATGTATAAAGAGCAATTAAATGAACTATGCAGAAGACATGGCATTTGAGTGATGTGTGTAATCTGAATGAGGCCCTGAATAGCAAACAGAAATGCTTCTTGGAATATGAGTGAACTTCGTAAGATTCACAATATAAGTGGTGTTATTATGTCAGTTTCCTGTAAGCCAATTTGCTGTACTTCCCGCCTTCCTTCTCCACTGTACAAAACAACAGCCGGAGGAGTCATTAAAACGAAGATTGCATCCTAAAATTGTCTATAATTCAGATACTTCAGTGATAGAAAAATGTATAGTTTCAAGAGAAGCCATATGCAAGAAAGATCCTTGACCAAATTGCAGAGATTTTAGTTTGTTCAAACCAGCCCCTCTGTGCTTTAGAGGAAACAATTTACTACTTTAGTAAATAAACACAGCTGTTAAAAAGTTCAGATTAGGCAGTCAGATTCATAGTCTGCTGAGTAAATGATAGTGTACAGCCTTTGCTATCTAGAGAAGCAAAGACTCCAAAGCAGCCTTAAAATCCTACTCTTCAAAGGAAGATTAAACATAGATGCAGAAAATTATACAGCGGGACCACGATACTTAGAGCCAATGTCTGTACAGGTGGTTTCTCAGAAATGAAATCTTAACAATATATAGCAGGAGTGCGTATGTGAGAGAGAGTGCATGAGTGTGTTTGGTGCTTTATGAAGAGTTCCAGGGTGTCAGCTTTGTAGAGAAGGGGGCGAGTTTCAAAGGCACAAAGGGTAGATGGCACCTAATCCCCACTGAAAGGTGGTTGCCTTTGAAAATCTCACCCTCAGATCCTCTGATTATCTTCTAAACTGGTACAGCATGGGCGGCAGCCCTGCAAGCTTCCTCAGCTCAGTCTTAGGCCAGTATTTAAGCACCAGGCTTTAAGCAATGTCTTTATATAGCTTATTGCAGAAGCAACCAAGGAGGACAAGGTACAGCCATATTGCAGACAACTAGCCCCTGCCCCCAAAGAGTTCACAATCTAAAAATCGGGCGTATTGCCTGCAGTCCAGTAACAAGTAGTGTCTGGATGTCTTGCCAACTGTATACCTGTTAGGTAAGTGGAGCATTCACTGTGGGCAGAAGGAGCCTTCTCCTTTTGGACTATACAAAGCTCCAGGGTGAAATTTTGGCCCTATCGAAGTCAATAGCAAAACTCCCATTGACTTCAATGGGATCAGGATTTCACTCCACGTCTCCAACTGTAGGCAGCACCCATTTGAAATCTAGGAAGTGGATTTAGAAGCTCATCACAGTTGCTTGATATGACCTATACCCGTGTTGGTGGTTACAGTTCTCCCCTAAAAGCTGCTGCTTTCCCATCCTTTACCATTGGTGACATAATTGGCATTAGCATTTATCTAATGCCAAGGGCTTGATTCAGGTGCAGGGTGCTGAGTTAGCTGGACTCTAGGGCACTGGCGCCCAAACTTTTCCTATTGTGCCCCCTCTTATCAGTAATGGGATCTATCTGTGTTCCCCCCCCATTACTGCACAGTTGGCTCAGCAGAGGCCCTTGTCCTGAAGGTGGAGCTGGCCTGGAGGCAAAGAGTGAATGAGGGCAGAGCTGGGCAGTGGGCCGAGTGGAGCTGTTGCTGGGGGCAGAGCTGGGCTGGGAGCGGTGCAGGGGGCAGAATGAAGCTGCAGGTGGGGTCGGGACTGAGCTGGGGCAGAGTGAGGCTGGGTGGAGCTCCCTCCCACGGAGGCTGACCCAGGACTCACGCCCATCCCTCCCAACATTCCTCCACATCCCCCCTAGGGAGGTACGCCCCATGGTTTGGGGACCACTGCTCTAGGGCAATATGGAAAGGAGTATGTTCTAAATCTTTAACTTGGAAAAGGGCAAAATTCATCTCTCTGAGGGAAAGCAATGTCTAGAGTGTTATTTTACACTAAACCATTAATTTAAGAAAATACGACATCCCATCTTCCTAGCCAGCTACCAGCTATTTTATCCCAGTTCTGTTTCCTGTGGTTGACCAATGCTAGTTGCTCTCTGCACCTGCCAACTCCAGTCAGCAAAGAGCCGAATGAGTTCCTTTCACTGGATGGATGAGGCATGCCTCACACATACAAGACCAACTCCAGTGGGAGCAAAGCAAGGCCCTGTATTCAGCGCATTGTGGCTCTGGTCAGTCTGGCCATTTGGAGGAGGTTCTTTCCAACTGTCTATGGCAGTGGGGTGGAAAGTTGAAAAGGATGATGAAGCACTGGGAAAAACTGATGTAGTAGGAAGGTGATGATGAAGGAGGGCAGAGTAAAATGGGAATGGAGCTGGTGAGCAGAATACTGTAAAGTGGCCGGTTTAAGAATGGAGGGGGAAAGATGGTGAGGCAAGACAGAGGAAAATGGTGAGAAAGGACTAGGAAAAGGAAAAGAAATCGAGTAACAAGTAAAGAAGCAGATGCACAATTTTTGTAAATGGTTATGCAAATTTTCCTCTGGCTCCTGGCAAGTTGCCAGTGTTCCTCTTAGTTCTGCATAGGTTGGGCATCTATATGTATGTGCACTCTGCTTTTGTCAGCTAATTGTAATCTCTGCTTGATTGATATAACATTCAGTAGTGTGTGGTCTCTAGTGAAATGACAGTGTGGGTTGGAATTGTGGTGGAAGGGAAATTTGAATTAACCGCTCCAGCAAACGACGATAGTGCTCATTTCCAGTGAGTTCTCTCAGTGAATATATGTATTGAATGGATGGAGCATCCAATCATCATCTCTGTACATAGGGGTTGCCAACTTTGGTTGGATGTTAGAAGGGACACACACTGTGCTTGTCCATGGAGATTGTATTTCTCTTCTTTGCCCTTATTCTAAATTAGATCGTTCAGACTGAAAGAACATGGTTGCATTGTGAGTGGCAAATCATGACAGTGAGCCACTGTTTGGGGGCTGGTTTTCTCTCGGACATGTAGCAAAGCAACACACTAACCATCCTTGGGAATGGAAAGTGGAGGCTGAGATGGTACAGGCCACTAGTAAGGACTTCTGAGCAACTGGTAACTTACTGGGCTGTGCCTGGCTGTGTGTGCTGCTACAGTAAAACTAAGGGTTATAGCTTTACTACAAAAAAATGCGTGTAGCTCAAGATAAAGTAGCCTTGTATGAGTAGCTGTCTCATTGTAAAGTCCTAGGGGAAACAAGGCACTGCATTTTTTTACCTCTCTATAGCTGTCTGAGATCAGCCACAGATGTGGGGTACAGGGTGGATTATCTCAATGAAAAAATGCACCTTTTGTTCTTTTTTGGCAGGGAAGCAGGCAGTTGCTTAAAAATCATGTGTGCCATGTTTTATTTTTTAATCATCATAGATAGATAGATAGATAGATGAGGCTATTTTTAAAATTCCTATTGGGGATATGAAGAACTATCTTTTTTTTTTATCATGCCTAAATATTCATTTTGCACTAATAAATTATCACCGTTTAAATAACAGGAGTACTTATGGCACCTTAGAGACTAACAAATTTATTAGAGCATAAGCTTTCGTGGGCTACAACCCACTTCTTGCTCTAATAAATTTGTTAGTCTCTAAGGTGCCACAAGTACTCCTGTTATTTTTGCGGATACAGACTAACACGGCTGCTACTCTGAAACCTATCACCGTTTAAAAATTCACAAGGATAAACACCCATGATTTAAAATACATTTAAAAAAAAAAGCTGATCAAGTGATTTATGTGAAATGATGCATCTTGGTTTTTTTAATGATCCAAGTTCACTATTTGGGAATATGAAGTTTTTCCGTCTCACTAGAAAATGTAATAATCACTTAATGCGCTTAATGGTTCTGCAGGTTAGCGCCGTGTTGGTCTCACAGCTGTTTGAATGGAAGAGGTTCCTTGGGAGGCCGTTAGATTGTGGTTGTGTGCATGTTAATGAACCCCCAAGATTTTGCTATTCTGGCTCCAGCACTTTTGCTGCCACTTTAGCTGATTACGGTTCTGGATAATTACAACAGTGAATCTCCTATTTAGTGGAAACAAAATGCATTGATGACAAACATGTTCCTGTCAAAAGCAGAGAGGACTGATATGAATTCCGAATGCGCAGTGAAGATAAGTGTGGAGACTTGTTAGAGAAATCAAAGACCCCGTTACAAGCATTGTGACCTGCTCAAATTTTTGGTCACAGCACCATTTCAAATGTTTGCAGGAGGACAGAAGATGAAGTTCTAGTTTCCTCCCGTCCTGGAGCCTACAATTCCAGAATCTTTTATGGAAATTCAGGGACAGCCTCAGCCCCACCCTATGTTCATTAGCTTTAATGAGCATGGGCTGACGTGCCTGAAAGCACTGGACCTGAGACCCCTGGCTCCATTCGACTAGGCATAAGCTTCGATTACAGTAATTCATGCAGCTCTCGTTAGCTATCTGTTTCACTTACCCTATGGCAGTAATGGCTCTGTATGTCTACACTGCAGCTGGAGCGAACCTCCCAGCTCAACCTCCCAGGGCTCAAGCTAGCGTGCTAAAAATAGCGGTGCGGACCTTGCAGCTCAGGCTGAAGTTCGGCCTCTCAAGCCTACGGGGTTGGGTGGGTTTGAGACCCCAAGCCACAGCGTCCACCAGGCTATTTTTAGCATGCTTGCTCGAGCTTTGCTAGCTCGCTCTCAGCTGCAGTGCTGATGTACCCTTAGCATCTAAAATCTGCCTAATAGGTGATTTCCCCCTGATTTCTATACTCTTGTATTGTTTAAAGGAGCATTGCCAACCTACTCATCCTCAGAGAATCACTCTCGCACGCTTCATAGGGCACTCAAGTCTGCTGTCCATATGGTTTTGAAATACACACACGTAACCCCCCAGCTCACGCCTGTAGGTTCTGTTTAGGGAGCTGGTGTATGAAACAGTGATATGATTGTCCCAAGTACTTGTCTGTCTTGGAGCTGGCAGGGCTCAAATTGGGGAGGGTGTATGAAGGATGTTATGCTGTATCCCCTTATGTCACTGCTGCTGGTTTAAAAAAAAGGATCTAAAAGCTGACATCTCCCATTACTCCTTCCCAAACCCCATTCAAACACTGCTCATGTCTCGCAAGTCATCCGAGGTGTGTAGTTATCTAGTCAAGCTATGCATTTTGCCACCAGTTGTCTGTGTTGACACACAGCTACTCATTTTGGACCATCATTTTTTGAGGATCAAAATACCTTAAAAAGGAATCTGTTCCCATGCATTATGGGGCAGTTTGATGTCCTATTTCTATTATAAATATAATTTAATTTCTAATAGTTACATGCAAACAAATGTCTGTTGGCAATTAAAGGAAGTAGACATATGCTAATCGAAAGCTCTGATAATTACACAATCTTCAAATTAATTAATGAGCCAAAGGCAGCCAAACATTAGCATTTAGAAAGAGCTTTTTTGCATTAACCACTAATGAGTTCATTTAAATCTATCATGCAACCCATTTTGGAAAGCATGGGTCATATTTAATCATATTCAATCAGATTTAATAATGAAATCCTTAACACTAGGCATTGTTGATTGTGAAATTACCATAGAATTCTAATTGTTAAATAGAGAGGGGAAATTTCTAGTGTATGCTGTAAATTCAATGGGACTTCTATGTGAAAATTGGTCATATATGTATGAACAGAGGTATGAATATACAGAATAATAACTGTATTTGAAGATGTATGAACTACATGTATATTTCTATCATTCTAGATATGTTCATGGTCCATCAATGATTATTAGCCAGGTTGGGCAGGGATGGCGTCCCTAGCCTCTGTTTGCCAGAAGCTGGGAATGGGCGACAAGGAATGGATCACTTGATTACTTGTTCTGTTCATTCCCTCTGGGGCACCCAGCATTGTCGGAAGACAGGATACTGGGCTAGATGGATCTTTTGTCTGACCCAGTATGGCCGTTCTTATGTACTTATTCTTTCCAGAGTAGCATAAAAATTAATCTGAAAAAGAAGCTTGGAAATTCCACGATCAAGAGGAAAGAAATTTTGTTTGGACTATATACCACTTGCCAGCCGGGCAACTGCATTTTAATATTGCAGTTCATTGGCTCAGATTCTGTTCTTTGTTTAATTTGTGTATATCCAGAGTTTACCAACTCATCTGAAGTCAAAGGAGCTACTCTAAATTTTCAGGGTATAACTGATAAGGGATTTTGTTCCATTGTCTCTTGTTCAGTCAAAGGATCCTCTTCTGGTCATATTGAAGTCAATGAGTTTTGCCATTGGACTTAGTTGGGGGGAGAATCCATCCTCCGATCTGATTATGATCTCACTTCCAATGAAGTTACCCCACTGTAAGCCCGTGCAATTGAGATCAGAATCAGACCCCTAGATTCTGGTATCCTGGTACAGTATCCACAGGACGTAACAAACTACAAGAAGACGACTAACAAGGGTGAGTTATTATACAATATTATAGTACTATCCAAGGGACTCAGGCTTGGAGCCCAATTATTCTAAGGGCTGCACTAACACGTTTGAAAACATGCTTATGGAAATCTCATATTAAAGCATTCAAAAACCCAGGAATACGGCTTCAAACTGAATGTCAGTTAACGTTATGATTGTTTTATCTTTACTAGCATCTGAAGATATCCTCTGGAGTTTTAAACCAGCGAATCAAATGTTTTAGTCACTGTGTTTTCATGAGAACACACAATGTTATTTCATTATCCTGATATTAACTGGCTGGTATTTATACATCAGGATGTGGTGAGCCATCCCCATGAGTAACATTTCACTAAGCATTGTCTAGAGATTACAGCAGGAGACTAGGAAGCAGGAATCCTGGTTTGTTTTATTTATTTAGACTACACGACCCTTGTGGTCCCTTCAGCCCTATGAGTCTATGATTCTCAGCTCTGGTTTCTGTGTATGAGGATCAGGCCCTTAATTTGTAAAGTATCAGAGGGGTAGCCGTGTTAGTCTGAATCTGTAAAAAGCAACAGAGGGTCCTGTGGCACCTTTAAGACTAACAGAAGTATTGGGAGCATAAGCTTTCGTGGGTAAGAACCTCACTTCTTCAGTCTTGCATCTGAAGAAGTGAGGTTCTTACCCACGAAAGCTTATGCTCCCAATACTTCTGTTAGTCTTAAAGGTGCCACAGGACCCTCTGTTAATTTGTAAAGTGTACCTGCACTTCATGTCTGCACAGAGGACATTGTTTTGTTAAGAAAACCAATCTAAAGTGGGTGGGTGGGTGAGTGAGTGAGTGGGTGGTAGATCTGTACTCTCATTTGGGGTATCTGTAGGAGGAAATGTTTAGTCTTTCCCTAATATTATCAGATGATTTTTAAATCGTATAGAAGAAGAAGAAAAATCTTTGAAGAGAAAAATCTTTGTTGGGCATATTTGCGGATGAGCTAAAATTTCTGGGTAGAGATTGTAGCGTAATATGTGCTCTTTCTCCAGACTAAAAAATTAATTTCTTACCTGGTGGTGTGTTGGGTGTTTTTTGCTTTCTGCAACATGGTGACTATTCACTTTATGTGGACGTCTTGTCAGTGCTTAATTTGTAACGAAAGAGGTGCCGGGGCTCAAGCAATGAGGTCCCCGGGGCTCACGCAATTTTTTTACTTTCATCATAACTGACGTGGTAAACCCAGAGGTGTTGAGACTATGAACTGCAAAGCCTAGAGGTGCTGCGGCTCACCCTGGCACAAATTAAGCACTGGGTCTTGCTGTATTATATTATACACTCACATGACCCAATTGTCACATGACATGAGGAGGCAACATGGTCTAGTGGAGAGGGCAGTAGGTTAGGGGTCAGAAGGTGTGTTCTCTTCCTGGCTCTGCCACCTACTGTGTGCCCTGGAACAAAGTTACTTCATCGCTCTGTGCCTCTGTTTCTCCTCCCATTTTGTCTGTTTTAGACTAAACTGTTTGGGGCTGGGGTTGTCTCTAATTTTGTGTTTGTAGCACGTGTCCTTGATCTTGGCTGGGGCCCCTAAGTGCTCCTGTATTGTCAATCATAATAACAAATAATATGCCTAATGCAACATGTAGCAGCTGAAAATGTGAGAAGACTTCAGCGTAGGCAGCTTAAAATCTTGGAGGGCCTTATGATTGGACTGTCTCCGAGAATCTATGGAATTTCTAGGGCACCTACCATGTTAGTGTTTAAGGATTTAATTTTTTAAACTGAAATATATGGTGATTATAGCAACTTTGCTGAGACAGCATTAAGTGATGCATTGACAATTTACTTACACCACTAAAATGGAGGGGGGAAAAGAGGCTGTATCATTTCACATCATGGGGTTGAAATTCTCAGAGATCATCTTCTAGTTATCCAAACTGGATTATTACTTATGGGATTCCCAGTACACTGGGGGACAGGAATACAGGCTAAAGAAGGAAAGTGATACGCTATAAATTGGATATATAAATTGGGAATCTGTAGAAATATTAGAGTCTGCGACCCTGATCATGTTCTAATTGACTACAGTGAACATAGTGCAAGAAATCATCTGTTTTAAGAGACTGCTCTAAAGTATCCACAGATATATGGAGTACAGTTCTGCTCCACCTTTAGTAGTGATCATCTCCATTAAGAAACTGATTTGTTGGTCCATGGAGTACTTAAGGCAGGCTTTACTCTGTGTCATTTCCTTCTCAGATCTTTAGTGATGTAAAAATTCAAGCTGCTCTCACAGATTGAACAAGGCACATGATCAGAGCTTTTGAGAAAGTGGGCTGAGCTGTGTAAGTCCATACAGGACATATCTATAATAGCTACCTGCTCTGAAAAAAACATCCTGATACGTTCTACAGCATTGGACCAAACCGCTATACCAACACCCCGTGAGTTGCAGTGCAATTAGAAAATAAATACTACAGTGCTTCATAATCACTGTAGATGAGTTTTGACTATAATGGGATACATAATTCTGACGTTTAAAGCAAAGGGTTTGAAATCCACATTGTCTAAATGAGAAATAGACTAGAAGCAGAACCCTCAATCGCTGCATCCAAGAGCTTTTGAAGTACTCAAAATTCAGATCTAGATTTTAGTGGCTCCAGCCTCATCTCTAGTTAAAAATATGAGAGCGCTCCTATATTGTTTACTAGCATTGATGTCATAAATATCTCCATTAAGTAGCAATTAAGCTGCTGGGATTTGGGCTGCGTGCCATTATAAGAGGTAATTATAAAAGAATTGGATTAATTAGCCACTGAATTATTTATATAGACATAAATATTGCACATGAAATCTGTGTTAAATAGAATATTACCACAAAAAAAGGTAAAGATAAATTGAAATACATTGTCTCTTTAGTTCTCTCTCCCAAAACTGTGAAAATTGTCAACTACCCATTCCCTAAGTCAATGCACATGCATCTTATCAGGTTTATATATAAAAACACACATACGATAAAGTAATTCTGTGTGCTTTTGTAATCTTTCCAAACCATCACAAATAATAAGCACTGAGAGTTCTCTCTTGTCAATACAATGAAGTCAATCTTCTGTCTGTTGTGGTATAATTTAGAGCGGAGGGAAATGACTGATTTCACAGATATTAACTTTATCGAATATACAAACAGATGTATTATAGGGGGAAAAATTTCTATGTGAGCAGCACAAATAACTCTAGCAATCAGCAAATCCAATCTTCTTTTGGCACTACAGCTTATCTGTAGACAAGAGCTGCTTGTCAGCTGTAAAAATAATACGATCCTGGGATCTAGAGAAATGAAAACAATGCAGACTACTTGATATTGCAAACACCCAAGTGACTTAACCGGGAGACATCCATCCATGTATGAGAATAAGAAAACAGGCATTGAAGTAAAATGATTAAACTCTAGCCCAGGTTTATCGGTCCTCATTCTTCACAGTGTAAACTTGATCACTAGTTGGCCTCAGGAAGAAACTTTGCCGTACTGTGTAATATTACACAGTTAGGAGTGGAAAGGTTTGGGCTCTTCCTCCCTAGGTAGGTGGGAGAGATGAAGAAGAGCAGCAAGAACATTAATCGGTCAGGTACCTGCTCTCTGACCTCCCCAAGGTGGCTTGGAGAGCTGAAGTGGATGGGTTGTTTGGGATCACAGGCTCCTGTGGATTTTGATTGTTTTAACTCTGTGTTAGTGTTAGCCCACAGTCCTTATGAATGGCATGCCTTTCCCTACCAGCCTGCTATCTTTTCTTTCTGTTCTGTAACGCGGATGGGGGAAAGCTTCTGGTACCTTGGTGATGTGGTCTGATGGTGTGAAAGAGCCGAGGCCTCAGAATGGGAGCTTATTATTCGTGAGGCCTGATGGATGTCTGATTTCAAGACATAAAGCCTACTCTTACCCACTGTGGCCAAGTTCTGTAGAACTTAATAGGAATGAAGCCAACAGAACTCTGGACACTTTTATAATAGGCAGACTGCGACATTCACAAAATATTGAAAGTCAGGCCCAAGCCCAAAGGGTTAACAATCTAAGCAGGCAATATACAGCTGAGGGGCGAGGGATGCAGTGCAAGAAATACTGTTAAACATTATCTTTCTCATGCTACTGTCCAGGGGACCCACCCTCTGAAGCCAGGTCCTCCTCCTGCTCTCTTCTTCTACCCAAGCTCTGGATTGGTTGTTGGGGGCGGAATTTTCATAAGTTCTCAGCGTTGGCCAAACTCTGTTCTCAGGGAGGCCAATGGCCGTTTTCCCATTTACTTCAACAGGAGCACAGAGCAGTGCTTATTTAACATCTCACCCCGATGTGCAGTGGCCTGAAGAGAGAGAAAAGGGGGACACATGATTTTTCAAGTAAAAGTTAGAAATACCCCTAGGATTCCCCTGAGTTTGATGCAATGGCTCATTGGTTGCCCTTTGGAAACTCTGGCCAATGTCGTCTTGTGTATACCCAAAGTTTTGTCCATTTCATCAATATGGCGCACACATCTTAGGCAGCCTGCAATGGAGGGCACCAAGCTTTTTTTATTTTCTGACCTTTGATGGAGAAGATGGGGGGGGGGGAGGAGGAACAACATTTTTGGTCCCAGCCCACAGCAGCAGGAAGGGTTAATTCAACACTTGTATGGAAGCTGCAATAGTTAAGATATAAAAGGAATCGTGTTTTAGGAATAATGTGGTATGAAGCTTCTTCAGCAATACGGAAGAAAGTGGAAGGGAACTATTAGCCGACAAGCACTAATGGGACCAGTTTATTCCTATTTTCCTCTTGATTTACAAGCCACTCAGTGAGCAATAAACCGCCTACTTTTAATTACCCATTTGCACAGCCAGGATGGTTTCATACTACTTTAGAAGCAGGGATAGCATAAATGGAACTGACCAGACGTTCTCAAATGTTGTATGTGCTTTGTAATTCTAATGAGATGATAATAACTATTTTATGTTCGCTTTCTCGGATGGGTGCAATTTTCTTTTGAACCATTACCAAAAAGGGATTTTGGTGGGTGGTTTTTTTTTTTTTTTTTTTTTTTTTTTGTAGCTATTGCTTTAACCCTTTTCTGTGGCTGTGGAAGCTCTTTATGTTTCTGTAGGAGTTTCCCAGGGAACTTCTGGAGACACAGCAGGGCAATGCCAGCAGGGTGTGTTTGGAAGATGTGCCTGGTGATGAGTTTAAATGCAAACTATTGTGCATGACCTAGAGATCGTGGTAATTTCTTTAACCATAGGCCTAATCTTGCTCCCATTGACTTCAGTGTCAGAACGGGGATCTGAATCAAGTCCCAAATTAGTAACAGGTAAACTTTTAAAATGTGTCTGGAGAGATTTATTTCTACATAGTTTGCTTATATCTACCATTTACTTACATGTAGAATTTAGTGGACCTGATTGTCTCCTGTGCCAAGATTAGTTAAGAAGGGGGAGGAGGCAGTCAGGAAGCCATTTACGGCTACCTCATTCTTAATCTACCCTAGCCCTACCATGAGCATAAATTAGAGCAGCCTAGGGGCAGCTCTAATTTACACCACCTGGCTAAGATTCCCAGGGGACCATATGTCGAGTTGAGAATTGGGGGAGCACAGGTTCACCTGGCCCTGAGTCACTCCTTCCTACATCCTACAACAGACTACTGGGTGTAGTTGGTCTGGAAGCTGGCTAGGCTATTTTACATAGAACCAGTCAAAACAAAAAATTAGATCGAACAGTTTTCTGCTGGAAAATGCAATTCTGTCAATACCAAAACATTCTGCAGGAATGTCACAATTTTCTCATTTTGAATTTATTTTAAAATATTGCAACATATTCTATTTAATATGTTTTATATTATAATATTTTGGCCGTGTCATGGCAAAATATTTGACATTATTGAAGTGAAATATTCATATTTTCTGTATCAACATTTTTCAGACTTTCTTTTCCATAAGAATGTTTTGAAAATTTGGCTTTTTGTTCCAATTCAGAATGAAAACAAAATGCCAGAATGTTGGAATTTCCCTCGGGATAGGGATTCCATTTTTTTGGCAAGCTGTAATTTGACTGAAGCCGAAAGCTTTCCCGTGCTTAAAGAATTCGGAGCTGGCTGCTTAAGGACAGATTTTATCACATAGCCTCATCTGAGTAGTGCAAAATGGCCAGAAGAGTGTTTATAGTAAGAGGATTGGTAATCAGCACTTCTGGGCGCAACTTCTAATCCTGGCTTTGCCAGTGATTCCTATGTGTGACCTTTAGACAATTCGCTTCCCCTGCCTGTACCTCAATTTACCTATCTGTTAAATGGGAGCAATACTACGTACTTAATGTACCTTATAGTGGCCTGGAGGTTAGGTTAATAGTGTTTGTGTTGGAAATCCATAGATGAAAAATACAGTTAGAAGGGCAAAATGCTATTCTTCAAGTAATATCCGAAGTTAACATTTCAGAACCTTCGGAATTTGATTTGTCCCTAGTTTATTCTCTTCCCCCTTCCCAAAGCATTTTCAGCTCAAGCTGGTGGCATCAGGGGAACTGTATGTGAACAGTATGGAATCTTTCTGTGTGGTCTGGGAACATCCTTTTTCCTTTGGCTAACAGGCTAAAACACACACACACACACACACACACACACACACACACACACACACACACACACACTGCAGAGTAATGTAAATGTTTATATGAAACAGCTGCAGATGCTTCTGATTAGATTTTCAAATGTGGGTCACGCAGTGGCAATGTGGTTCAGTGCCTTGCTAGGCACATTCCCGCATCTAGTGTTCATCATTACCAGCTGGCGGAGGCAAGGAGTGCTGCAAAGGTAGCAAGTGGGGGTGGAAGGAAACATCGCCATATGTTCTTCACAGCAGCCACTCTGGTCGACTTATTACTGGAACTGATAGCTCCACAAAAGGAGTCCCAGCCCATCCTCTTTACGCCCAGTTTAAAGATTGGAAACTGAGGCCCAGGATGGATCAAATGACTCACCCAATGTCACAAAGGCTGAACCCAGCTCTCCTGAATCCCAGGCCTATGAAGGTGTTGGAGGTGAGGAAGGAAGAATGAGGTGATCCTCAATGCATCTAGAATCAAAGGGAAGGATTGAGGGGGACCAGGGTGGGAGGGGGAGGAAACACACCCTAAATGATGTTTGCATAACATCATATTCCATATAGCAGCTCTTATCTCGGATGCCAACTAGCTTAGGGGAAGAACATCCTTTGGAGATCTCATTTGCTGACAATGGTATGAAGTAAGAAACTGAAATGCACAGTGTATTCTGCAATTCTTTGCCTGATGGAACTGCGTCTCTCCTGGCACCCACAATAAAGGAAAGGAAAGGAAATACTCTATATTTCATTTAACAATGACACTGTTATACATGAATAGGTCAAACCATTGTGTTCTACAGTACTTTTACAGTAGCAGTTTGGACCATTACTGTTGTCTTTTCAAAGGATTTAAATGTTACATTTTTAACGTTAAACATGTGTGCGTGTTTCTAACTGTTGCGATAACGGTAGCTAAAACTAGTATGTTATGAATGTGAGGCAGCATGGTCCAGTGGTTAGCACACGGGGGTTACAGAACCTGGGTTCTATTCCTGCCTCTGCCACTGATATTCTGTGTGGCCATGGGCAAGTCACTTCACCTCCATGTGCCCCCCCTGCCACCCATCTGTCTTGTCTTCAGAGGAAGGACAGTCTGTGTGTTTGTACAGTACCTAACACCTTGGAGTCCCCACCTAGGCCAGGGCCTCTAGGCACATCTTAAATAATATATAACAGCCGTGCAATTGGTGACCGGGACAGCTTCTCCACACACATTTTCCATTGCCCTTATATCCAGACCTCTGAGGAAGGACGGCCAGTCGCACCAGATGATCATAGAATCTCAGGGTTGGAAGGGACCTCAGGAGGTCATCTAGTCCAACCCCCTGCTCAAAGCAGGACCAATCCCCAATTAAATCCCCAAATGGCCCCCTCAAGGATTGAACTCACAACCCTCGGTTTAACAGGCCAATGCTCAAACCATTGAGCTATCCCTGTGATGGCTTCATGACATGGACCAAGGTTCATGAGGAATCTTCATTTCCACTTACAACATGACCTTGGCTTGACTCTAAATCTCCAGAGTTGACATTTATCTTTGTCCTCCAAGCCACACAGCTCATTTTAGTCAAATATAATACATCAAACACTGAGATATATCGGGCTCTTCCAAAGGGAAGGACTTTAGATACTGGGGTGAAACCCTGGCTCCCTAAAAGTCAAAAGTCAAATCTGCCATTGACTCGAGAGGGGTCAGGATTCCACCCTAATCTTTCCTCTCAATGTGTGTAGGCTGGCTCCCTGTGCCAACATTGTGATTGATGACACCTAGTCAGCTATTTGCCACCAGAACATCCTTCAGACCTGCAGCATGTAACAGAACAAAAAGAAAACTGCCAGTCAAGATCATGCTAATGACAACTGAATGGCCCTTCAAAATGAAGTGAAATATTGTTGTGAAAAGACAAGGGAAAAGCCTAGTAAATGAATGTTATTTATCCACCTCTTAACAGTGTGATCCAAGGGTGTCCTAATTTCACCTAATTCTGGACTCTATTGGAAATTGCTCAGAAACCAGTGGGCCTTTGCTAAACAGCATAAAATTTATTTATTTATTGGTTCGTCGGGGCAGCGCTGGAGGGTTTTTTTTTTGTTTGTTTGTTTTCGCGGCGCGGTGCTCGGAGAGGGGTGGGTGCTTGGCGCAGCGCTGAGGGGGCGGGGGCTGGCGCGGCGCTCGGAGGGGGGGCGGCGGCCGGCATGGTACGGCGCTCGGAGGGGGGCGGGGGCTTGGCGCGGCACTGGGGGGGCCGGGGCTGGCGCGGCGCTTTGAGGGGGCGGGGGCTTCGGGCGGCGTGGCGCTCTGGGGGCGGGGCTTCGGGGGGCATGGTGCTGGGGGGGGGCGGGGATTTTGGCGGCGCTGGGGGGGGTTTGGCTGCCCGGCGCTCACGGGGGGGAGAGGGCAGCGCTCTTCTTTTTTGCCTGGGGCGGCAAAAAAGTTAGAGCCGGCCCTGCCTGTGTGCCTCCCCCATGTCACTCAGTGGTTGGGTTCAGAGGCACAGGAGGAGTAAGCAACTGTTTGTTGCTTTGAAAGAGTGGCATGCGGTGTGCAAAAGGGGCTACAGCCATGTCAACAACTCCTACGGCCGCTTCTCTCCCCTCCCCCCCCTTTTTCCCAGTTGGGTTTGATGGCTAATGGCAGGAGGCTGGGAGTCAGCAGCCATGTGGAGCTGTGCAACGCTTTCCTAATCAGGCACGTTTTGCTTGGTTTGGGGCTTGCCTATGAAGATTAAGGTCAAAACAATTTTGCCATAAGACTGGTTAACAGACCTCAGCCACCTTGGGCTGAGTCTGGAGACTGTGGAACCTGAAAGCTTCTCTCTTTCGTGAACAGAAGTTGATCCCCAAAAATATATGGTCTCATCCACCTTCATCCTATATCCTGGGAGCAACACGGCTACAACAACGCTGCAAAAAGCAATAATGATAACGAGTAAAGGGAACGTGTTACGGTGCAGTTATAGTACAGGCATTTTGTGGTCCTTGATTAGACAGATTGTTTCCCAAGCGACCCAATTGTTGTTCTCCTCCATTAAATAAAAGCAAACTGACTGATCCTTCAAGAAGCACCTGGAAGCGAAGGGCACTAAGTAGCTTTCAGGAAGTGCTCTTAAATTGGAGTGTCAACCCCTAAAGCCTGATTTTGAGGGGTGCTTAGCACCCACAGCTCCCATTGACTTCAACTGGAATTGTAGGTGCTTAGTCACTCTGAAAATCAGGCACTTAATGACCAAATACTAACCAAGACAAATCAACAAGTTGGGCTGTGGTGCAAATTCCGCCCCAAGATCTCCAGTATGTTTTTGTAGCAGGAGAAAGGATGTTTAGTCTGCAGTACCCTGCAATATTGAAAATCCAAACCAATTACACTTCATCACTTAGGCTGGTCTGCAGTTTCTACAAGATGCCACCAGGTGGCACTCGTGATTTATAAACATCCCAGAAATTGTATTGATTGTCAGACACTGCTTAGAATGGTACTTTTTTGATTTTATAATACCAGGGCTTTATAAGATACCGAATTATCTCTGTAAAATGGGTTGGGTCTATGAAGACTTACCAGTATTTCAAATTGTACTGATTAATATGGCTGTATAATTTTCCAGCAACAATTTAACTTTTATTTTAATGTGGGGCGAGGAGTGTGTCATTTTGAGATGTGGGTTATGGTATTTATATTCATGATGAACAATCACCAGTCATATAAAATATGTTTAGAGAAGTACAATATAACACTAAATTATATCGTCTGAGAACACACATTTTGAGTTTAGATTCTCTGATATAATTTCCAGTGGGGGGTGGGCAAGAGGTGGAAGGAATAGTTTGTCCCTGTTCCTAGAAACTGACATGCATGTATCTGCAAACCAGCATTTAGGGCCTGATCCAAAGCCCTGTGAAATCAACTGGAGCCTTTCTATGGAATTCAATGAGCTTTTTGGGTCAGGCCCTTACAAAGTTACTTTCTTTTAAATAATTTGAATGGGTTTCACACTAGGTTTAAAGAGAGGAGGACAATAGGAATTGCCTAATGCTGCAGCTTCCCCCCCGCCAACAGGGAAAAAAGGGAACAGTTGTATTTGTGGGATGGCTGTGCCCTGCAACTATCCAAGCACGCTGTTCCTCCTGTTCACCTTGCCCTAGGTTATTATACTCTATGCAGCTAGCACTCAAGAACCACTTATCTTGGGAGATCATATTTGAAAGGTGAAATCAAACATGTAAATATTTACTGGAGGTGCCCAATTTCATGTCATTTCAGACTGAATTGCTTTTCTGTAGTAACTCTGCAACAGAGACTTTAAGTTAGACAGAACCTCGGGTAGTAGGCGAATGGAATTTTAAAATGTGTTCCTGATGGATTTCTGTTGTCATTGCTAAGGTTGTTTGAAGGTGCAGATGTTGTCTGTCACACAAGCAGCTAACACTTATTTCTCACTTGTTAATACATTACCACAATACATTTGCCGTGGAATTATATTTGCCTTCCTGCCAGTATTACTGTCGAATTGCGGGGTGGAATATGAAAAAGCCTGGAAAACCTTTTTATTGTATAGTTAAGAAGCTCTTAGGAAATTAGCATTCACAAAGGGGATTTGGTTTGTGTCTGTTTGAATCCACTGAATGTCTGACTTACTTGAAAGCCTGGAAACGTGGATAGTTCAGTCATTTGTGTTCAGCTGCATTTAATGTAGATGAAAAATGTTGAATTTCACAACAGCAGCAAGACTTTTATAAATGAGCAGCGTTACCTCTTAGGAGTTTCAATAGGGAAAAAGCAATACTTTCTATTATATTAGATTAGTCCTTCATTCAAAATTCTGGATTGGTGGTGGTTACAATGAAGGTTAGGGGAATTGATATGGATATAATAATTTTCAAAAAAAACCAACCCTCTCCACGTGTAGGCTCCGATTCTGCATGTGCTTAACTTGATGCATTGAGTGTGGTTTGACTAACATCAATGGGAAAGTTAGATATGCATTAAGTCTTTGGGAGACGGTTGCCATCTTTCCTGACACCTGAGAATGGTAGCAAATGCATTCTCTGTTGGTCAGGGGGCTGGGGAAACATAACACACACTGGATATGTTATATTTGTAAGATCAGAGCCTGCTTTGAGGTTCTGAACGGTTCCATTAATTAGTGGTTTGTACCATTATTTGTTGTTATATGTGTATTTCTGCATTCTGAGGTTCCTGCGGACATGGACAGCAGATTAACATTTTATTCACTTTGCTTCTTTGCCATTTTCTAATACTAATAATACATATTTCTTATATGGTGTTTTTCAGCCATACATCTCAAAGTGCTTTACAAAGGAGGTAAGTATTACCATCACCATTTTATAGATGGGGAAACTGAGGCACAGAGGTGAAATGACTTGCCCAAGGTCACCTAGCAAAGCAGGAGCAGAGCCAGGAATTGAACCCAGATCTCCCAAGTTCCAGTCCTTGCTCTATCTACTGGGAAACACTGCTTCCCCTAATCTAAGGGTATGTCCGTCCTGGGAGCTGGGGGTGTGATTCCCAGCTTGAGTAGACATACTCACGTTAGCATGCGTTGCGCTATCATGCTGGACAAAATAGTGTAGCTGCAATAGCATGGGCAGCAGCTAGCTGCCGTGAGTACAAACCCTGTGGATACATAACCAGGGCTGCTAACCTATGCCCCCACTGGCTTTGCTGCCATGGTTACACTACTATTTTTAGCTCACTAGGTCAATGAGAGCTAGCACAAGCCTCTCTACTGGAACTGGGAATCTCACCCCTATCTCCCTACTAAGGATCTCAAAGCTCATTACAAGCATCAGTTCAGGAAGCCTCACAAGTAGAGCGGGGTGGGAAATAGTTTTCCTGTCCCTTGAAAATTTGTGAGATTGAAACATTTTTCCATCCCAAATTAGGGCAAAAAGTAAATCTCCTAACAAAAAATTTGTGAACTCAACAAAATAAATCCAGTTTGGGTCCATTTTCATCACTTTTTAATTTTACTATAACTAACTTAAATTTAGGAAGAAAACGTCATTTTGAACCCATTGGAAGAAAACGTCATTTTGAACCAGAGAATTGGTTCAAATATTTTGCTTCAGAAATGTCAACATGAAATGTTGCAACAATTTCAAAACTTTTTCTCCAATATTGTAAGTTGAAAAATTCATCAAAACCAATCCTTTCCTGCCCTGCCCAAAGTGTTGGTTCTGATGTATTGGCATTTTCTGACGGGGGAAGAAACAAGTTTAATTTAAAAATTTCCGACCAGTTCTTTTCATAAGAGCCTTGGGAAGATGATAAAAATAATTAGCCTCATTTACACAAGGATGAAAGAGTTGCTTTTCAAATTACTTAATAGGGGATTTAGGTGACCAGCTCCTATTAAATTTCAATGGTAGTTGGGTAGCTAGCTCCTTTATGTACTTTTGAAAGTTCCTCCCAGAATATACAATGACTCTTATCCATGATGATTTGAAACAAGAGCCAACTCCCAACCACTGATGGGGGTTAGGAAGAAAATAATATATGGAGATATACCTATCTCATAGAACTGGAAGGGACGCTGAGAGGTCATCAAGTCCAGCCCCCTGCCTTCACTAGCAGGACTAAGTACTGATTTTGCCCCAGATCCCTAAGTGGCCCCCTCAAGGATTGAACTCTCAACCCTGAGTTTAGCAGACCAATGCTCAAACCACTGAGCTAAAACTCTCCCTCCCCCCCTGAAAGTTTCCCTACGGCATGTCCTTCTGTAATTGCCCATTGCTGGGGATTCTTGCACCTTCCTCTGAAGCATCTGACCACCTTCAGGGCCAGGACAATGGAGTAGATGGCCTACCTGTATGATCTGCCAGGACACTTCTCATGAGATACAGCCAGGTTAAAAGACTTGCTGACTAAGCCGTGGCAAGTCAATGGAAAAGCTGAGTGTAGAACACATGAGTCAAGACTCTCCATCCCATGGTGTGACTCCTAGGAAAGTCTCTCTTTGTAAGTTCCAAAATTCAGTGAGAGCGGCTCTTCCTTCACTATTTCTCGCTTGCCTGGAAGACACAGAATGTACTAGAAATCTTGTGGGGGGAGGGGAACACCCACACACCTCCCTCTATCCATGAGACAGCCTGGTTTGATGATGTTTCTAGCCCAGACTTGGCAAAGTCAAGAGGTTTGGATTGTTTGGAGAAACAGCTGAAACACGGATGCTTCTCTGAACCAAACTTGAACCTCAAACCATCTGAGGCCATCCCCGCTTACAGCCATAACACTTTACTCTGTTCAACCCACGTAAGAATTTTGTAGACGTACAAGAAAATCATAGAACAGCCATTTAAATACTTAACAGGCTGGCTGGCGGTAGAAATGAATCAAAATAATCCACCTTCGTCCTTTCTGGTCCAGTATATGAGCCACCATCACAAACAGCAGCTAAGACCGCTTGGTGATGAGACACCATGCAAACTCATAATCAAAATATAATAACTGCCATCCTGGCTGTGACAGAGAATAATGTGCTGGGCCAGCACCTCACAGCAAAATATGTTCACACGCTAGCCTGGTGCGCTCCAATGCAAGGAAGAACATTGTTTATTGCTTAAAAGAAAAAAAAAACTTTTAATAGACCATATAAAAATGAGAACCTGGCTTTGTTTTCCAAAGCCTCAAAAAAAAGAGAGCATGCCTCACTGCTTCTAAAAATTAGATCACAAATTTTCTGGCTGATGGCAGCATCTTAGGGCTCGCCCTGAAGGCAAAGATCTGAGCAAATTACATTTTAATATCTCAGGCTCATTTATCCATGCTGAGATCACACAAGAAGCAAAGGAATGTGTGGCAATCCAATGGACTTGGGGGCTCCGATGGGAATGGGGAATGTGCATCTGTTAAAATACAATTAAATATTTCCTCTGCTTGTGTGACAGCTAATATATGGTATGTAGCTCATGTCACCAATTTGAAGTGTAATACTCCAGGGCATAAAAGGCGTGTGATTGACCCACTCCTGTAGTTCATTGCCTGGCCCTTTATTCAATCAAATGCTTTATAACCATGGAAAGCACTGATGTTGACATATGCTATCAACGGCATCGATGGATGTGCTTCTGCATCTCTTCTCTTGTCAAGAGCATTGTTGCAGGGCTGCAAAATAATGCGGAGTGGTTTTGCTATACCCTTGAGGGGTCTAATTCTCTCCTGGATGCGTGTGTGCAGCTCCTGTTAATGTGTATGCATCAGGAGAAGGATCAGACCCCTTGGGAAGTACGAGGTGACACATTTGACAAGAGAGGAACAGTTGCAGGCACATTTCCATTCATAGCTCAGAACTCACCTGTGTTTCTCTAATTGATGGTTTGCTACAAATATTTACATTTTTGCAATGAAAATGTTCTCTGATCTGGAGGCAATGATGGTGGAGAAAATACCACCTTCGTGTGCATGCCCAGGGCTATTCCCAAAGGAGTAGGCTGCCTAGAACAACAATCAAGAAGTGGGGGGAGGGGAAAGGGGAAGACTACAGGCAGTTTGGCTTCAGATCCAAGCTCTGCAAAACACAGGTGTATTTTTAATTCTAGGATCATTTGATGCTCCTGTACAAATTGCTAGGGAGATGCACCCAAACTGAAAAATGCCCTGGCTGTTCTGAACAACAGCCCTTGTTGGAGACTATTGAATGGAATTAGAAACTTTTTGGAGTCCTGCATTTGTTTGAAAAGACCTCCCACCCACTCCTATGGCCACTCTTCCCCACCCCAACTCAAAGAGCCCCTTTCCTCAGATCTCCACCTCCCCCTCTCACTCACCAACCCCAGGATGCCCTTTTGCCCCTAGCCCTTGTCTTCACTAGGGAGAAAACTAACCTGAGGTGAGAACATGCCTAACGTGAGGGAAAAACCTAGTGAGGACAATACAGTTTGTACTTTCCAGTTCCACAGAAGCTGGCAGGTCAAGGTAAACCCTCCCCTGCTACTCTTTAACTGGACCTGCAAACACATGTGAAAACTACAGATTGTCTTGTCCTCTCTCACTAGGATTTTCCCTCCCATTAGCTAACTCGAGTTAAGAACACACCACCTCCCGTAGTGAAGATGCGCCCTGTGTGTCTTCAGGCGAGCAGCCTGCTGCCTACAACCTCCTTTCTGGCTCCTCTCCAGTATCCATCACTAGACTGATTTCTCTTTAACTCTTCAGGGCGAACCTTGTGGATGCTTCCCCAGCTGCGACCTAGAGCAGCTGCCCTCTCCAATCCGTTAGGGATCACCGAGAGCTGGTGGGGGTTGGTAGGGGAGGGCTGATGTTGCCTGGTCCTCCAAACTGAAGCAGCAGGAGCTGAAAAAGATCCTGCCCAGCTTCTCTACTTTGCTCTCACTGCTCAAAACTGAGGTGCCCCCAACTCTTTATGGGTGGCTTGTCATAGGAAGAACTGAAATGGAGAGGTTGTCTTAGAAATAGGCCTGAGGCCTCTGTCTGTAGCTAGGGAAACCTCAGCCACAGTGTGAAGGAAGCTTTGTTCAGACTTCCCCTCTTATTCCAGTGCTTCCGTGAATAGGTGCTGGGTGGCCTCGTATGGCATACAAACATCTGCTAGGAACAAGGATCGAATGCTCAATGCCCGTAACTCCATATTTCATTAGCCAGTGCTAGCTGAGGGATATGATGGGCCTAGGGGCATTATGATTGTGTTATCCTGCTTTGTGGCATCGTCTGTTTAATTGCAACTGGATCTAGTATAAATAACTTGTGGTGCCCAAGCATGGTTGAAAACACACCCACCTACTCCTACAGCCTCTCTTCCTTTCCCAGAAACAAAGAGCCCATTCCCCTCAGAATCTACCACCCCTGGCTCTCATTCACCAATGCCTTGTTGAGTCAGTGGAGCTATGACCATTCACACCAGCTGAGGATCTGCCCTCATAAAATAGAGAATCATTTTGCCCAGCACTACACTTCCGAATCCTCAGGTCATGATTCCCCCAGATCCCTAAGGCTTTGGAATGTGACTGTACAGGTGTTGCTGGAAAATGCGTGATAGAGAGAAAGAGAAAGGTATTGCATCTTTGAACATCCCCGTGTAATCTCAAATGCTGTAGTTGTCTGAATTTTTCTGTGAGATTTTATGTGGAAAAGCAAGGGATTTTCACACTCAAGCTTCAAAGGTTAAGACTAGTGAAGTCAGCAGTAAAATATGTGAATTTAACCTTTGGCTGTTACTGTGTAAATGACTCAGTTTCATAATGTTTGTGTTGGAATGACTGAAGGTTTTTATTTTCCAGAACACACAAAATGGGGAAAAAACAAGGCTTGCGAATGTAGCCTTTGATGTCTGTCTGCAGGGTCGTTAGTCATGAAAACATTTCTTTCCAATCTGAATGCAAAAAACTTAAAACTTTTCCATGGTCTCCCTATGCGAACCAAGCAGACATGCACTAGGAGTTGGGGTCCCTAGAGATGGTGCAGAAGCAAAGGGGTTCTACACATTATTATTATTTTTATTACCATAGTACGTAGGAGCCCTACTTATGGACTGGGACTCCATGGTGCTAGGCATTGATGTTCTGGCCTTCTGTTGCTCCCATCTTTGCTGCAAAAGAGGCAACACTTCCATCCGTCCCATGGAACAGCACAATCGGGCCCTGCAGCCAATTGGGGGCTATCGGTGTTCCTGTGCTAAAATAATGAAATCCATGTTGACCGTTCTCATGACAGAAATAAAATTAACAGGTGCCCTCAGAGAAGGGCCTAGCTCTGTGTTGCCAACTCTAGTAATTTCATCATTACTGTTGTCATCTTTAGTGTCTGCTGGGATCTTGTGATTAAACGAAAGCTGAGGTTCTTGTAGAAACAAAAAATCTAGCCCCCACAGTTGCTGAGAACAGCCTGAAACACAAAGCAAGTATGACCTAGAGGCTAAAAAAATCAGCAAGGAAGTAAAAAAAAAAAACAACTATTTTTTTTTTTAAATCTCATGATTTTTAAGCCAAATTCATGATTTTGTGGAGCTGGACTCATGATGTTTGACTGTTCTGGGTTGGTGATGTTGTGTAGCCCGTTATTTAAAAAATGACTACAGCTCAGATCCTCAAAAGGTATTTAGATACCTAACTCCCTTTGATTTCAATAGGAGTTAGGCTCCTAAATACCTTTGCGTATCTGGGCCTAAATAACTTGATACAACTCGTCAATGATTATGGTAGAAAATTAAAACAACTGCAACCGGAAACTTAGGCCAACATGCCTTAAGAAAGGAGGACAAGCTAAAGCTAAAAGATTAGTATGTACACCACCACCCAGGATTTCCATTTATAGATCAAAAAGGAGCCTCAGCAAGGATTATTTAATTTTTTCTTCTGTTCTATTTACATTCTCTGCTCTGCTTAATTATCCAAAGTATTCATCATCTTACAGAGCTTAGATGCATATTATACAGTTTTTTATGAAGTGTATTTGTTATGCAAATTGTTGTAGCTCATTATGCTGGCTGTTTGTACTCATTGTCATAGGAAAGAAAGGTCCTTGTGTCTCTTTCAAAATTTAATTCCCTAAAAAGACTATTTATTTGGCTGAGAAAACACAATACATATCTGTCTGAGATGAGAATTCCCTATCAACAATTCATCGTTGTTCCCGATCAGCAATTAATATCTGAGGCCATAGTTGGAAGTGACTTATTGTGTAGATCTGATTGTTGTATTGATTGGACAGAAAATGGGTGTAATGGGACATGACCAGTACTACCTCGCCTGTATAATTTGCTGACCCATGGAAAAAATGGTTGATGAGTGATGAACACACCCAATTCCAAAAGGTAAAGGAGACTGTGGGGAAAGGAAGAACAGTGCCATGGATCATGAAAATAACTAAGAGCCTGGTGACCTGGGTTCTATTCCCAGCTCTGACATTAGCTTGCTGTGTGACCTTTGGCAAATCACTTATGCTTTGGTTTCCCTATCTGAATAATGGAGATGGTAAAGATTTACCTATCTCACTGGGATGATGTAAGACTAAATTTACTCATATTTATAAAGCACTTTGAGATTTCTGGCTGGAAAGTGCTACATGGGTGCAAAGTACTGTTGTTGCTACTGTCAACGGTACAAGAATGGGATTTAATCCACACAATTGGGACATTTCTTATTTTAAACTAGATTATTTTATATTTGTATAGGATACCAGATGAGATGATCAGCAAAATAAGGAGTTTATATGATGGAAGTAGATGTGTAGTAAGATGAGATACAGGCCTGAGTGAGTGGTTTGTTATTGTGACTGGAGTTACACAAGGGTGTGTGATCAGCAATCCTCTTTGTATTAGCAGTAGATTTAGAAGTGGAAAACAAAATACATGGTGGTGAAGTGGAAAACAAAATACATCACGGTGGGCATAAAATGTGTTAGCGCAGATGAGTTACGTGACCTTGACTTTGCTGAAGACATTGTTTTACTAAGTATGATGTGGAATGGAATGATTGCTCCTTAATCCGAGGTAGAACAGGAAGCAACAAAAACTAGACTGAAAGTAAATGCTGAAAAAGTCAAGATTATGGAGATAGGAAACTGAACAACAGATGCAAACGTGTATATGGAATGGAAAAAATAATTGAGCAGATAGGAGAGTTCTACTATATGGGGAGTGTGATGAGATTGGAAGGTGGCTGTGATCAAAATAGTCATGTGAGACTATGTGAAGCCAACACCACTTTTGGAAGGATGAACAACATCTGATCAAAGAGATCTCCACCCAAACTAAAGGTCAAACTATATCTGTTCTGAGTGTGCTCTTGCATGGAGTAGACACTTGATCGATGACAGTGGCTAACAAAAAGAGGTGGAGGCTGCCTATCACAGATGGCTGAGGACAATACTACAACTTTCATGGAAAGACAAAATAACAAACGCAAGAATGAGGGAAACTGACAGAGCAGGGCATGTTAGAAAATATCATCGAAGAAAGAAGGCTCAAATGGTCAAAACATGTACAGCATATGGACAATGGGCAGCAAGCATTGGGCACTCAAGGAAGGAAAGAGAAAACCAGGAGGAAGGCCGAGGAAGAACTGACAGAAGACAGTGACAGAGGATATTGAATCAGCTGGCATCGCCTGGGAAGAATTACAATTAGTGAGCGACCGTAATCAGTGGAGGAACTGAACTGACCAATATGTCATCAGCACAGCAGGAATGAAGGTCTAAGCTCAGCCTTCCGCTGGCAGTGGCAACACAGCCTCTGCTTATGGTCACTGCAGAGAAGAGGAGGGAAGGATTGCGTTCCAGGCAAGCTGAGCATTCTAGTGGATCATCAAAATTCCTGGGTTGAGATTCTGTGCTGTGGCACAGCAAAGAACTCACAGGCCAGGGGGAAAGAGTGCAGTGCTGGTTAAAGCCATCTTTGTGTCCACAATTCTGGGCTGCTCCAGTGACTGCAGAGGCCCTGGTACAATTTAGACTGAGAACCTGTCTAAATTACCAGCAGGCTCCTGGAGTCTTCCCATGGGCCACAGCATTGCCTGGAATCTCCATAGCACTCTGTGCTGTGATCCTGCCCCCAGTTTTGCCCCTGGCATACTCCCTTGCCTGGGCTTGTGTGTGTGTGTGGGGTCCTCTAAGGGCAGCCTTATGGCTGTCTGCTGCAGTTCCTATGAAAGGGAAAATTCTCCCCCAGTCAGGACCTGGGCTTTTAGACACCCCTTTACATAACTTCTGCCCTTTTACCTGGTTTTAAAGGGGTGAGAGCAGGGCAGGAATCTCACCTCGGTGCCCTAGAATAGGTTCGGTCACTGACCCACTAGGAAAACCTGCCTTAATTCCCCATTTGTAAAATGCAGGACTATTGTGGGGCATAAGTAAATTATGATCTTGATCCTTTATACACTCATGCACATGCATAACGTTACTCACATGAGTAAAGAGATTGTGAGCAATTAGGGGAAGGGACTGTCTTTTTGTTCAGTGTGTACAGTGACTAGGACAACGTGTTCCCAATCCCTATCACAAAATGACTAGTAACAATAATTCCATTGATGTAATTGAAATCAAGGGCTCAAATTTCTATCATTGACAATGGTGTAACTAGTAGTGGAATTTGCCCCTGGCCTGCTTCTTTTGGTCTTAGCTCTGCATTTAGATTCGTTGCTCTTGGAATTTATGCTCTTCAGAATGGCTGGCTTGTACAAGGACAATAATGACAGCAGTAATATTTTACATGTCGTCTGTTAACACTGTTTGTTGTTAAAGAGAAGGGGAGAGCGGGGTGCTGTTCCTTTAAGCAATACTTTTAAAATGAGGAAATGTAATGAAAAGGTGATGGAGGGTTTAACGGTAGTGAGTTAGAGTTTATTATTAATGTTGATTAGTTTTGTGATTTCAGTTTTTGGAGTGTGTGACTGAGTGATAAGGGATGTGTATGAATGTTCATGTGATTAGAGGCAACAAGTAAGTCCAGAGGGAAGTTACTTTTGCTTGATGTTATTTAATCACCAAATAATTTCTTTGGTATCATTTCACATACTGCCAATGTAAGTCACAGATTTAAAGTAATCTCCTTCCTCCAGGGGTTGGTTTCAATTGTGCGTTTTTTTTTTGTTTTTTTTAAATAATATTGGTTTCTTTACACATTTTCCCTCAATATGAGAATGGGGCTCTCTCCATGCTGCCCCGGAATTTGGACTACGGCATGTGAATATCTGTGTGCTCCAAAGGGCTGCCTTGTGTCTCCCCCACATGGAGGCTGCAGGCACAAACCAAAAGGTTCCTAATCCTCTTCAAACAGGATTACATTAATGCAAACTAGGAACCTTTTAGTTCATACCTGCAGTGTCCACATGAGGGAGTTACAGCGCAGCACTTTGGTGCGCACTGCTATTCACACCCCTATAATAATCCAAACTGTGGGACAGTGTACACTTTTCCTCAGAATGGGAAGTAGCCTCTCTTTCCATGAAACACCTGGATCTGGCTTATTTGGAAGATATATAGTCATTAGAAATAGCCAGTCTGGTTTGGGAAAAAATATGTAAAATTCCACCTCTCCGTCTTTTGAACTGATCTTGAAATGAATTGAATTTTGAGGCACTACAGATTTCAGATACAGTTTTCCCCAACGTTTGGGCCCTGAGCCTACACAGACTTGCACAGTTAAGTAATCTCTTTGAGTTCAATGGAACAACTCGGGTAGATACAGTTACTTATGTGTGCAAGTGTTTCCAGGATTGGGACCATTGTTTGCAGCTGTGAGAAGAAAAGCAATGAGCAGGGCAAGAAAATCTGTTGTTGTCGTCAGGTGCAACTTTATGGACTCAGTGGTTTGGATAGCCGGATGGGCACGTGAACTTTGGGATCATTACCCATTCTGAAGTACAGACTTTGAAACTTTTGAGGTTTGCACATTACCAATTATGCATAGATCCAGCTATAGTTATTCCATCAAGTGGGGGTAGAAAGCTGACTCTGCAATCAGTGAAGAGTTTTGCTTGCACCACAGGTTTTTTTTTAAATTATAGATAGATACAAGAAAGTTGGGGAAAAAGAGCAAACAGAATCGGTCCTTTGAGATCACCTGGTTATTGTGTTAGGTTGCTGCACTGTGACTCTTGGTTTATTAATGCCCATAATTCATTCTGCAGGAGGCACACATACAACGCTGCCAACTTCATTGTTTCAAAATGTTAGAGGAGGGAAAAGTCAATTTATGCCACAAAGTGGCTTGACCAGCTAATTTATAATTGACTTACAAGTGATTGGTTCCCCTTTATGGGAAGGGTAATACAGGGAAATCCAGAGGCAGGACTGGAATTTCAATCAGATGCTGTTACATGTATGTAGTTGTACTTCCATCTACACTGTGATAAGGCAGTACTGAACTCCAAAGCAGCAGGCTTAGCTTGGGGCTTGGAGAACCACAAGTGGCAGCTCTGACAGTGCAAGTGAAAATCAATGTCTAGTGGACCTTTCCTAGAAGAAGCCTGGATTCCATGAAGAGAGGGACTTCTAAATCTTTCAGCCTGCCTTGAATCTGGTAAAAATAGGAGAGTGTCAGTTATGTACTAATCTGGCATGGGTTTTGCGGGGGGTTAGGGGCTCCTACTGGTTCAGTGTAAGGAGGAAAAGCAAAGACAAATCAGTATATTGTAATTTTCTATCTGAAAGTCCTCTTTTAAAAGGCTAGGTTCCACCAGCTAAAATGGAGGATGCTTCTGTTGTACTGAATTGTCCTACTTAGGGTTCCTTTAATCTTTGGCTCCTTTCAGTCAGGCCCTTCCACCGTGTCTTAGTCTCCTTTCCCTGCCATACCTTTTAAAAAAAACATTAAACCCTATATATTCCCTTAATCTCCTCTGGCTAGAGTGAAGGGAGGAGCTACCATCACCGGTGACGAGAAGGCAGCATGGTTTAGTGCCAATGTCCCCAGACCGTAGGACATGGCCCCCTAAGTGGGTGCAGAGGAACATTTGGGAGGCACCCAGTGGGACCCGGGCCAGCCCCCACAGGGGGTGGGAAGGGAGCACCATGCTTCCAGTCCTGCTCCATCCCTAGCCTTGCTCCTCCCCCATCCCTGTTCAGCCCCAGTCCTGCTCTGCCTCCAGGCCCGGGCCAGCCCCCGTTGTGGGTGGGAAGGGAGCACCATGCTTCCATCCCCACTCTGGCCCAAGACCAGCTCCACCCTCAACCCCTTTCAGCCCCCAGTCCTGCTCTGCCTCCAGGCCAGATCCGCCCCCAATTCCAGCTCCATGCTGCCCCCTGTTCTGCCTCATTCCCTTTCCACCTCCAGACCAGCTCCGCCTCTAGCCCCAGCTCCCGCCCCATTGCCAGTTCTACCCCCAGCTCCGCCTTCAGCCGAAGCTCCGCTGGTGAGGAAACCTTGGCTGTATAGTAATGGGGGGGGGGCGTTGACATATTCCGTTAATGGTGTGGGGGACACGACTGGAAAAGTTTGTGCACTACTGGTCTAGTAGCTCAGACATTTAGCTAGGAGTCAGGAGACCTAGGCTCCATATTCCTGCCTCTGACACTGACCTACTCTATAACCTTTGGAAAATCTCTGTGCTTGTTTTCCCTCCTACCTTTGTTTGTCTTGTCTGTCTAGATTGTACGCTTCTGGGGGCAGGAACTGTCTCTTACTATACATATGTACAGTGCCTGGCACAATGGGGCCCTGATCTCAGTTGGGTGTTACCGTATTACAGATAATAACAACAAGGAATAGAAGAGAAGAGCAGGAAAGAAACAGCATAAACACAAGTTGGTATTTACTGTTTTCCTATCCAATGGGCAACTGCAATACTGCATTCCTGCCACCATGCGTATGCAATTATAAATCAGCTGCTCTCCCCACAGCCACTCCCATCATTCAAAATGGTGTCTCCCAAGTTAACATGGAACAGGCTTTGCCAGCTTTTCCTATGCTCCCAGTTGCAGATGCTGTTTTGGTGTTTGTTATTACTACTTCAAGCCCAGGGGTGCGGCAGCACCCTTTGTACCCCCAGTTCCAGCACCCCTGCATACATCCTGCTTCCTATGTCTCCCCTTCAGGTCTCTATCCTAGACCTCAAATTCAGTGGCTCCATCCCATTGCCGCCTGCTTAATGGCAGATTGCTTCATCATAGAGAGATGCCCAGAGTTTGTAGAATTGAAAATTGTCTAAGAAGAGGCTCCTTCAATGGGTTAAAAAATATGAACACTGATGGACAAACTTTCTTTTCAGAACCTGGTAGTGAGGTTCCCTCAAGCCCTTAAACTCTGTGAAAATGAAAGACCTGGAGGAACAGTTTATTGTGTCCTTTCTTGCTCCCTAAGAAAGGTTATCCCACTCTCCAGGCAGCTATATATATATGAACAGTTGCTAATAGAAATGAAAAATATGCATGGAAGTGGGTAGCCCAAAAATATTAGCGGGTGTAGAACAAAGCTACAGAATGTGCTAACTGGTACATCACAAGTTTGAGAATTGTAATATTGCCAAAAATTAAAAATTAGGAGGCTGGCTTAAAAATGAGTTTAGAAAGAAATTTTGGGTTCATTTTAATTCCCTTTGGGAAGGTCAGATTTTCAAGCTTTCATCTGCAAGTGTGTGTGTGTGGCGGGAGGAGGGATAAGAAACTATTTTTATTTTAATGAAAGCCAAGGGTCCCATGTAATCACATGACTCTAGGAGCTGGGGCTTTAAGAAAAACATTAACTGACACAAGACTCAGAATAATATTGTGAAAGCTGACAGCACTTTAATTGAGGTGAATGGTGATCACAGAAGGTGTGTGTTGGGGGGGAATTCTGGCCTCACTAAAGTCAATAGCAAAACTCCTATTGACTTCAATTGGGCAAGACTTTCACGCCAGATATACAGGCAATAGAGTGAGAATCAGGAGAGTGGGTGGTAACTTCACCAGGTATCCCAGCTGCATACGTGTTACGGTGCCAACTTAGACTATGTCTTCACTAGAAACATTGCATCAGCACCATTGTAATGCTTCAGTGTAGACCAGGGGTTCTCAAACTGGGGGTCAGGACCCCTCGGGGTCACGAGGTTATTACATGCGGGGTTGCGAGCTGTCAGCCTCCACCCCAAACCCCGCTTTGCCTCCAGCATTTTTAATGGTGTTAAATATATAAAAATGTGTTTTTAATTTATAAGGGGGGGGGTCGCAATCATAGGCTTGCTATGTGAAAGGGGTCACCAGTACAAAAGTTTGAGAACCACTGGTGTAGACACTCCCTTCGCTGGAGTTAATTCACCTCCCCAGGAGGATGTAGCTAGGGCAACAGAAGAATTCTATAAATTGACCTAGCGCTGTTTGCACCAGGGGTTAGGTTGGTTTACCTACATCGCGGGGGGATGGGGATTTTTCACCTCCCTGACTGATGTAACTGGGTCAACCTAACTCTTCAGTGTAGACCTGGCCATGGTTGCAGTTGTGCTGCTGAGAAACTAGTGGAAATGTTTTAATGGGGAAAAAAAAATTTTTTTTTTAAGAAACATTTTTCAGATTTTTTTTATGGGGGAAAAAAAGTCATTGAGATTTTAAAATTAAAAAAAAATTGGTAATTGCTAATTGCGCCTGCCTGTGGGACTACAGGGGGTTCAAACAATGAAGGAAGAGTCTGACTGGCCCTGCTGTTATTTGGGAGGACATGGGCTGCCTTGAATTTGCTTTTCCTTTGCTCCCTGTGTTAAGTTGACGGAGGGAAATGGGGAGTTTAGGCCCATACCTGAGCCAACAAAGCATCACCCATGTGTCGGGTCCTCAGTTGATGTAAATCTGCCTAACCCCCTTTACTTCAATAGAGCTACAGCTCTATACACCAGCTGAGGAATTGGGCCTGTGTCTGTAATGCCAACTGTGTGTTAGCTGGTGTTCAAAAGAAACGTCCTAAGGGAATAGTTCTACTGAAGCAGACTGCACCGTTTTCTGTATCGAAGGTCACATCCAGTTGTGTGATCGGTGTTGAGTTATTACGCCTTTAAAAGAGGGTGAGCCCTTCTGCCTTACTCCTTGCCTTCTCTGTTTTCCATGCTGGTGTTACGGAAGAGCCGCAAACATTCTGCACATGCTCCACGTGTTTCACAAACCATGATTTTGATTCTGAGCTAACTCCTCTAGCTCAGTTACACAGTGGATTGTACAAAACTGCAGGTTGCTATCATTATGTCTGTCCCTGTAAAGTACTTTGCACTGTAGGAATGATTTGGCAGGGCACAGGGGATGCTTTTGCAAGAATGTCATGAGATCAAACCTTTTAATGTCCATAAAAGACAGGATGTCAATTTAGAGCCTTGTCTGTCCCTTGCATTTTAAGCCGAGAAATGATTTAGTAAGTACAGTAAATTGCAATTATTTCAGTCTGCAACACTCTGGCAGCTGTTTAAATAGCAAAACTTTCTTCCAGAAATGTGATATATGGATGGAAGAGAGAGAAGTTTCAAAGAGGGAGTTTTGTTTAATAGGGAAAGACTATTAACATTAATTTACTGACAAGAGAGAGCTAGCTTCCGTTACAGGAAACACCCCTTCCAGAGCCCTCCCACACTCACTGGTAATCCAAGCATGGGTTCCCATTTTACTGACGAGACAGGAGAAAACCCCAAAGATTTGGGATAGGATTCTGCAGCTGTGAGAGCTATTTCAAAGCCTATTTCAAAAAGTTGGCAACACCAAGGGAGCTGGAACACTTTTTATAGTGGGGGTGCTGAGAGCCATTGAACCAAACTGTAAACCCTGTATATAATGGAAACCACATCAAGCCAGGGTGTGCGGCAGCACCTCCCACACCCCTAGTTCCAGCAGGTCTGGGCACCACTGTAAGTGAGTTGAGTGTTGATCAAGGCAAGGGGTACAATTCTGGCTCTGTGGAAGTCAATGGCAAAACTTCCATTGACTTCCAGGATTTCACCCAAGAAGCACAAGCACCCGAATGATATCCAGGAGACTGGGAAAACAAATCAGAGCTGAGGGTATCAATCTGTGACTGAAACATGCCTGGGCAAAAGGAGAAATGTAATTTTCAGTACACTGAAGTTTACCTAGACTATTGTATTATACTTTGCCTAAAGACAGACACCATTTCCCACAATTCACATGGGAAAGAGAAATGCCAGCGTGCAGAAATAGCAGCGTATGCCAGTTTTAGATGAATTAGATTGGTAGTTTTAAGAGGATAAAAGCTACATGCGTCGCACGAGATGGGGATGTGGGATTCAAGCCGCTTGGCTAGCTCATTGGTGTTATCACAAAAGCCTTTAGTTGTAAGGTAAAGGACTACAGCAGTCAAAACAGTTTTATTTTGCAGGACCCAACTGACCAAGAAATAGTTGTTTATCTACTCTTTAAAATATGCCATGAAGTAATGGGAGCTTGGGGAGCTTGGTATAGTGGTATGACTTTACCATCCGTAGCTAATTGCATCCCAGATTATGAAGGAAGCTATCATGAAGGGATGCATGTGGGATTTTTTCCCCTTCACAAGAAACACACTTTGAAGTTACAGTATTTACTGATAGATAATGAGAGGTACAAAGAAAATCATAGAATGTCAGGGTTGGAAGGGACCTCAGGAGGTCATCTAGTCCAACCCCCTGCTCAAAGCTGGACCAATCCCCAGACAGATTTTTGCCCCAAACGGCTCCCTCAAGGATTGAACTCACAACCCTGGGTTTAGCAGGCCAATGATCAAACCACTGAGCTATCCCTTCCCCCCTCATCTTAGTACCATTCAATCATCTCTGGAAATGAAGGAATTCTGTTGATCTGGTACCTACATGGCCACCATTGGTTTAGTATTTAAACAACTCACAATCTGTTAATGTGTTGTGAGGCTAAACGCCTCTGTGAGGTGGGGGACTACCATTATCATCCTCTTACTGCTGGGGAAGTGAGGCACAGGGAGGCTAGATGACTTGCCCTGGTCTGTGTCTCAGCAGGGATTGAACCAAGGTCTCCCAATTCCTAGGCTGGTGCCCTAACCACTAGCTCATCCTTCCTCTTCTTGTGTTTGCTATGCCAAACCCTGGATAAAAAAAACAAACCCCAAACCAAACCCCTATTCCCAGGTCCTTAGTTATCAAACAGTTGCTGTGGATTATGGCTCTACAGGGGAGCCTAACTTTAACATTTGGCAGAAGTGGGCAGAGTCTAGTTTTTTGTTTTTGTTTGGGTCAGGTCAGCGTATTCTAGTGTAATAACAAACACTGAGACGTGGCGGTGCCAGCTGGACAGCTGAGGCTTTGACATTCTTAAATCCTCTGCTGGATTTAAATGTTATCATTGTTTGCACTTCTCACCCTCAGTGAGTTGTGTAGTGCATTCTACTTTCCCTGCTAGGGAAAAGTGGGCGAGGGAATTAAAATCCTGCTGTTAAAATGAGCCACCGCACAATCTACAGTCCTCCTGAATACTTAACTGAAATGTGTCACCCTAATTATAAATGAGGGAACTAGAGCCACTAATGTTATTGCTTGCTAACAATGCTCACGGCATGGGCAGTTTATCAAAAACAAAAGCCTGTCTCTTTCATGCATGTAAGATTAACATTTAATTTGTTTCAAGCCAAAATCCCCATTATTGCATTATCCATCAGGTGCAACAAGACAGGGCTACTATGACGATGCTGGAACTCAGAAAGGCCACAGACAGTGCTCTGTGAAGCACATTTTGGTTTCTATTTGCTATGACAAATACATTTCAGAACAAAAGCAACCTGTTCCTGCTCTGCTTCCTGTGTGGTTAAGTATCAACTTCATAAAGCCTTCTGTGGTACTGCCTTGCTTGTGTTGCGAAGGAGCGAGTTGTCAACTACACACATGCTTTATTTAGCATTGGCTTATCAAGGCCTTTATTAAAGAGATTGAGTTGGAAGAGAGAGGCAGATTGGTTTGATCTTTCATTCCTTCAGTGCCAGTAAAAAGTTTAAGGTAAGCTAGTGAGGGGGATTTGGTGGATTGGAGAGGGGCTGGTCTTTCACCTCGAGGTTCAAGTTCTGAACCTGCCTCCATCAACAGTGACCAAAAACCCCTGGTGGCTGTTTAGTGGAGATGAGCCTGGTGGTCTTGGTCCAGGCAGGAGCAGTTCTGACAGATGTGCAACCAGTTTCCTCTCAGCTTCTCTTCATCCCAAGCCTGTCTGTCATCTGGACCCTTTTTCTCCTAGGCTTCCTGTCATGAGTCTCCCTCTAGACTTCCTCTTTTTAGTCTAACCCCAGCTATTTGTGTGTCTGCCCCTTTTCTCACTTATCCTTCCCTTCCCTAAGTCTGCTTGTCCCAGAATCCCCTCTTGTTTTCTAGTGAAGTGAGCAAGTATATAGAACTGATCATAAGTAAAGGCAGGAGAAAGACATGAGCCATTTTATATGAGTTGGGGACTACAGAGAGCTCTAAATGTGCTAAATTGCTAGTTGATTGGCAGCTCCCTCAAAGAAGTGGAGAACAGAGTGGGCCACGGAGAATGAAGTAATCTTTCCTTCCTGGAGAGATCAGGAGCAAGGCACAATGGAAGAGGAAGCTTGCATTCTGTACCTGTTTCGTGGATAACCAGAGTCCAGTCTCTAAGGCTGTCAAGCCAGTTCTTTTCACAAGTACTACAGGCACAAAAAAATGTTCAAAATTATTCAGTTAGTTGAAAATCAGTATCTTCTGACAGATGATTACGGGCTACCCTCAAAGGAACACCTTAACATCCATGGCTAAAATGAACATAGAACTGGAAGGGACCTGCTAGGTCACTAAGTCCAGTTGCCTGCTAACACAGGCCACCCTGTCATATAATCTTGTCATTTAATGAACGTGGGCTGCTGCAGGTCTCCCAGCAAAGGTTTCTCAGAACCCTTCATAACCTGGTGGTGAGATATGGCTTGATCCCAAGGGTAAACAGGATCGGAACTGAATCTGTCTGAGGTGGTTGGGTTTAGTGGCTGGAATACGTCAAACCTTTGTGAATTCAGTGACTAGTTAAAATACTAATAGTGGTCAAAATTTTTCATTCAAAATGTTTTGTGGGTTATTTTGATGAAAGATTACTTTTTATCAAAACAGAAATTTCTTTGGAAAATATTGGTTCCCCCCCCCCCTTTTTGGGGGGGGGCGCGGGGCAGAAGATTTCATCAAGTCAAAAAATTTATTTTGGAATTTTTGAGGAAAAATGTTGATGAAAATGAAATTTTTTTCTTTTTCAATGAAATTTTTCACAGGGACAAAAGCCATTTCCCAACCAGCTCTCGCTGTTACTTGATGATGATTGCGTCATCACATAGCTGCAAATGTGTTGTGCTGCCAACCCAGACTCAGAAAGCGCCGCATTCCTAGGCATGCACCTCCGAACATGAGTAGGCTAGAGTTTGCACAGGAGTTGAATTGGGGGGGGGGGGGGGGAAAGGTGGTTGTGCACTCCTGTACCCCACCTACAAAGTGATCTCGTTTTCCGCCTTATACATCCTTCTGAATTTGGCCTAGTTCATTTAAAAAAAAAAATTCTGAAAAAACAAGGTTTTTCAAGCACATCCTGTAAAATGTTTGATTGAAGATGGGACCTTATGTTCCACAGTGTGGTAGCTGAAATTCTATGGGTCAGATTCTCAGCTGGTGTACATTAATGTAGCTTTATTGACCTCAGTAGGGCTACGCTAATTTACATGAGCTGAAAATCTGACACTCAGCATTTGAGTTTTACGTTAAATAAATTACACTAGGGCAAGCATTCAAACAGATCTGATTTTAAAACTTGAAAATATGGCCAATATAAATGGATTCCACAGTTTTGTTTGTTGAACTGATTTATGGAGTGCCTACTGATGGGTATCATTTGACCTGTACATCTTTATTATCTCAGATTCATCAGAACAACAGTGCTGCTATGTTTTTGGCTGATCTCTGCACCAAGAGTCAGATTTTTAAAGAGCTTAGGGCCAGACAGGGCCGGTGCAAGGAAGTTTTGTGCCGTAGGCGAAACTTTCACCTTGCGCCCTCCCCCAGCCCTGCGGCAGCTCCCCGCCCCCCCCTCCACCCTGAGGCACCCCCCCCCCCGTGGCAACTTCCCCCCCCGCCCGGAGGCGCCCCCCCACGGCAGCTCCCCCCCCCAGCTCACCTCTGCTCCGCCTCCTCCCCGAGCACGCCGCCCCCGCTCTAATTCTCCTCCCCTCCCAGGCTTGCGGCGCCAAACAGCTGATTGACGCTGCAAGCCTGGGAGGCGGGAGAAGTGGAGCGGTGACCGCGCGCTCGGGGAGGGGGGCGTAGGAACGATGTAAAAAAAAATTGGGGGCACCGCTTTTTGGCGCCCCCAAATCTTGGCGCCCTAGGCAACCACCTAGTTTGCCTAAATGGTAGCACCGGCCCTGGGGCCAGATTTTGAGTTGCTCAGCACCCGCAATTTTCAAAAGTGCTCCACATCCAAAAGATCTCATTTTGACGCAGGTGGAGAGATTTTGAGAAGATTTCAACATGCTCCGTAAATGGGAGCTGAGCTCTTTTGAAAATCTGATGCCAAGAAAACACCATATGGGTTTGTCATCTCACTGTAACAGCAGCAGTTTCAGATTCTAGAGATCTGCATATTATAAAAGTTGTCAAACTACCAAAAAGCTCTTTTGACCTGCCATTTAGTGCACTTTTGTGACTTATCTTCAAATATTTTTGTTTGTTCCCAGCTGTATATCTTTGATTTCTGTTTCATACAAACAAATATGCCTTCACCAATCTGATGTTGGTGATAATGTTGATAACATCTCCCTTACTATGAACTCTAAACAAACCTTTTAGAGTCTTCTGCCAAGAGACTGTGTGGTTTTTTTTGGCTATTTTATTTAAGTTTATGTAATAAATTGTACCTTGAAAGTTCTTAGAATTCAATTTAATCTTACATGGATCCAGTACTGAAGAAACAGATGGATTTCTTAAACACAATGTGAATGTTTCCATCAAAATTCCTAGGAAGGAAAATGTTGTTTGATGGGAAAGACACATAAGAAGCTATAGGACAACTGTTGATACAGTATTGCTTATTGTGTTTTCCTTTCTCCCTTAGGTTTCAAAGTCTCAAAAAGCCTACTTTACAGCCAATGAGAATGAAGATCTTTCTACAAATATGAATGGACTAATAATGGAACAAATTCCAACACACCAGGTTCTATTTACTGCCTTTTGAGCTGGGTCTTCCAGTTGCCAACATAAGGGTATTTCAGTTTTATTGTCACCAGAAGTTACTTTTCTTGGAAAATATAATAGTCAACTCAGAGACTAGTTTTTGCACTTGAAAATCACAGGCTAGAGGCCCAAGATCTGAAGAGATTACACACTGAAAGCCAAATATATATATTTAAAAATGTATTTTCTTTTAGTTACACATACAGTGTGTATGTGATACATTATGGACTAGACCATATATATAATGTCTGGAATTACTGTATTGTGTAACAGATCCATAACACTCCTAGTACCTTTGCGGTTGTCACTCCTTAGCAACTTGGAACTTTGCTGTGACAGCAAGGGTGAAACTCGTATCCTCTGTGCTCCACAACCACAATCCTTGAATGTGAGATCAAAGAGAACCTCTACCAGCTGCTAACAGTATAAGGCTTATGACACACAATTGAGCATGGTGCTTAGATTCCATGGTGAAAGGTGCCTGTGTAAAACTTAACAGTTCTGACTTTATGCAGGGCATCAAGTAATAGTACACACAAGCCAGTTCATTAGAATATATTTACATAGTCCGTTCTCTTCTACAGAAGTGACAATGCAACTTTCTTGATATATCCTAACTGATAGATTATTTTATATCTGATTGGGTCGTAGAACTTCCATGGCAGGAAAGTTTTGGGTGAGAGTCTAAGGGACTCAGAGGCATCTTTCATTATACTTAAAGTATGTGTCTAAATCCTCTTGTTGAAAATCTCAGCAGAGTTTCATTTCCATCCTGTGTACAGCACTATAAGAACCGTACTCTAAAAGAGCCAAATTCTACCTTGGGATGCACATGCAGCTCACAAGTTTTAGAACTGAAACCGAACAAGCTGTTTGTCTGCTTTCTAGCTGATTGCAGATTCATTCCTTGCACGTGTGATACAGCCTCTATTAGGCACTGTAAAAGCAATGCCAGGGCTGAGACTGCCTGACTTTTTTTTGGCCTGGTCCACACTAACCCCGCACTTCGAACTAAGATACGCAACTTCAGCTACGTTAATAACGTAGCTGAAGTCGAAGTACCTTAGTTTGAACTTACCGCGGGTCCAGATCCGTCAGGCAGGTTCCCCCGTCGACTCGGCGTACTCCTCTCGCGGAGCAGGAGTACCGGCGTCGATGGCGAGCACTTCCGGGATTGATCTGGGATCGATTTATCGCGTCTAGACAAGACGCGATAAATCGATCCCAGAAGATCGATTGCTTACCGCCGGACCCGGAGGTAAGTATAGACGTACCTTTGTTAATGGTGAAGTGCCAAATACTTGGATTGGGAGGAACCTGGGGATTGCTGTTAGTAAAGATGAACTGTTCAAGCTTCATAGGCCAGGTGAGAGCTGCACTGCTCTTCAGTGCCGTGTGCTCACTGATTAGGAATACTCCCGTGGATTTGAATCACTGTAAACATAACAAGCTTTACATGGTTCTAGTTTTAGGGCAACCATGGATAAAACCAAGGAGAAATTAGCTATTCTCTGTCATTTTACCAGCTCCTTTTTTGTAGGAAGACAATAATGATAGCTGAAATGGAAGAGCCGCAGGGATCAAATGAAAAATGTAAGGATAATCTCTATCTCCTCCTTTTGAAAAGTAGTGCAGAAGATGATCTGCTTGAACTTTAAAATGCTGTGGCAAGAAACTTTCCTGAATCTACTTTCCAGCTACTAATGGGGCTGGTGAATGCCCTGTGCATCAGCAAGCAGTTGTCAGAGCCTAATGCTGCATGCCTCTGAGTTATCTCCCAAAACTTGGCTTCAGCAACGGAAGACTATTTTGAAAATTCTTTAATGAAGCCAGGCAGGGACATTTTGGAACATGCTTCACAGGGTCAAGGGCATCTGTTTTTTGCATCTACCATGTATCAGTTTGAAAGAGAGACTATTAGCAGCCTCTGATAAGGAGCCCTCCATTAAAGATAGATGAATCTGAGCATGAGCAGCTTGAGACTTTTGCCAATTATTTTAATATTCAGATAGACAAGTTGGGTAAGGAAATATCTTTTATTGGACCAACTTTTGTTGGTGAAAGAGACAAGCTGTCCAGCTATACAGAGCTGTGGAAGCAGAAAAAGAACTGTCAGAAAAGAACTGCAATGCATGACAGTTTGTTAGCAAGAGTCAGGCTAACTGTAGCCCTGATAACGCGAGATTTGTAGAAGCGAGGATTGTGTGAGGCGGGTGAGAAAGTACTGTGTGAGAAGTTATTGTGACCTTGTATAGATAAGGTGTAGAAGACCTTGTGTAGATAAGGTATAGGAAATATTGTATGTTGGCAAGAGTCAAAACAATTAAGAAATAAGATATCAAGATGGCTTATGTATAACAAAATGCAGCTGTCCCTCATTATTTTCTGTAATGAAAGGTATAAATGCTTGTTGTAATTAGGTATCAGTGAGAGAGACCTGCTTGGCTCTCTCCCTCTGCACAATTGTGAGAGTGAATAAAGCTTCTGACTTGCTGTACCCAAACAAAAAGTGAGAACTCAGTTTTTCTCCGACAATTTGGGGGCTCGTCCGGGAATAAAAGATTTGAATTTGTTTTTGGGTAACAAAATAGCAGATAAAAGATCTGGTAAAAAGATAGAGAAGGACAGTGCCCCTGGCTCTGTGTGGTCGAGCTGTCACTTTACTAGGGGTGCATGGAGATTTTGTAAGCACAAAAGAAACAGTTACACCTTGTGTAGAAATTGATGTGGCTAGTGTTATGGAAATTGAATTGTGGAGAGGATGTGCATTTTCCCCAGAACATGTGCAGTGTATATTGTAGCAGAGGTAAAAGAAATGCAAACCTACCAGTATAGGTTGTGTTGTCTTTTTCAGATCACTGGGTGTTTGAAAGCAGGAGCTAGAAGTAAAAGGCAATCAAAAGTCTGGGAAAGTTAATTGTGTCCCTTTTAAAGTAAGAATCTTTAAGCTGTGGATAGCTTTGGATCTGGAAGCAAGCCAGAAAGCATCTGTATTAATGCAATTTTCTAACTAATAAGGTAGAAGCCACTGAAACCTGGGCTGCCTATGAAACAAATACAAGGAAATATGGGGTAATTCCTCTGTTTTGTCTAAAATCAACAAGAGTATGTGTATATAAAGGAAATATTTTAAGCAATGACTGACTACCCAGAAGGGGTAGACCTCTGTTCTTTTGTCTTTCAGATCATCAGAGAAAACGGATGCCAGCTGAACAGCATTCAATGTACCATGCATTTACTGGTACAATAGGAATTATTTTTGTGTTCTTTGTCCTGTCTTGTGGTGTTTGTCTTGTGGCCAGAATTGTTGGGTTTAATAATTTCATAAGACAGTCTAGTTCAAAATTAAATAGAAGGGTTAAATCAAAAAAAGCAGATACTTGTTTTATTCAACTTGGAATACAAAGTGTTTGGATAAATCAGGAAAATGTGATATACTAAAGTCTAATACAGTTGCTTAAGTAAGAAAAAGAAACTTCATTGGCCAGATTTTTAATTGAAAAAATTGTTGTTAAAATTTGCATACCAACAGTCTTTGGAAGCAAGGACATGGAAGGTTAACCCACTCCCCATATTGCCCATGGGATCCTTCTGGCTACCTCAGATTTCTAGCCAGAGGGCTGGGGAGGGAGGAAAGCTATTGGACACCTGAGGTTGTACCGAGTGAACTCCTCAAAAGTGGGTGTGCTTGTCCTGGTTTGTTGCTCCAAAGCTCTGTAATAAAGTTATTTTACTGGAAGGGTGTACATGGCATACATTGAATAAGACGACTAATGTACTGTATAATGGCAATGTGTATGTGTTCATTGTTGGGAAAAGGTGTATGAGTGAAGAGTGGACGTTTCCTTTGTAGGTTAAAAGAAGCCAAGAAGGGGAGAAGGAAAAAGAACAGAATGAGTTAACTGAGGAAAAAAATAGCTAGCAAGCTCAGTCCAAAGATAAGACGTTGGCCCCATCCAAGGATACTACCCACAGCTAAGACTTGGCTGACAGCCAAGAAAAGGGGGGGCCTGAATGTGCCCAACAACTATGATATCTGCAAAACACTGCCAGGCATTAATGAAATGTGTTAGGTTTCTTTTCTCACAGATAAAAGAAGTGCTACCCAAAGACCCTAGCAGCCCTGCCATTCATTGAAACAAGGAGACTGAGTCTATGTAAAGTCCATCAACGAAAGACTGCTTTGGCTCCATGCTGGAAAGGCCCTTTCCAAGTCCTGTTAACCACCAACACCGCTGTGAAGTGCCAAGGACTGCCCACCTGGAACCATGCTTCTTACTGCAAAAAGACCCCTCCACCTGGAGAGGATTCTCCAGCTGCTGATCAGCCTATTTCTCCTGCTAGCTCTGCTGTGCCTCCTGGACAGCAGGGAAGGAGGACAAGGTGAAGTGCTAGTAACCTCTCCTTTGTCCACTGACAGATCTACAATGCCTTTGAATTCTTTTACAGGAATCACACCAGTACAGGGTGAAGTGCTAGTAACCTCTCCCCTGCACTATGGTGAATCACAACTGCTTTTGAAGAAGAAAAGAAGAAACACTCGCTCTGCTGAAACCACCAAAGTCCAGGAATTCCTGACTACAAAAGACATTAAGAACTGGCCCTGGTGGAGAAGACGGAGCATCGTTTATTGGCAAGGAGGGAACTGTGGGGACCGTTCCTGGGAATGCGGGGTCCAGTGGTGGGGTGGATTCTTTCCAGGGGCAGGACTTTGTGCTTATGGACAGGTACCTTCAGGATGCACTGCCCTTCCTAATTGGCTTTCAGAAGATGAATATCAAAACCGCCTTGCCACCACTAGGACTACACCCACTAGTCCCTTGACCCCTGCCACCACCACTGTAACTTACCCAGATACAAACCGTACTGTATATTCCAATGAAACCCATTGGCCAAGGCTTTCACATCTTAGTGATTTACTGAAATTTTGTTCAGAGAAATTATTCTTTAAAGTTCAGGATAATGTATATGAGCAAACAATTGAATGGAAAACAAATGGATCAGTAGAGATAGAAATACATGATATCACTACCAGCGAACCCCAAGAATTAATAATTGCAATTGATGGGTTCTATAGTGAAGTAGATATGATGGTTGTTCCTGGAACTTGTACTGTGTTAAATGAGAGAGGCCCTTATTGTTATTTGGTCACCCAATTAGTGAATAATCAGACAAATACCCAAATTGTTCACAGGGGGCTGCCATTAGATTAGCACAACAGAGGGCTTGGGTTATTTCCTCTAGAAAGAAGAGAGACTTGACCGGATCCCTGTGGGATGGGGCCAATAGTGCAGCAGCAGTGTGGAATATTTTTAAGAACCAGGAACATGATGAGAAATTGGGCCAACTAGAGAAGGCCATTGGCCTTGTTTCTGGAGCACAACTAACCCAGGTACAGGCTGGAGTTGGTGAGTTACATGTTATTTCCGCCCTTAGTTCTATGACCCAGAAGTTGCTAAGAGAGATGGTACTGAATATCACTGAGGCTGGGAAGGCATTGCAGTGGGATCTAGCATGTTCAGAGACTCAGGATTTCCTGAATGACCAGCTGATGTCCATTCGGAATGATCTAGAACATCAGGCTTGGCCCACTGCCCTTACAGACACATCAGGAGTACCATCTGATCTGTGGCCATGGAGACTTACTTGGAAACTTTCTGGATGGAAGTGCGGACGTTCTCAGTGCTCCTTCCAAGCATATGGACCGGTAAAGGGGGTGTGGGCTCCTACATACCGTATCCTGCCGGGTCCATGGGGAGGATGCATGTGGGATTGGATAATTCACCGAGACATCTGGGAAATTAGACCACCTGATATGCCCAATCGATTTTTAGTCAGTGCTCCTGGGATTACACCTCACATTTGGATGGGGTTAGGAAGTCAGTGGACATTTTGGCCATTAGAACCCCACAGCTTCAGTGTAACCGTAAACTGGAGCCAGGAGAAGTTGTCACTGTTTATGACTACGTTTGCTGGGAGGGTAGGGGACAAGGAACTACCCTGACAGGACACTTACTTTTTCAAGCTAACGATAGCTGTGTGTATGTTAATGACACCACATTACAAGACATACATTTTAATCTCACTACCACTGCAGGCAATCATATTATTTACTGGCCTGCAGATAGAGCTTTCCAAGTAGCCCTTAGGTTCCAGATACCCTTTAATTGGACTAGTTTAGTACCTGATAGATTTCAGAATTTGTTTTCACTGTTACCAGAGATTCAGAAAATCTCTGAAGTACAAGGGCAAATTCACATGCTTCAAAACATATATCAAGTTGAAAAGTATGCCTTTCAGACTGCTTATAGAGTATCCACTTTATGTACTAAGTATAATGTATTGTGCTTTGTAACTAAGGCTGTACAACAACCCCATTATAGTTTTGCTATGGGAATGTTATTGCTTGTATTGTTATTAGTTAGCTTAGGATTATGTTATTGTTGTTGTAAAAGACGTAATAATAGTAATACCTTTCATGTTCATGCTAATCATGCATTGTCATTACATCCAATCAGAACCGCTAAAATTGAAACATCTGATATAGAATCTGAAGTCCAGGACTTGATGCAAATAGAGGTTTGAGAATGTTTGTTGTACTAGAAGTACAAAAGGGGGGGTTGTGGAAGCAGAAAAAGAACTGTCAGAAAAGAACTGCAATGCATGACAGTTTGTTAGCAAGAGTCAGGCTAACTGTAGCCCTGATAACGCGAGATTTGTAGAAGCGAGGATTGTGTGAGGCGGGTGAGAAAGTACTGTGTGAGAAGTTATTGTGACCTTGTATAGATAAGGTGTAGAAGACCTTGTGTAGATAAGGTATAGGAAATATTGTATGTTGGCAAGAGTCAAAACAATTAAGAAATAAGATATCAAGATGGCTTATGTATAACAAAATGCAGCTGTCCCTCATTATTTTCTGTAATGAAAGGTATAAATGCTTGTTGTAATTAGGTATCAGTGAGAGAGACCTGCTTGGCTCTCTCCCTCTGCACAATTGTGAGAGTGAATAAAGCTTCTGACTTGCTGTACCCAAACAAAAAGTGAGAACTCAGTTTTTCTCCGACAATTGAACAAATAAGAAACAGTGAAGGAAGTAGGTTTGTGCATATGAATACAGAATATGTGGATGTTGTGAGTATCACCGAATTTCTGATCTGTGGTCTTCAGTGAGGTCAGATGTTCAGCTGAAGACTAGTTACTATTAAGCAGTTCTGTCCAAGTGAGCTTTCACCTGTTTGTGTGTTGCCTCATCACAGTTTATTCCACAATAGTGACAGGACTCCTGCTCATTGTTGTTCTGCTCATGTCTGATATGTGCAGTTCACCTTGTCTTTTTTGTTTCCTTGTTTGTTGATGTAAGCAGGGCTTCAGAAGAAGTGCTTTGGAGACATGGTACCAGGAGCTCGTTATACGTTGAGAGACCTGCATCGTGGCGTGCCGTAGGATATCAGCTCCCATGCAGTACTGATAGGAATAAGGACATCATAAAGGTAGAATACACTGGGCCAAATTTGGGATGGACATAAATGGCGATATGAGTTCTAACTTATCCGCATGTCAGAAATGAGGGCAAGTGCAAATTACCTGCTAAAGTAGCAGAACAGTACTGGCTATTCCATCTCAGTATTTACTGGCAGGCAGTGCTTGTCACCACAATATTTGTGCATCCACAGTAATGTTCTGAGCTGGGTTAAAGCTTGCTATGGGTTGAATTAAACCCTCATTGAAACTAATGTGTGAACGTGCCCTTCATTTCAGATTGCTATAAGAGAGACAGTTAAGGGGCCCCACCTAAAGTAAGGCCTAAGAGCCTGCCCAGAGACTAGCACCATGTGGGCTGAAGGTTCCATTGGGTATTGTTCTGACCAAGTGGGGGTGTGGGTCTGTGGGCATGGAAAAAGCCTAGGTAGGGGGCCAGAAGAGTGACTCAAAGGCAGCAAGAAAGCCAAGCAGCAGCCTGTAAGCCTGGTGCGACCTTGGGAGAAGACTAGAGGAAGTTTCTGGGTTGAGGGTGCTGGCTGAAAAAAAAAACTTGGGCTCTAAGCAAAGAAACTATCTCCTGGTTATGGTTCCTCCTGTGTTTGGAGAAGCAGGACTTTGCACATTCCTTGGAAAATAGACAAGATGGCATCAAAGAAAATACTAGACTCCACCATCAAATTCTACTCCCAACTGGATCATTCCCAGGGCCCCAAAGTTTGACTAAAAGCTTGGATCAAAAAGGGGCAACAGTATGATAAGGCTTGTCTATGGTACAATTACAGCTGTAAATATGATACTAACTTGGTACTGAGTGCCTTTCAGCCATGGATTTTGAAGGACTTTTCAAGCACTACTGAGTTAAGTCTTACAGCACCCCTGCAGGAGCGATCGCGACGTACTCTGGGCAACGTTTCCTCTCAGGATGACTTTTCATACATGTTGAACAAGAGGGGTGACAAGAATGACCCTTCTGGGAGGAAGAACAGTTGCATTTTGCTCTCCATTGGGACATAAGTGACTAAAACCATTCTAAGTCGACTTCCTTCCGCCCAGGCTATCTCCTGAAAATATTATTGGCACTTCATGGTCAGTGCTATCAAGGCCAACAAATTATCTGCCTTGTTATTACTAAGACAGCTCCAGAAACACCATTTTGACTATGACCAATCTTATATTTGAAGTAGATTAAGGAGACACTAACAGTGAGAAACTGGGTGAGGCAACCTGGTTTAATCAGAAGGCTTAACTGCCCAGAAGAGGTTTCACTAGAAAGTATTTTGCAGCTGTGGTAGAGAACAACAACCCCTTAATCCAGATATGCACCATGGTAATGTGTCTAAAAAAAAAAAAATCACCAACCCTTCTTCCTCAACACCACAATTAATGCTCCAGTCTCCCCCACACCACCCGCAAATAAATGTTTTCAGATCACTGGTTACATCATGGTGACCTGTGATGATGACATGGTACTTTATATTGCCTAGAATGCTGCAAGTAAAAAAGCCTAAATCAATACAGAATCGGGGAGGGGGGGGAGGAGGAAGCTTCCTGGAGTTGTAGAGCTGTTATTGTAGCTTAATCCGCATGAGAAGGCCTGCTCCCAAGCAAGTGGAAACTATTGTTTCCATAGAAGACAATAATGTGCGTGGTGCCAATCCTTCTTATCTCATGATTACGCTGTAGGTTGGTACTCATCCCCATGGTAAATCTAGTTCACTGATTTTGCTTTCAAGAGTCAGCTCAGGTTCACATAGTAAAGGAAGATTAGTACGTTGGTTAAATGCTTCAGTGATTTACACTAGAACCTAAATAATAGGCTTTAAGCAGCTCTGAGCTGCTTAATTTCAAAAGCAATTGGAACTGAATAATTTATTCACCCTGTTGTTGTTCACATTTCAGAAACTTAGGTGACATCCAGAGTTTGCCCTTCTTCTAAAAATTTGTGTTGTTCAAAAACATAGGAAGCTGCTGGTTTTTGCGAGTTCCAGAAATGTATTTGTTTCAAATAGCCCTTTTGTCTTTTTCATTTCAATAACGCCGTTAAATTGCTGTCAGTCAACAGGAAATGAATTCACACCCACTTTCTGCTTTCACAACACCAAATAACAAGCTCATCTCTTGGAAAGTAAGTCAATCTGAGTGTAGGGTAAGGATCAGTCTAAATATGCAACCTTGGCGTCAGAGCAGCAAGTAAATGAAGAAATTGGTGCTTAAATGGAGTGTGGGAAGTAGAGGTTTGCTCCTACCTCCCATGTTAAATTATGGCTTCCCCCATAAAAGCAGTGCTAAGGTCCAATTATTCCTCAGGATGATCTTCCATTTTCAAACAGCACTGGTGTGAAGTGAGGGATCTGACATAAACTCTTATATCTTTTGCTCTCTGACTCCCAGTCTGCTGTTCTTGGCATGGTTCAAAAGAGAGAAGTAATGACAGCCTGCAAGCGTGTGGCCTCACCCCTGTGGCGCCTCCTGCTGGTCTCTCCGGGAATTAGCTCGATTTCCAGCCTGGAGCGCCCTCTGCAGGCCAGTGATCCGCCACAGCTTGGCCTCCGTGTCCCTCCCGGACTCCGGTGCCCCGTTATCTGGGGTGCTGCCCCCTGGAAGTAACCCCTCACTCTCAGGGTCTCCCCTCCCCAGGGACCCCAACCCCCTAATTCCACCTTGCCTCAGCCGGTGGGTACTGCCAGTCAGCAATGAGCCCCCGCTCCCTGGGGCAGACTGCAGTATAAGAGTCAGTCATCACAGGCAAGGGGGTAGGACCTGCTGTCTTCCTCTACCACCCAGTCAGCGGCGGCTCCAGGCACCAGCGCTCCAAGCGCGTGCCTGGGGCAGCAAGCCACGGGGGGCGCCCTGCCGGTCCCTGCGAGGGCGGCAGTCAGGCAGCCTTCGGCGGCATGCCTGCGGGAGGTCCACCGGTCTCATGGATTTGGCGGCAATTCGGTGGCGGGTACCCCGAAGCCACGGGACCGGCGGACCTCCCGCAGGCATGCCACCGAGTCCGCGGGACCGTGGACCTCCTGCAGGCAAGCCGCCAAAGGCAGCCTGCCTGCCGTGCTTGGGGCGGCAATAAAGGTAGAGCCGCCCCTGCACCCAGTACCTCAGGAGTGGGCCTAGGACCAGGCCCTGCAGCTTGGGGAGTTGCCAGACTGGAGCTCCCCTGGCCTTTTCCCAGCCCTGCTTCACTCCCAGTACCTTTGCTACTGACAGCCAGGCCCTGCTTCCTCCAAGACTGGAGAGAGCTACTCTAGCTCCACGCTAGCAGCCTTTTATAAGGACCTGCTGTGCTCTGTTTGGGACTTGGCCCCAGTTGTGCCTGCTTTCCTAAGCAGCCTGGGCTTTTCCTTACAGCCCCAGCCCTCTCCCAGGGCTGGCCTTAACCCTGTCAGGGCTGGAGCGGGTAACCACCCTGCTACACAGCCCCTGCTCCATTGCATACAATCTTAAGAGAGACCATAAATGTGATTTTGATCCTTTATGTTTCAATAGTGCCTAGAGACCCCAACCAAGGTGGGGCCTCGTGGGTAAGTACTGCACAATCAATTCCTGCACAAAGAGTTTACAACCTAACTAGACAAGGCAGCCAATAGGTTGGGGCAGGGGAAATCAGGGGGCAGAGATTTGCTCAAGGACATGCAATTGATGAGTGGTAGAGGTGGGCATAGAACCCAGGCCTTCTGAATCCCAGGCTAGTGCCCTGTCCACTGGCCCATGCTTGCCACACACGCCTTTCAATAATCTACAGAGTGGCTGTCCCCAGATGACATAATGGGCATTTGAGTGGGTAGAGGGGGATAAACTTTTCTCGCTGTCTTTGCATTGCACTTCTGTATTTCCAGGCAGCTGGTTTGTTGGATCTTATACTGAGAGAATTCTCTTCCACCAGGTCATTGGAGAGAAATTTGGGGCCCTGGTATATCATGTTTGCTGGAACCCCACCCCTTCCCATTTCACTTTATTTATAGAGACATTACAGATGTTTGGGGGGCCCTTCTGAGCTCAGGGCCCCAGTACAACTATCCGTATTTTCCCTCCCTCTCATCAGCCCTGCTTCCACCTCATAGAAACCATTTATCTTATTTTCTCCGTCTAAACCATTAACGACTTAAAATAACTCATCTATTAAAAAAATCCACTCCCCCTCTACTTTTCTTTATTTTCATCTTTTTTCTCTTATGCCATTTAAGCAAACCTATTGGCTTCTCAGCCGGGGTGCAGAGGTGTGGAGGGAATGGCTGCTGGGGTGACCGAGATGTGGTAGGAATGTTTCCAGAAGCCTTTACTTTTTCATAAGTGCCCCCACCTTCTGATAAGCCCCAGGAGGATTTGAGCTGCCAGTTGCAGGTGGGTGATGCATGATGATTGGCAAATTATTCACAGTGAATAATTTATCGGGTGAATTTTGACACTTACCGTGTAACTTTTTATTGCAAATTCATATCTTCATAATTTGGCAAAGAACTTACTGGGTGAATGGTTCCCAGCAATTACTGAATAAATCAAACTCATGTTTTCATCATATCACCAGCTCAAGTACAGTCATATGTCAGACAGAAGTTTCACTTGCCTTTGAGAAATTCAGTGTTCGGAGCTACCCAAAATGGCCTACCTAATTCTTCAAGAAAATAGCTTCAGCAGAGAGATTCTGAAGAGAATTCCTCTTTATGGGGGGAAAAGGTCGTGAAGATAGTCACTCCAGGGTGCTTCTGAGAGATGAGTGTGGACCAGAGAGAAGAAAACTGTATGTGCTGTGGGGAAAAAAAAAGGACTTTCAATTCCTGACTTTATTACTCTTTGTGAAGTAGGCACAGCCACATTAGCATTCCATGTTGTCCTAATTAGTTTACCAGGCCACAGATTCTTGGTAAACTATGCTTTCAGTTGACACATTGCTCGGTTGTAATTAACATGGAGAAATTGAATGCACAGAGAGCAGTATTGCAAACCCACTAATGCCAGGGACTGGAGGCATTTCATTTGGAAGCTAGAGTCAAACATGAAGAATGAAGGAGTTAGCCATTCGCTAGGGTTGCTCCATGGAAATTCTGGCCAAAAAAAAAAAAAAAAAATCTAGCAAGGAATTGCAACTTAAAATATTAATACTGACAAAGAACTGAAGAACAACTCCACAGTTTCTTTATCTCAAGCTATTAGCTTTGATTTAGTGCAGCTATGGAACCTTTTTGGTAGCTTCCTTAGTGTCTTCTCATTCTGGTTTAATAGGATTTGTTTAAATGAGGAGTGGATTCTCAAGCAATATTTCTCTTTAATGGGCAAGACCCAGCACAAAGTAATAAGTAAACTGGGAGCAATATATTTTAAAGGAAGATATCGATTCTGCCAGCACAATTTAGGGAAATATTTATTACATGTAATTTCTCAACAGTTTCCAAGTAAGCAATATAATATGCTCCTTATGAACAGCAAAGAGGGAAGGAAAAAAGTCTGCACCATTATGGGGAGTTAAATCTACTGTGGGTCTGTTCATTGTTGTAAGTAAAGACATTAGTTACAGAAGCCATCTCTACTGTGAGCCTCAGGAACTTTGGTCATGAAGCACTATTTTTTTAATGCTCACATGTTCCCATAACTGCCCACTGTCTTACTTTATACTAAGTCAGCATAACTATAACCTCCAGGCCATTATGGGAAGGAAAAGGGTACCCAGTCTCAGGGTGGGGAAAGACAGAAACCTCTCTGGATCTATGTACTGTTTCTTTCAAAACTGTTTCAGAAAACTACAGTGTGTGTATATGTATGTAAAGAGACCCAAAAGTAGCTTTAGGGATAATACTGTTTTTGTTACCCTAGTAAAGCTCCTTGTTCAGTGTTAGAAGAAAGTTACTTTCTGTGATGCTTTGCCCTTGTCACCTGGCAATTTGAAATGTTTTTTTTTTTTTCTGGTAAGGTGCTCAGATGCCATGGTAATGATTGCAGTATAAATACCCAAATAGGACTTCACAGTTGTCACTATGCTTCATGCTGTGGTCCTTCTGAACTTCAGACCGTGCTTCTTCAAACGCAGCTTTGAGCTAAGGTAGACCCTCCCATAGCCATCATTCACATAAGGCCTAGGATATAGGGTATGTGGGGTAAGCAAAGGGGTATGTGGTTATAGGAATCTTTTCCCCTCTCTTTCCTCACCTGTCATTCTTTCATACTGCCCGGAAAAGCACCAGAACGCTTGAAGAGCAAGCTAGAGATGTTGCTGCAGCTGTCCTCATTGCATAATATAACATCCCTTCAGGCTTCTTCTCTGTATAGTTAAAGACTCTTGTACTTCTCCCCAACCATATTTTCAACTTTACAGGCTGACTACTTTTCCAGTGGATACATATGGCCATTGCTGTCCCAGAGCATCCATGGTCACCTGATGCGCTTCACTCACTCCTCCGCATATCCAGACTTTTTCTGCTGGCAATCTAGTCACTGCCCAAACATTTCCAGACTTTTAATGTGATGGTGCTTGGAGGAGTGGGAGGGGAACTGCTTTTGCTGCCCCCTTGCTCCCTTGTGAGATGGTCTTTCCTGATCTTGTTCAGTAACTTTGATACAGAAGTGTTCCTACCAAGTAATTAATCCCCCAAGGCACCAGTTCCTTACAGTTTGCATTCAAACTTCCCTGTAGCTGAATTGGCCACTGGGGGTCTGTTCAGAGAAATGTGGTGGCTTTCTGCAAAAACAGTCTTAAAACAGAGCCTTCCTGTACAGTAACTAGATAAATAATTTTCTACTGCTTTAAAACAACTGGATTATTTTAACTACTAAAAATATGTCAAGTTTGCGTTGAGTTTCCAGGGGCACAATTTATCTACAGCAAAAAACAAACAAACAAAAAACAAATCCGCATGCCACATTGAAGCTGTTTATTTTAAAAAATGTGTTTCTAACTGGGTTTCACAAAGAGATGTGAAGTAATTTAGTTTAGAGCATAACATCCATTTAACTAATAGTTCTGCTGTGACAGAAACCACCACCACCTTTGGAAGTATTTCTTCACACAACGCACAGTCAACCTGTGGAACTCTTTGCCAGAGGATGTTGTGAAGACCAAGACTATAACAGGGTTCAAAAAAGAACTAGATAAATTCATGGAAGATAGGTCCATCAATGGCTATTAGCCGGGATGGGCAGGGATGGTGTCCCTACCCTCTGTTTGCCAGAAGCTGGGAATGAGCAACAGGGAATGGATCACTTGATGATTACCTGTTCTGTTCATTCCCTCTGGGGCACCTGGCGTTGGTCAGTGTCGGAAGACAGGACACTGAGCTAGATGGACCTTTGGTGTGACCCCGCATGGCCATTCTTATATTCACCTTTCAACTTTCATTCTCGCTGCCCATTGCTTTGAGCCCAGCAACGCCTTTGCAGACCCCCAGACGTTACAACTGCCGTATCAAATTAGCTTGATTTCTCCCCCCCCACAAGTAATATTATGATGCCTTTGATTTGTTCCTTTTTGTTATTTTTTGAAAGCGTTAGTATATAATTGAACGATAGATGCTCCATTTCTTAGAAACTTGCTCACTGGGAAATGTTATCAGATGTTTATTTCCATACAGTTGCTCTTATCTGTAGCTTTGTGTTCTGTCCCTTTGCTAGTATAATCAAACATCTTGTTTGCTTTTTGTTTTCACAAGCACTGGTTCAGGACTCCGCATTTGGGAGAAGGAATGAGGAAACATTCTGCTTTTGTAGTAGGCTTTTTTTTTGAAGTGGATGTTGTTCAGTGGGTTGGATAGTGAGAATCACTCTTGGGGGAGATGGAGGAGGCAGAAGACCAAAGAGGCAGCCAGAAGATGCATGATAAATGAATTGTCATATGATGCCGCAGTGTCTCACATGAACATTGCCTCTAAGTGTGGTGTATATGTTATCTATGTATGGCTTACAGAATCTTTTGATATATAATTTTCCACACAGTGATTGCTTGTCCATGGTCCATCTATGCCCTACTCCCAGTAGTAAGAGGTTGGCTGATAATGAATATCGTGTATCAGCCCAACCATATATGCTACTGAACTGAAGAGATTGTTTCCATTGCCCATCATTCAAAGTTTTCCATGTTCCCATGATAACTAACATCTCACCAACATGACAAATGTTCAGGTAAATTCCTCGTATCACAATATCTGTCCCATTCATTATTTGTATTTGGGCATGTCTCTGCAAGGAACTAAGCTAGGATGTATATGCTAATTAGAAGAGTAATCCAGTAATGAACATTGACAAAAAGGACTGAGGTAGGTGGAAGTTCACAGAAAATAAATATCTAAGCCTAGCAACATCAGAAAAACAAAAAAGGTAATGGAAATTTTTAAATGAAGTGGGAAATCTTTCATTTATTCTAAATACTTAGCAAAATATACTATTTTTGAGCAGCTTTACCTATTTTGTAGAGTAATAGTGCCAAATTATAAGACTGCCAGAAAAACTGGCCCACCCCTTTGGTACTTCCCAATGGCAGTCTTCTCTTGCTAAGCTGCCTGTTATTGGTCAATCCAGTATCTCTAAAGGGTGCTAGGATGGGCCAGCTTACAGCAGGGCACTGCCCATGAAAAGCATTGCTAGGAAGAAGCAGATTTCTTCCAGCTTTGCCCCTTTCACATGTGACGGCTGCCAGGCCAGGCTGCCCATAGGGTCTATATTATGTTATTACATTATTAATAAAATTGTGGACACTTGGCCATAATTTGAGTCCAAGTCTGTTCTGACTGGTACCCACCATTTGCAGCCTCAGATTGCCTGCCTGTGGGTAGTTGTTGGGTATCATAGCTGATGGCAGCCTGGAAGGGAGATGATAATATAAAACCAGAGGATTGAGCGATGAGATGTATATGGTGGCAAAGGGGGATTGTTGCCCACAGTACCATCATGCAAATCAATCGATTGCCTGCTATTGCTTATCCTACATTTGGCCAAATACTGGGGATCAGCACTAAGCACTGGTGCTCAGAGTATTGCTGCATGACGTCCTGGTCTCTTTTTTGGTGGATTAGCACAAGGAGGTAGAGTGCCTGGCGTGATAATGCAGGCATGAGCTCATGAAGCAACAGAACATGTGTGTTACCAGAAGAGGAATCGGGGCAGCTTCCCTCCTGCTGCTGGTGCTGCTGATTCCAAAAAGAGTTTTGCTTTTTCCTCCAGGCAGGAAGCAAACCTCAGCCACTGTCAACTTCCTGAGAATGGGGTACTTCCCTTGTGGAAGAAGCCACACCCCTTAGGGGCTGTCCATGGCAGTGGTTCTCAATCTATTTACCATTGTGAGCCGCATATGCAGCTTTCTCTGTGTTATGTGGGCTGCATGCACACAATATATATATATATAACCCACACACCACGTGGGTGTGGTGCTCTGTCCCCTCTAGTAGCACCGAGACCACTTAGAGAGAGAGAGAGAGAGATTGAGTCTGCTACAGTCTTAGCTAAGGGCCATGTGGCTTTTAGCTCATGCAGTAGAGGCTCATGCATTTAGCTCCAGAGGTCCCAGATTTGATCCCGCCCGCCGATGACCAGGGTCTGTCAGTATTACATATATATACTACCTGTATGTCCCTGAGGATGTCACATGGGCTGCAGCTGTGCGCTGATTGGGCTGCGGTTTGAGAATCACTGGTCCATGGATATCCACACAGACAGACCTAGCCAGCACAGTGCCTCAGTTACAGTGTGATGCTGTTACAAGCAGTATTCCTTATGCCATCATTTTTTGCTATAAGAATTTATCCAAAAGCTCCTTTGTACTGAAAAGCCAATTCCAATGGAGATCGATACCAAAGTACTCAAATTAGGGAATACAGAGCAGGAAGTAGAAGTGATGTATCTTCTGGGTTTTTTTTAAGTAAGATAAGGAAATATATCAAACATTTATATAATAGATTTATCAAGCAAGTCACTGAAAATGGGAAAAGAGAGAAGAAAAACCTACCTCTTGAGGTCCCTTCCAGCTCTACGTTTCTAGGACTCTTTGATTATGATTCCATAACTCTGGATTATGGGACATACTAATGGGCATATGATACTTTTGCAAACATGGTCCAATCACAATGAAGGTTTTATGCTACAATTAGTGTATGAAGTAGTTTGCTGTTAGATGGTTACTATATGAATGGTCTCCTACACCATTGTCTTCTCAAGGAACCTGTGGAAGGGGTGGCTAACTGATAATGTTGACATAAGTGGGGAGTTAGAGAAGGGAGCAACAAGAATAGGACCAAATTATATCTGAGGTGAGTGAGTTTGAATATTAAACATGAATATTCCAGTAGCACAGAATTTTTTTACATTGAATATAATAGAAATATACCCTTTCTTCTAAAGCCCCTAGAATCTGTTTGTATTAAGAACAGGCATTACGTGCAGGCTTTGAGGTTAAAATGAAAGCATCCTATTCACCCTTTGAGTCTCTGGTGGTCTGGTTTTCTCTTACAAGACAATAGTGTGAATGAAGCAATGTCATCACTGTTCGTCCCTATCTGTGCACACAGCTTGAGAAAGCTGTTTAAACTTGCTCACCATTGATGTCCTACAGCACATGATAATTGAAATATTATGAATATGGGAGGTGTGGTACAGAGAATTTGAAACTCTGATGGCAAGGATATTCTTAAATGAGCTGACAGACAGGGGGAGGGAACGTTCAGTTGCAGCAAATATTGCAGTTCAATTTGCTTGCTTTCTGAAGCAGCAGAAATAGGACTCTGCTACAGGTAAGCATCCTTTAGGAAGAATGCCTGTTACCTTGACTGGGCTCCTGATGTTTGGAACTGATACCCTGTTCCAGTGTCATTTTTATACCTTTACAAATCCCTATGTAGTAAGTCAGAAGCACATATTTATGCCATGCCCTGAAGAAAATAAGCTTCCCAATGATTGTCAAAAGAAAAATCAAATTCCAGTGGTCTGGTTTTGAGTCACTCTTGGGCCAAAGTTGTCCACAAACTTTAGATCAATAAAATGTTAGAGGAAGGGCTGTGTCTTGGCCCATATTTAGATTGCACCATGTACTGCATAGATATGAGTAATTAGCGGTGTCTTTTCCTCGTCGTTGTCCAATTCTATTATAAAGGGCAACTAAGTATATAAGACATGGTTTTAAATCTTTGGGCTAGGCAATACTTTTCTATGTAGCAGATCTTCAGAATTCAGTACAAGCCTGATCCTGAAATTGTACTCAAGCAAAATTCCCACTGATTTATATGGAACTTTTCCTGGATTAGGGATTGTAGAAATAGGCCCAAAGTCTGCTTCTGTTTTGAATGATTTCCTTTTTTTGTTTAGATTAAGGATTCTTATAGTAACCATCACCGTCACATTACAGTGGGTATTATACTTTTGGGTAATAACAGGGTGAATCATTTAAAAAAGATATCAGCATTCACAAATATCAAATGATAATGTATGAATTTCATAGATTCATAGATTCTAGGACTGGAAGGGACCTCGAGAGGTCATCGAGTCCAGTCCCCTGCCCGTATGGCAGGACCAAATACTGTCTAGACCATCCCTGATAGACACTTATCTAACCTACTCTTAAATATCTCCAGAGATGGAGATTCCACAACCTCCCTAGGCAATCTATTCCAGTGTTTAACCACCCTGACAGTTAGGAACTTTTTCCTAATGTCCAACCTAGACCTCCCTTGCTGCAGTTTAAACCCATTGCTTCTTGTTCTATCCTTAGAGGCTAAAGTGAACAAGTTTTCTCCCTCCTCCTTATGACACCCTTTTAAATACCTAAAAACTGCTATCATGTCCCCTCTCAGTCTTCTCTTTTCCAAACTAAACAAACCCAATTCTTTCAGCCTTCCTTCATAGGTTATATTCTCAAGACCTTTAATCATTCTTGTTGCTCTTCTCTGGACCCTTTCCAATTTCTCCACATCTTTTTTGAAATGCGGTGCCCAGAACTGGACACAATACTCCAGCTGAGGCCTGAGCAGAGTAGAGCGGAAGAATGACTTCTCGTGTCTTGCTCCCAACACACCTGTTAATACATCCCAGAATCATGTTTGCTTTTTTTGCAACAGCATCACACTGTTGACTCATATTTAGCTTGTGGTCCACTATAACCCCTAGATCCCTTTCTGCCGTACTCTTTCCTAGACAGTCTCTTCCCATTCTGTATGTGTGAAACTGATTTTTTCTTCCTAAGTGGAGCACTTTGCATTTGTCTTTGTTAAACTTCATCCTGTTTAACTCAGACCATTTCTCCAATTTGTCCAGATCATTTTGAATTATGACCCTGTCCTCCAAAGCAGTTGCAATCCCTCCCAGTTTGGTATCATCCGCAAACTTAATAAGCGTACTTTCTATGCCAATATCTAAGTAGTTGATGAAGATATTGAACAGAGCCGGTCCCAAAACAGACCCCTGCGGTACCCCACTCGTTATGCCTTTCCAGCAGGATTGGGAACCATTAATAACAACTCTCTGAGTATGGTTATCCAGCCAGTTATGCACCCACCTTATAGTAGCCCCATCTAAATTGTATTTGCCTAGTTTATCGATAAAAATATCATGCGAGACCGTATCAAATGCCTTACTAAAGTCCAGGTATACCACATCCACAGCTTCACCCTTATCCACAAGGCTCGTTATCCTATCAAAGAAAGCTATCAGATTGGTTTGACATGATTTGTTCTTTACAAATCCATGCTGGCTGTTCCCTATCACCTTACCACCTTCCAAGTGTTTGCAGATGATTTCCTTAATTACTTGCTCCATTATCTTCCCTGGCACAGAAGTTAAACTAACTGGTCTGTAGTTTCCTGGGTTGTTTTTATTTCCCTTTTTATAGATGGGCACTATATTTGCCCATTTCCAGTCTTCTGGAATCTCTCCCGTCTCCCATGATTTTCCAAAGATAATAGCTAGAGGCTCAGATACCTCCTCTATTAGCTCCTTGAGTATTCTAGGATGCATTTCATCAGGCCCTGGTGACTTGCAGGCATCTAACTTTTCTAAGTGATTTTTAACTTGTTCTTTTTTTATTTTATCTGCTAAACCTACCCCCTTCCCATTAGCAATCACTATGTTAGGCATTCCTTCAGACTTCTCGGTGAAGACCGAAACAAAGAAGTCATTAAGCATCTCTGCCATTTCCAAGTTTCCTGTTACTGTTTCTCCCTCTTCACTGAGCAGTGGGCCTACCCTGTCTTTGGTCTTCCTCTTGCTTCTAATGTATTCTAATGTAATGTACCATACATCAGTTTTGTGATCCCAGAACTAGAAGAATTTTCTAATTGCATAAGTCATGTGCAGTTTGTTTTTACTTTCTGAAATCGTGTGACAATGCAGCAAATTCACCATGTATTGTACTATGGGTTTGAATAGGTTTTTTGGTCAACTTTTTAGTGATAAACGAATATCCTGAAAGAGCCCCTCCCCTCCATTTTATAGTAGAATCATAGGACTGGAAAGGACCTCGAGAGCTCATCTAGTCCAGTCCCCTGCACTCAGGGCAGGACTAAGTATTATCTAGACCATCCCTGACAGGTGTTTGTCCAACCTTCTCTTAAAAATCCCCAATGATGGAGATTCCACAACCTCCCTAGGCAATTTATTCCAGTGCTTAACCACCCAGACAATTAGGAAGTTTTGCCTAATTCTCAACCTAAACCGCCCTTGCTGCAATTTAAGCCCATTGCTTCTTGTCCTATCCTCAGAGATTAAGAAGAACAATTTTTCTCCTTCCTCCTTGTAACAATCTTTTACGTACTTGAAAACTGTTATAGTAGATGTAATATTTTCAATTCCAAATTAACCCACGTTGGAAGAAGCCTAGAGATGATAATGCAAAGGTGCTATTTAAGTGTGGCAAATTAGAGTCCCACAGGTGACTTCAACTCATATGACTGCATGGAAGACACATCCTTTTGCTTCACTCACTGAATAACAATGGTGCTTGATTCGTGATAGGCCCAATTAAACGTTGGAACTGAGATTCAAATTTGTAACCTGATGAAATGCCCAAGACACTGTATTGTACAGTTTTGTAATTTAAAATGTTAGCTCTCTGTGAGTGACTTCTAATGTGACTCACATAGTTGCTCCGGAATTCAAAAATGCACGACCCTACGAGGTGGAATTCATATACAGTATAGCTTTGTGGAAAATCCTTGTGCTAGGTTTCTGTGATCTAGCTTAGATAGCAGCCTTGGGAATTCTGTCTTTTGACCCTCTGAAATAGGTATCCTGGTGGGAAGCTTTGTGTCCTGGAGGCTAACTGGAATAGATTTTCATGGTCTAAATTAGGTAATGACCAGGGATGTCAAATGCATTATACTGTTCCAGTAAGAAGACTGGCTGATGCATAGTGTAGATTCAGAAATAAATTACTATAGGGAAAAATACCCAATTGATGGACTTTTGAGTTAACAGTAGCGTGAAACTTTGAACCAGGAGAAACCAGATCAAGAGTGACAGAGACAGAGGAGTAACTTCGGTGTTAGATATTGGGTGTACTGCATTTCATGCTATCTGCTGGTAGCACTCTGCAGCGGTGGTGGTTTATTTGGGAGCGTCAAATTCTCTTTTGGAAAAGTTAACTTTGGGCTTGCAGGACAGAACCAGGGATGAAGGAAGGAAGGAAGGAACGAACACACACACACACACACACACACACACACACACACACACACACACACACACGCAAAATCTGGTGTCATCCTCTTCTTGGAGCAGATTTGCCATACTGAGACCCTCTTCTCAAAACTGACACTGTAAAAATGGCAGGTGAAAGTTTTGTGCTGGGTCTCCAGGAGGTGCAATATAGCACTCTGAATCCTGGGGGAGAAAGGGCAAAGGCAGCTTTATGCCATCTCTGTACCTCCAATTCCAGGCTACTCTGGTCAAAATCGCTTGTGTAACTTAGGCAGGCCGGCGCTATCCTAAGTGACAGCAGCCCTATGGGTGGTGGCTTTGCTGCTGAGAATGCACATAGAGCTATGAACTAGAGCTGTGCAGGACACAGTGTTCCCGTCTCATGGAAAATGTTCAAGATTTTAAACAAGTTCCTGTTCCTCATCAGGAGGAAACTGAGATCTTTCAAAAATTACCATGAAAAAAGAAGAGCGAGACCCTCGTCCCAGAACAGTCACTAGCCTGGTGCTTTGGGCACTCCCCTGAGGTGAGAGAGACCTGGGGTCAAGTCCTTGCGCTGGAGCATGAACTTGAACCTGGGTAGCCCACATGCCAGGCGAGTGCCCGAATCAGTGTGCTATTGGCTATGCTGGGGTGAAGGGACTTGGTCTCTCTCTAACCAGAAATTCCATTTCATCCGGAACTTAAGAAACCTTCCTGGTGAAAGTTTTATTGAAACTGACCACCTCCTGCAGAAAGTTTTTATTTTGACAAAATCTGCATTTTCTAGCAAGCAAAAAAAAAAAAAAAAAAGCAACAACAAAAAGACACCCTCCCCCTGCAAAACAAACAAACATTTTTTGTTGAAAAATTCCTGACGCACTCTACTATGCACACATCTATACCAGGGATTGCTGGAGGCCTTGTATGGCTGCCCCACACAATATCTGCACAGGGGCAATTTTCCATGGCTGGCACTGAGGCTTTTATGGACTCTGCATACTGCTGTAATAGGGGATAAAATCCCAACTAGCACTATTTTATTCAGTTTACAATATTTGCTTCCTAATCTGATCCTCTCTCTTACATTGATGTTTAGTCAGGAGTAACTCCACGGACGTCTCCAATAAAAAAAAAACCTTGCACAGTTAAGTCAACACTCAGTCTAAATCATGAAATAATTAAGGGCCAGTTTCTGTCACCTTTACTCATATTGTATGTCATGAGTAGTCTGCTTGAAATCAGTGAGGTTATTTGTGAAGTAAGACACTACTCAGTGTGACTAAGAATGGCAGCCAGAATCTGTTCCTTAAAAGTCACAATTAAAGACATGACAGTGAGTTACATTTATCCTGGCAAGAATACACTGTGCTTTCAGGCTTGAATGATATGTGGGATGCTTTGAAGTGCTCTTTGGCTCTGAATAGTGGCTCTGTAAACAGGGAATCACGGGGTTCCATGTTTGTGTCTCATTATCTCCAGATCAAATGTACTCCATTTGCAAGTAAAATGATATTCAATTTCTAATTGCCATCCCTGCATGCTCAAACTGGGCTCCGAGAGTCAAGCTGTGATCTTTGTCCCACTCAGCTACACCTGGGCTAGTCAACTGTCTTAAAATTCTTCCACTAATTAACCATCTGCCACTGCATGCTTGATTCCATAGATATGAGCTGAAGCAGGATTGCTGCAATTGCGCAGAGCTTTGAAGGTGTGGGGACAAGAAAATATCATCCTGCAAATGTCATCTGCCTGCAACAGAAACACTACCATCTTCCCTGTGCATTTTAGACTGAATTAATTGCCACCTTCATCATTCATGGGACAGAACTTGTCACTCTTTCATAGCTGACCCCATACAAAGAAAAGTCTGTAAACAAATGCATAGTCAAGCAGCAATAGGGTGGTGGTGACGGTTGTGGGAAATAAAAGGTCTTTTAAAAAAGAAAAGAAATACTTTGGGAGCATAAGAATGCTGGACCACATCCTCAATAAACTGGTGCTGGGAGGAATCAAATATGTTACAAAGCATGCAAGAAGCAAAGGTGTTCAGGGCACTTAGGACTATTGTGTAACTGTCTTAGAGTATGTGATTTCTGTAAGACTGAATGAAAGTCACTACTGCAATTGTTATTCAACACTGAAGGTGGAAATGAACTTGGACTTCAAGTAGCACTACCTGGGTAGGAAACAATATGTCATCAGATGCTGAACGTTCTCTCGAATGAAACACAAGAAGTTGCAAATTCAATATTCCATTGTCACATCACCTGTTTATCTTGTGAATGTAGAATACCCTTACTTCTCAGTTAAAGAATTGTTGGCCATGGCCTCAGCAAAGCATTCACTCTAAGAATCCTCATGGTTTGAATGGCGGATATCAAATGTTTAAACTACTGTGTGGTATCTGAGCTATCTGTGCACCAGTCGATTCAGTGCTGTATTACTGTTCCCAATAACACAAGCATTGTCCTTGATAGCTATACTTTTATTGGTGGAGAAATCCTCTCCATAGTAATTTGTAATAGATAGTTGGACTTCCCCCAAGTGTGAAATCTAGTAATTTATACTCTCTAGTTGTTTTGGTTTAGTCAATCTGATAGACTGAGTGACTAAATGCCAGCATAAATTTTTTAAAAATATTATATTTATATTACATCCCCCCAAAGCTTTATTAAATGGACTTTGTTTGCAAAGTCATGTGCTCAAAAATTAGGAAATGCCAGAATTAATGTTGCCTATGCAATCTTAAATCAGCCTCTTGGTGCATGTGCATTATACAATCTCCAATTACATTCATAGATTCCCAGGGAACGTCGAGAACATCTAGTCTGACCTCCTGTATAACACAGGGCATAGAACTTCCCCAAAATAATTCCTAGAGCAGATCTTTTAGAAAAACTTTTAATCTTGATCTAAAAGTTGTCCGCAATGGAGAATTTACCACAACACGATTACTTACTATTTTTTCCCATAGGACCCCTGTGTCATTCAGTGACTGTCATTATTTAAAAAGCAACAGAGGGTCCTGTGGCACCTTTAAGACTAACAGAAGTATTGGGAGCATAAGCTTTCGTGGGTAAGAACCTCACTTCTTCAGATGCAAGTCATTATTTAATATTTCTTTTCATCTGCCTCATTCAATGCATGGCCACAGGCCTTATTTAAGACACAACATCCAAACCCTGTACTAAATACAACTCATTGATTTCCTCCCCCCGATGTTTTTTATGGTGCTCTCAGTATAGTAGATGAGTCTTTCCCAAACATTCATGAATTGATATTCACAACCCCACCATGACATCATTCCTGCTTTACAGGTGGGGAACTGAGGCATAGAGAGATTAAGGCCAAATCTGTCAGAAGTGCCCACTAACTTCGGGGGCCCAACTTGAGACACCTAAGGCCTGATTTCCAGGAACTTATAATTTTTATAGCACATATAAAACCATACCTTCCAACTTCTGCACCAAATGAAGCAGGAGTCCTACAGATAACAGCCTTCTTCAGTACACAGCCTTGGTTATGTGGAACCCCAACTTGGGTCATCAGCAGGGCGCAGACCTCTGCCACTTGAGCTAAATGAGAGAAGTACAGTAGATGTTATCCTTTATGTGAACTAGCCACCAGAAGGGATAGAGAGACACTTTGCCAGTTGGTTGCACAGATATGTGCTGACATCAGCGGAATGTAGAGACTTGGGACTCCTGGTTTCCATTCCAGGTCCTGGAGAGGAGTGTGCTGTAGTGGTTATAGACCTTCCTGTCCCTGCACCCTCCAGCCTTTCACACTCTCCCTTTGCTCATATCCAACCCTGCCCCCTTTCCAATTGCAGGGAAAATCCTGCTCAGGACCTGCAGCCCTGGGATGAAGCATGCTCAGTTGCCCTGAGAGGGATGGTGCATAGAATATCAGGGTTGGAAGGGACCTCAGGAGGTCATCTAGTCCAACCCCCTGCTCAAAGCAGGACCAATCCCCAGAGAGATTTTTACCCCAGTTCCCTAAATGGCCCCCTCAAGGATTGAACTCACAACCCTGGGTTTAGCAGGCCAATGCTCAAACCACTGAGCTATCCCTCCCCTGCATGTGCAATCCAATCAGCAAACAGGGGCTGTAAGGGGATGAAGCATGGACTCTTCAGAGAATTTAGCTGCCAAACCCTAACAAACCTGTACTGAGCATGTATGAACTGATATTTTCAGAGGCTTTTGCAGATACTCCAGATGCAGTTGACATCTGGACAACAAAGACATCCTGACTTGAAGGTTGGTGTTTGCAACAATTTCTGGTGGGTGAAACTACTGATATTTATTTGAAGTCCCTTTACCTCTGGGCGGAGATGGTGAAGAGAAGGAAATCACATGCAAATTGGGTAACTTTTCTTGACACTTTCCTTTCTTAACATTATATAAGAGGAGAGCTACAAAGACCTCTACTGTGCTAGGTCTTATGCATACAGAGTTGTAGGTAGTTCCTGCTCTCAAGAACTTCCATTGTAAGTGGAAAAGACAAAGGATGGGAGGGGAAATGAAGGCACAGAGACATGGAGTGACTTGACCAAGGTGTCACAGTGCATCGGCAGCAGAGTTGAGAATATAATTAAGATCTCCTGACTCCCGCTACACTGCCATGTCCACTGGACCAAACAGATCAAAGTTTGCATCCAACAATTCCTTGAATAACTTTCTCTTTTGCATCCCAAAGCATCTTTACAGACCTGGAGAGCACTACAGCATTGCCATTCGTTCCTGGCCATGTCTTGCTCCTCTGTTAAGCCCAGCCTGGTTATGTCCCTGCAACATGATATCCCGCCATCTAGTAGGTGGTTGGCCTCTAGATGAGATTGACCTTGTTTGTGTTTGCATTAATTTCTTTGGTATCCTCTTGTCCATTTCTCTTCTGCAGTATTCCCGCCGTTGTAATCCTTTTTGATTATAGACAACCCCATCCTCTGATTTCACTTCCTACTCTCCTTGTAATGTCTTCATTTATCTTAACATCATTCCACTTTACACAGCTACCTTTCAAAGAACTCTCATCTCCACTGCCTCCAGCATTCTGATGTCTGTTTCATTTAATTCTGCTGCTTCCAGACCATAGAGTAATGCTGCTAATACACTGGTTTGATACATTTGGTACCGAAGTGAAAATGTAACATGTTTATTGGTCCATAATTTCATCAATTTCTGTGCAGCACTAGTGGCTATGGCACATCTCCTTTTAACCTCATCTGTGATAGAACCATCGGCATTGATCAAGCATCCTAGGCGCACATAAGATTCTACTTGTTCTACAACTTCATATAGCACGTTTCAACACTTCATATACTGTCCCTTTTCCAAGATGCAACTACTTTGTCTTCTTGCCATTTACTGTATGTCCAAGTTGACTACACCAATTTTCCACTGTAGTGAAGGGTATCACCATTAATTCAAATGTGTCGGCCAGCTGTATGATGATGTCTGGATAAACTAAGGAACTTAACTCTAGATCATCTAATGTCATACCTTCCAAATCAATTGATTTCAATGGGGCCAAGATTCCATCTGTTGGGTCTATTTCTCTAGTCTCCATTCTGCAGTGCAATGTGGTGGTATTTTGCATTAAATTTGCTTCAGTTCCAGAACTATTTGAGTCCAATTTGCTCTTTTAAAAACAGATTTATTTTTTTCTCCATCAATTCCACAGATGTTTGTAATTTCTGAATTTAGTGAAAAATGATTTCCATTTTATAAATTGTTGATGCAAAGTATTTAATATCTTCCTCTCATGATCCCAGAGAAACAAAACCTACATAAGCTCTGTGTGTGTGTGTGTGTGTGTGTGTGTGTGTGTGTGTGTGTGTGTGTGTGTTGGGGGACATCCTTGAAGGTACCAGCCTCCATGGATTTCCTACTTTTCTTGCTAACTTTAAGCTGCTTACATTGTTCCATCTGGTTCTGTGGTTTCATTTTCTCAGGGGATCTATGTTATTTGGCTCCATGCTGTCTGGAAGAAGTTGCCCCCCAAAAAATCAAAGCAAAAACATAGCAACAATAACAACAAAGAAAATGGAGTCATCCCAGTAGCTTAAAAAGATAAACATTTCCTTAACTAATGCCATAGAGAGCCAGAACAATTTACCAGCCTTAAATCCACTTACATTAACATCTACTTGAAGCTAAGCTTTAACCTATTTTCAAAGGGACAAGAAAAAAGAATTACTGTAATAACAGTATCAAAGTTAGCTATCAAAAATCCTTGGAAAAGTGTCTAAAATACAATTTTTATTTGTATTTGTTATTTGTATTAGCATTGCACCTAGGAGTCCTAAGTCATGAACCAGGACCCCATCGTGCCAGGTGCTGTACAAACAAAACAAAAAGAAGGTCCTTGCCCTCCAGGAGCTGACAGTCTTAAATGTAAAACAAGACAAGAAATAACAGATGGATTCAGACGGGCAGAATTTATTCCTAGTGTAATCCTGTTACAACTCTCCTCCCTCACCAGGTGATGTCATCTGGGGAGGCGGTGGGGGAGCAAAAGCAACTGTTCTTTGAGTGGTAGGTTTAAATTACTTTTTTTTTTTATGTCAGTGGGTGTTGTGTGCAAACATAGTGCATAGAATATCTATTGGGCTTTAATTATTATCATCATCATTTTTTGGTCAGTGTCTCCCACCCACCCAGTTTTAACAATATCTAAATGCAGGGCAGAGTATGGCTGAGAAGCTCTACGTAGTTAAATATGACTAAGTATTATTATTATCGTCCCTTTTTAAAAACAACCCAACAAAAAAACCACAGACCGAAGCACGCTATGATCACTCGTGGGTATGGTATTGTTTGAACCAATTCTGTAGCACTTTTTAATTACTAGAAATGGGGAGAGACTTGGGAGGAGGCCCAACTTAATCCCCTACTTAGCCTCAGTCTTCCTGTGTGACCTTGAACAAGTCACCCAGTCTATCTGTGCCTCGCTTCCTCATCTGTAAAATAGGATAATATCACTTTTCTACCTCACAGGGCTGTTGTGAGGGTAAATACATTAAAGATTGAGAGGAGTTTAGATACAATAGAGCTGGAGGGCCATAGAAACACCAGAGAGACAGAATTGGATTATTAACATTCTTAAAGATACGTGTGCTTCAGTACTCTATGGGATTGGGGCCTTATTTCTTGTGCAGAACTTCCCCCCTTTTCAGTTCTAAAGATCTTGGGCCTGATTCTCTCCCACCCTCCCCCAATTTTTATTGCACTGTTTTTGTGCCATTCTAACTGTATCAAGGTTACTGGAATAAGAGGCATAACATTTGTTTAATAGTGGGGAATTGGATTCCTCAGGTGCAGACAGTACACCAATTGATCTGCATAGACCTTGCGGTGGTGGTCATCAGATTAGGTGTGTTTGATATAGGGATGTCCTCTTTCCACTTTGACTCTTTCCCTCCATTTGGATTGTTGAACTAAATACCTGGAGTTGTTGCAAAAGGAAAAGGATACACTTCAAAAGCGGACCTGACTCTACAAGCTGCTGAGCGTGTTTCGCGAGGGGCTGAATACCCCGAATTCCTGTTCACTCAGTGGATAGTGAGTGGACTCCACACCTGGCAGGAGTAGGCCCAGAATACATAGGATTGCTTTGGGAAAAGGGACCACAAATTTTGTTCCTTTTCAAATTGCTGTATAATCTTTTTATGGGGAGTAAAACAGTAAGGCATTTACAATGCAAAACCTAACAATAAACAAGGCCTCGTTTTGTATTTATGACATGTGGAGAAAGATTGCGCCAACATGGTAACTTTTAATTCTGAGCTAACCAACTTTCATTCTACAGTAGGTTTGACTCTGGAGTTGTTTGATGGTGAGTCAATGAGTCTTACATGGGGAGAGGAGTAAATCAATTACTCCTTGTGCTTTGATATGGGCTGTCCCCAAAAGAATAAAGCTGTCAAGTGAATGACAGTTTACTCTGCCTCCACCAATACTATTATTTTAAAGGATCGGGTACTATAAAGTCTAGAAATCTCAGTAATATTCAAAAGTCCACTTTGATTTTATTTGCCTTTTCCTGGGAGATGAACTTTACTGCTGCATCAGGGGACTAATGATGCCCCAATGAGACAATGGGCCCTCTATGAACTGTGGGCCAGATGTTTAAAGGAGCTCAGCATCCAACAAATCCCATTTTCTCTGACTCTGGTACTTTAGGCCCCGATTCAAGAAAACATGTAAGCGTGTGCTCAATTTTAAGCATGTGAAATAGGATTTTAATATCTGCTTAACGTTAAGCAAGTGCTTAAGTACTTTCCTGAATCAGGATCATACGTTGTATTGAAGTTTTATGTTCATGGTTTGCATTGCGCCATTACATCCACAGATGGTAGCAATTTTCACCCTTGAGGATCCCAAAAAGGCTTGCAAACTATTAACTACTAAATCACCTACTTTGAGTTGGAGGATGTTGGCCGTGTGGGTGTATAGCAGTGAAGAAGAGGGGGAATATTAGCCACTAACCCTACTGTGAAAAAAAATGCCATAGGATCTTTAATGTCTACAGTGAAGGGATAAAACCTAGAGGTTCAAGCTCTCATCCAAAATATGAGTATTACGCAATAAGTTGCATTTTTACTTACCGGAAAGGGTACACTTTTCACTTTCTAGAGGACATGGTTGACAAGCTGAAACTTAAAGAGCTGTAAAACTCCTCACCTAATTTGTGCTTTCACATTATTTTTCTTTGTATTTTGAACACAGCTATAAATCCAGGACTAAGTAAATAGCATCTAGCTTTCCCTGTACTCTACAGTGCTACAGAAAATGGAATTTTATTTTCTGCCAAATATCTTTTGTGACTCCCAAGTCATATTTCTGAAACTCCCTCAGTTGCCTTGACACTGCATTAGTTTGCTTAGAAGAAAGGCAGCTGGTCTGAAACCAAGATCTATTGACACAGTGCCGCCAAGAGGATCTGAGCAAAGGTGGCGTTGGAGATGGATCTGTCATGTGCTTCGAATGGAAACTGATTCCATCCCGAGAGTACCAATAAGATGGACAACTGAAGACAAGCGAAAACGAGGCCTCCCGAAAACAACATGGCGAAGAACTGTGGAAGCCGAGCTGAAAAACCTGGGGCACGGCTGGGGAACCATTGAAAGACTTGCCAGAAACAGACAGGAGTGGAGGAGCATTGTCACTGCCCTAAATGCCAGAGGCGTAATAGGAACATAATGAAGAATGGTAAAAGATGGTCGGGTATGTACTGTCCAGAGTGCCTTAGCAAACAGGTGGCAGTCTGTACAGCTAAAACGTCATCATTTCAGTGTTCTGATCAATATATAGGAAAAATACTGAAGAGACTTGAGCTGAGAATAGTGGTTATAGATCAAATATGAGTGGGTTTTAATGAATACATATTTGTTTATTACTATCTATTGTTGTATTAAGATAATGCCTAGATTGGGGCCCTACCATGATAGGTATTGCACCTATCACATAGCAAGAGACAGTTCCTGCTGTCAATGATTTACAATCCAAACAGAAAAAGGGTGTGAGGAAGGGAGCACTATTATTTTCATCTTACAGATGGGGAACTATGGCACAGAAAGACTAAATGACATGCCCAAAGTCACAGAATAAACCTGGGGCAGAGTTGGAAAGTGACCCCAGATCTCTTGAGTTCTAGTTGAGTGCCTTACCCACAAAACCATCTACCCTTTTCATTTGGCTTGGGATCTGCATTTAATCAGATGCTGATTGTATATTGTGAGTTTGACATCAAAGCCAGTAATGGGTTAAGGGTTGCGGTAAATGATCTTGAAAGAGATACTGTAATATTCATAAAGCCTAAAATGACAACTTAATGGAGAACTTAATTTTTAAAAAATCCTTTAGTGGTCAGTCATGTCCATTAGTTAACAGAATTCCCCATTTAACTGATTTTTTTAAAAAGCTCTTTGCGAAAGTAAAAATGGAACAAAATTATACCATGTTGTTTGCAACAATCAAGGGCCAAATCCTACTAGTCTTTTCCTGTCAAAACTGTGACTGAAGTCAATGAAGTTTTCACTAAATAAGAACTGATGCTCAGATTTTTAAAGGTATCGGGGCATTGCTCCACTGAGTATGGCAACCCCGAAGTTTCACTTTCAAAAGTGGCTAAGACACTTAAGAGAATAATTCTCATTGGCCACCTGGGATTTTGGATCCTAGGTTCCTAAACCCATTTCAAAAATGAAATGTGGGCTCCTAAATCAGTTAGGCATTGCAATGCTGAGCACAGCAATGCCTCAATATCTTTAAAAATCTGGGCCCTAGAATTTTGGCCCCCTGTAATTTTAAATGAATGCTATATATGCCCCTAATAAGTGTCACAAGAGGATTTGAAATATTAAACAGCTAAATATCCCTTTTTGTTGTTTACAATGGTGCTTATCTCAGGGGAAAAAAATAGCGATTTTCTTAGCACTAAGTTATGGCTGCTCCAGCGTGGGTGACCTAGAGTGGGTAGGAGACCAAATGCACCTTTCCTTGCATTCATAGCCTGTGGGAGTGAGTCTCCCAGCCTGGGACAACAGGCTAGCAGGGCTCATGCTAGTGCTCTCAAAATTGCTATGTAGACAGTGCTTTGAATTTGCAGCTCAGACTGGAGCCATGGCTCTAAAGATTAGGGTAGGGGGTGGGATTTGAAGCCCAAGCTCCAGCCAGAGCTGACTTCAGAGCGCTGTCCACACAGCTATTTTGAGAGTGCTAATGTGAGCTCCGCTAGCCCGAATTTGTTGACCCGGACTGAGAGACTCACTGTCGTGGGATGCATAGACATACCCACACAGGCCCCACTCTTGCAAGCTGCTTCACACAGGCATATCCCCATACCTTGTAGAGCCCTATTGGAGTAAGCAAACCAACCAACCCTTTGGGTCAGGTTCTCAGCTGCTGTAAATCAGCATATCTCCATTGAACTCAATAGAGCTACACCAGTGTACTCCAGCAGAGAATCTGGCCTTTTTCTTGATCTGGAGCCATTGAAACCCCCTGAATGCTTCCTTCCTCACGTAGATTTGGAACAGCCTAAGCACACATACCACTGATGCTATTGGACTTGTTTTATTCAAACATAGCTTGTTCTATGGATCTCATTGTGATCTATAAAACAAGAAAAGTTTGAAGGATTTTTTTGTTTTGTTTTGTTTCTTTAATCATTTGTGTAGTTACACATGCAGATTCTGACTGGAACTTGTGAGGGGTGCGTGGAGGTGTTCCCATCTATAGCTCAAGGAAATACAACATTCAGAACAAAATGAACTTGTGTAAGGAAAACAAGCACAGAAAATTTCAGTTCCAAAGGAATTTATTTGAGAAAGTTATGATTAACTGTGGGGTGAGAGTTCTGAGGCTGGGGTCAAGAGAAAGGAATGGAAGCTGAAACTCAGCCTAAACTACAGCAGTCTGTGTTACTGTAATAATGAGGGTAATAACAAAGCCTTTTGTAGTGGTGAGTGGAGCTCAAAAAAGTTGGCTCAAAAAAGAAAGTCTTAGTCTCATAAACGCATGCCTTCAGTTTCTACCCCAAAGCTGATTACAACTAGCTTTCTTTGGTTAATATTTCCTGACTTAAATACAGTTTACAAATTATACACCTTATATAGATGCCTGTGACATGATAGACTAGATCCGGAGGCCCCCTGCTGGAGGCCTCATGGCCCTGCCACACCCTACCCCAGAAAAGGGCAGTAGAGAGGTCCTCCAAGCTACCTAGAGTGGCTGTATGGGAAGCAGCCAATCAGGGCCATGCAGGCTAGTATAAGAAGAGCTGCAGGGGCAGTGGGAGTTCAATTCCTTGCTGGAGCTGGTGGAGTGTGGATGGTGTGCCTGGCTGAGAGAGCTACAGGACACTGGACAAAGCAGTGCTGGCAGCGGCTGGGGGAACCATAAAGGAGTTCCGGACTGGTTGCTGAGACTCAACCAGGACAAGACCATGAGGTAAGGGCAAAGAATGAGCTGGGGTTGTCGGGAAGTGGCCCAGGGAATTAGACCAGCAGTGCAGCTTAGATAAAGGGACATGGCATGGCTACTATCTATAGGGTCTCTGGGCTGGGACCCAGAGCAGAGGGTGCACCTGGGTCTCCTCCATCAGCCACTGGGAAAGTGGCCTGGACTTTGATGTACCCTAGAAAGGGAACTGAACTCTTTTAGTGGCCCAGCTGAAGATATGGGCCCTGAGAGGGCAAAGACATTGCCTCTATACCAGAGCAGGGATAACTTGAGAGGGACATTATGGAGGGCACTGAGAGAGGCCCCTGTTGGACTTGTACCCCGGAAAAGGTTTGTTTTGCTTTTACCTTACAGATAGACTGTGTATGACTTCATCGGAGGGATGAGTCAGTGAAGACCCACCACAAACAGAGAGAGAGAGAGAGTGTGCAGGCACATGTACTGAAAAGGGAGTGCTCATGAGAGATGAGTGCACCCCATTACAGTACCAAAACAGTTCTTTGAAAAAGACTGGGTCTAGAAGGGGGTGGTGCCTCCAGGAGGGTGTCCCACAGCTAAGTCCCTGTATTGCTTGTAGTAAGTGACTCTGCTTAGTGTTATGGGGTTTTATTTGGCTTAAATCCTGCTAGGGTTTTCAGATTTTTCTCAACTAGGAGGGTCTCCCTGATTTCACGTGACTGGCTGCAGGTAAGCCTAGTTGGATCCAAAACCTTTATAAAATTGTCCAGGCTACTCTCATGATGAGGGGAGAGAGGATTTGTTTATCAGAAGCCAGGACAATAAGTTCTGGAGACATAAGAGCAGCTGGCTGTGTTTAGCTTAGTTTGTTTGGTTGTATATTAGTTGTTTAGGAGTCTAGACTTAGTTAGAAGGGTGTAGACAGAGACTTTGTGCTGCTCTTCCATTGATTAAAATGGAAATCTCGTGGAAGGTTTCTGGTTAAATGTGGGCATCTTGTGAACTTTTCACTTTTGAATGGAGATTTCCAGAGGAAGACCCAGAGGCTGTGGGAAGCGGTATTGATAATTTGGTATGTGTTACTATTTGCTTAGGGATGGTGCCAAAATAATGGCCCACTTCGGGGTCTATAGGGTATTGTGCTGTGGCAATTTGCCATTTTCAAAGTGATTTACCAGGTTCCTCACCAATAGTGATTGTCCATGGCACTGCTAAAAAAAATAGGTGGTGGAGTTGTGATCGGTTTCTAATGTGGCATTTTTTTCTGTCTACCTATGTTCCTATTTTGGGTTCAACTTGAGATGGGCTAAAATTTTCAAGGACACCTAATCCCACTTTCAAAAGTGACTTTTCCAATGAGGAGCCTAAATCATATTGACTTTCAATGAGACTAAGGGGCCTAAGTGCATAAGTCACTTTTAAAAATGGGACTTAAGCTCCTCAGTCACTTCAGTCCTTTTGAAAATTTTACCTCTGGTATTTTTCTTCACTTCCTGTCCTAAACATTTGTTTCATGCTGCTTTTGCCCTCTTCCACCCCAGGGACTGACTGTATTTTACTGGTGGGAGAAATGTATTCTAATATTTTTATAAAGTACTTTCAGATCTTTTAGAGCCAAGGACTTACATGTGTAGAGCAATTTATAAAATAAGTGTGGGATGCAAAAGGAAGCATATACTATTATGGGGGAGTTTTGTTTTGTTTTAAAGAGAAACATCCGTTCTATAGTCAGTTCAATTTATCTAATGATTACAGAGGTCCTGGCTGGAAGGCAACTCAGTGTATTGTGGAGGAAGCTCTAGAAGTGCTGGTAAACAGAGCCTTTGGTAGTTCTAAAGGAGGCAAGAAGAAGGAAACAAACTGTTCTGAATAATAATTGATTTTCAACACCGCTCCACACCCAGCCCCTGCTCTCCTTTGGAGCTCTTGTGCTGAACCCTTTTGAAAGTCTGGCCAGTAGAAATTATTTTTACTCATCTTTGAGAGGGAGCATAAAAGGTAAAGCAAATAGTTCCATAAATAGTTAATTGTTTTAGTTCAAAGATGTTTTGGGATATCCCACACTGGGAATGATACTGAATAGAAAATAACTATGTATCTGACATAGTGCAAGTATCCTGCATATACTGTTGAGGATTTATATTTGGGAAAGTTAAATTGAAAGGGTTCAGGGGGACTACTCATGAGACTTGTGCAGTTCTAAGAAATTTTGTTTAAAATTTAACTTGGATAAACAAAACGGGACAAAAGGAATAACTCTGGATTTATAGTGGCGTAAATGAGCCTGATTCTCTCCTCACTTACCGGCACCACACTGGTGTAAATCCATTGAGTTATTCCTGATTTACTCCAGTAGAAAGGAGGAAAATCAGACCCGCTGTTTATTTCAGCTGGATCCTGCAATATTGTTACAAATAGACAGATTTGTAGGGGAAAAGCATTTGAATGATTAATCAACATGCTTACAAATGAATCACCAGCTCTCTTGACTCTGAAATTAGTCATTCATTTACTGTTACATAGTTGTTGTAGAAGCCATTGGAGCAGCACAGGAACAGGTTGGCTTATCATATCGCTACTCCTTGTGGTAAAAAATAAAATTTTCCACCTTCAGCAGATCTTACATAATTCATTGGTGCTGAAACAAAGCTCCCTATCAGGGTGCTGTATCCCTAGCTCTATGTGACAATAAAAATAACCGAAGCACATTGCACTCAAGTAAACCCTACCTTGGCTGAGGTCCTAGAGGTAGTGAGCTGAGCAAGATCAGTTTTGTTGAAGGGCCAAATGGAGTCAGCAATATTTAATATGAATATTGCTCTCTGCTGTCGTTCCTACTAAAGAGTTAGAGCTTTTAAAACTCCACCTGCCCATCAGGGGACATCCTCCTTGCAAGGTGCGTTCCATTCAGGAACACTGACTTCCTGTTCAAACCAATACACAAAAAAGCCAGGTCCAGCAGGTTAGATGGAATGTTTAAAGATTCAGCAGCACATTGGAAATAAGTGGGTGGAAAATAATAATCCGAGTAAAACACAGCAGCTAGTTCCTGGAGTGGAGAATGCGTCTTGCTGTTTGTGACAGAGAGAGAAGTCCTAGTTAAGAGGCTGTCTCCATGGTATTCTTCAAGTAGTCCCTGGTATGGCATTAAGGATAAGTGGGTCTTTGTAAAAGTCGGAATCCTTAGATAAAGCCGTTTGGCATCCTAAGCTGCTCTGGCATGGAGCACTCCTTCATTCAAGCTACAGAGGCAGAAACAAAAGCGTAGCTATGTTTGTCTATTGTTGCATGTGTTAATGAATATTGCACAAGGTGGGTGAAAAAGACCACATAACAAGATACCAGCTGCCCAGGCAATGCACAACATTTAGGAGACAATCATTTAGAATCAACTCCTAGGAAGTTTTCAGCACATGGCAATAGCAGATGATCAGTAAGGAAAATCCCCCAAAGCCTCTATACCAGCAGTTCTCAAACTGGGGTCCTCCAGGGGGTCCGTGAGTCATGACCGGGGCCGCTGGCCCTGCTGATCAACTCCTCCCCCTCCCTCCCAGAGCCTCCTGCATGCTGCGGAACAGCTGTTCAGTGGCGTGCAGGAGGCACTGGGAGGTAGGGGTAGGAGTGGGGATGGGGCATGCTCAGAGGAGGTGTAAGGATGGGGCCTTGGGGGGAAAGGGTGGAGTGGGGGCAGGGCCTGGGGTTGAGCGGGAGTTGAGTTCCCTGGGGAAAATTAGAAGCTGGCTTGGGGGTCTGCAAAAAAATTTCAATAAAAAATGGGGGTCCTTGGGTTGTTAAAGCTTGAGAACCACTGCTATATACTGTTAATGATTTAATTTTCTTGTGTCTTTGACTATGCTGTTGGGAAGCAATCCTGGATGGTTAGTAGGAGTTACAACTTTCTGTAAGGTGCATGTGAATTGCTTGCCATGGATAAGCATACGAAGTAGAGAACAGATAGGAACCACTGACTGCATCAGAGGAGCTGGTCAAATGGGGGGAGATGGATGTCCATAACAGAAAAATTGAGGATTTTCTCTTGATAAGTAGAGTCAAGAAGGAACTTGAGCTGTGGGGAATAGTTGCTGAATTTGTGAGGAGGAACATATTATTTGAGGTCATGCTTCTTGTTGTAGAGCTAAATAACAGTGGTACCAGCAAGTATTGGAAAGCGTGTACAGCTAGCTTGCATTAGAAAAGGCAAAACAACAAATATTGTCAGTGAAGTCAAAGGTGTCACTCTGGCTGTAAAGGAGACCCAAGGTCCCATTATCTGAATATGTGGAGAAAAAGTGAAGCAAGAATTAGCAAACCAGCAGGAAATGATTTGGGGGCGTTGCCTGGCTTCTTTTATAGTATGAAGTTCCTGCAGTAAGTCATGCTGAGTAACACGTCTCATTTTCAAGTGAAGAATTCTCAACAGGCAGCGCAAGGTTTCAGTGAAGAGGTGATGACAGAGTAGGGGATGGAGTTAATAATGGAAGCACTTACACAACCTTAATTTCAGCGCTAGTGGATGCTTTCATTATATTTATATCCTGTCTTGGCTTATCTGTTAGAGAATTAAACCTTTTTTGGCTGGGTGCAATGTGACTCTTCCAATAGCTCTCTCCTTTCAGCAAAAACAACGAGGAGTCCTTGTGGCACCTTAGACACTAACAAATTTATTTGGGCATAAGCTTTCCTGGGCTATAACTCACTTCATCTGATGCATGGAGTGAAAAAAAAGTAGGCAGGTATAAATATACAGCACATGAAAAGATGGGAGTTGCCTTACCAAGTGGTGGTGGTGGTGGGGTCAGTGCTAACAAAGCCAATTCAATTAGGGTGGATGTGGCCCATTCCCAACAGTTGACAAGAAGGGCTGAGAAGGGAAAATTATTTTTTGTAGTGACCCAGCCACTCCCAGTCTTTATTCAGGCCTAATTTGATCTCTCCTTTCAGTTAGTTTTATGCCTGGAATCTCTGCATAGAATGGCTGGTGCTATGGAGATATATAGAACTGGAAGAGACCCTGAAAAGTCATCGAGTCCAGCCCCCTGCCTTCACTAGCAGGACTAAGTACTGATTTTGCCCCAGATCCCCTAAGTGGCTCCCTCAAGGATTGAACTCACAGCCCTGGGTTTAGCAGGCCAATGCTCAAACCACTGAGCTATCCCTCCCCACTCTTAAAGAGCTCAGCATTGTTCTGTGGATGCAACACTGAATGTACAAAGGCCCTATCTTTAAAGGCTCAAGCCTAAAGTCCATGGCCAAAATTCTTAAACCTGGGTGCCCCTAGTTTGGACCCCAAATCCATATTCAGGCACTTAAGTTAGAAGTGAGCTGATTTTCAAAGATGCTAAGCATCTTTAGCTAGGCTTCCGTGGGATTTGTGGATGCTCAGGGACTCTGAAAATCAAGCCACTTCGGTTCCTAAATATGGGTTTGAAAGCTTAACTTTAAGGCAACCAGATGTGAACATTTTGTCCATGTGCAGAAACGTGAGCATTTTTGAATGCACATTGTCAGCATGTGAGTGCTGTGAAGGGAGTTGTATCTGTCTGTACTTGGGGACCACAGTATGGAATGGCACATACTGCTCCCATAACGATGAATAGAAAGCATTCCCTGTTTTTCTCCAGGCCTGCTGGCGCTTCAGTGTTCATAGCCATATCCCTTTGAGGCACGGAGCACTGCAGAGTTTGCTGGTTGACCTCCTTCCTTGTTCTTCCTAGTGCTCTGCAGCAGGATTATGGCTGCCTCTCACATAGGTGTGCTGCTGGCGGAGGAGATGCTTCATTCCCATTCCTCTCTAGAACACCTGCTCAGGGCCAGCCATAAACTAGCCCCAAGTCAGCAGATGCGGCTTTCAAGTTTCCATGTAGTCATGGAAGAAGGATGGAATTCAGGTTGCTCAGTAGTTCACACCTAAATGGAGCAGGACCTTCTGTACAAACACAGAACTAAAAGGCGGTCGTCCCTGCCCCGAAGAGTTCTCAATCTCCGTATAAAACAAGAAACAACAGATGGAGATAGACAGATGGTGGGAGCACCAGGAAACAACGAGGCAATCTAGGTTGGTATGCTAGGCATTGGTCTCAGCACAGCAGCTACTTATCTGGCTGTCATCACTGTAGTATCTGAATAAATAAATGTTCATTGTAATCAGAATTTGAAATGGAAGCAGTTTATTAAGTCCCTACCCACCCATCCCCGTCAGCTAACATGGGCTTGTTTTCTGTCATAGATATTTTCTAGTGTGATGTCCAATTTCATGTTTGAATGTCGCAAGTTTTGGGGCTTCTACCCATTCCCTTGGGAGGCTATTTCACAGTCTAATACATCTTGCTGTCAAAAAGTCTTTTCCCCTTCCTAGTACTCAGCAAAATATTCCCTTTCTTAATTTCATCCTATTACTCTGTGTTTATATTTAGTTATAATTGTGATTCATTCTTCCAGTTAAGAAAATGTCATTTTCTGGGCTGTTGGGTTTTTTCCAGGGGGAAGGGGAGGACTTTTGCTTAATTGCCACACATACTTGTGTTTCATTTGCATGAAATAGCATGCAAGTGGTACTGAAAACAACAGTTTTTTTTTTTTTTTTTTTTTTAAATTTACCGAGGAAAATCTGATGAATCACAAGCTTTTCATAGCTAATTACTGGGTGGGTTTTTAACATCTGTATGGAAATAGACTCCTAATATGAAAACTCCACAAACAGCCTGAAAATGGCTAGGAACTAAAATGTTTACATGTCTGTTATTACCATCATTTATACAATCAACTTCCAGAGGGCTGTGCCCAGCACTCTATAAATTTCAATTATATTATTAGCAATAGCTCTTAACTGAAGTAATTGGTACACTCACTTTATCTAATGGAGTATTTTTCATCTAATTGACTCCAAATATATCATATAAATGTCAAAGCCAAATTTTCCTATAATAACCTATTATCTCTGCTGTTCTAGCTCGCTGCACTCACAAGAAACAGAGTAATAATAATCTTTGGGATAATGAAGGACAGCAACTTAATTCACGAAGTGCTGAGGAGAATGACAGCTACTTTTCCCTTTTCAGAAGCAGAAACCTTTAATATATTCGTTTAACTAGGCTGCAGGTTCCATTCACAAGGTATTTCCCTCCTCACTCTCCTTTGTAACACAAAGATGAATCTATCTTTCATGAGAAAATGAGACCATCCAGTGGTTCCTTGATGGGCCTTCCTGTGATTGTGTCTTTAGACAAGCATTTCCATTATACTGAGCGTTTTCAACTTTCTTTCCTTACTCTATGTAGAGTAATCAATCGTAGCATAAGAAATAGGCAATTCTATCATGACACAGAAGTGGCAAAGAGACAATGGAAGAGGCTTTTTAATGTGTAAATGAATTTTTGAGAATAAATATGGGGAAAAATATATGATGCAAGTGTAACTATCAATCCTAGAGATTTTATGTGGGCCTAAATGAGACAGAGCTACTCTAGCAGTTTCCAGATTGAAGATATACTGTTGTTTTCTGTTGAAGGGCTGAGCCGTTGTGCACTACAATGTGTTTCTGTATTGGGATGGTGATAAAAGTAGAAGCCCCATAAAACTTGGCCTTAAATTCTATTTCTTTTTTTTTTTTTTTTTTTTAAGGCTCATAAATGTTGGGATAACTTTTAAAGACTTTGTTTCATCAATTCATGTGTCTTTGTTCCTTCTTCTGGTTCTAGCTAAAATCAAAAATACCAGGGGTTAAATGATGCCCCATAAGGCAGGGCAAAGAGGGATGGTGCTTTGGCAGCTGTGCTGGGAGCACTGTACTTGAGAAAAGCATTGCTCATCCAGTGGTCCATGGATCTTACTATGCCTTTAATAAAGCATGCTTCTCATGTGCCCCAGCATCCTTCCCTTGCTTGCCAGAATTTGGTTAAAGGCATGGGTCCACCTACCTCTTCCCCAGATACATCCCCTTCTGGGTCCAATTAGTATTGCTGGCAACACTCGTCTGCACTGGCAGAGAAATGGCTTCTTCTGGCCCCTCCCCCATCCACCTTCTAGTGTATCTGGACAGGCCTAGCTCTCATTTGAGGTTTTCTCCTGAGATTTTCAGCGCATTTTTTTTTTTTTTGCAGAGCCAGGTGGCTTGCACAATTATCAAAGGCAAATCCCTGAATCTTTTCAGGTTCACACATTACAAGTTGTAGCTACCTCTCTCTCTCTCTCTCTCTGTAGGGAAAAACTCACTTTCCTAAGAAATTATTTTATATTACCGAGACCAGATCCTCATTTTGCATACGACGCTCAACAAAGAAGTCATTACAACTTTTTTTAATGTTGCAATTATGTATGTCTTTTCAACTTGCACCTTGGGCTGAGAATGGGATTTGATGCTGAAACACTCGCAGCTAAAAGCATGATGCTCTACTGCTTCTGTGGACAAGCCACGAGAGAGAGACAAAGATCCACCACTCTCCTGCTGTGGGCTACACACACACTGGAGGCAGTGCAGGAGCAGTATTACACGTACCCTTGAGATGGGGGACTCTATCCTGGAAGCAGTGACTGAAAAATGTTGGGGGTTGTGATGGATAATCAGCTGAATATGAACTCTGCACTGTGGCCAAAAGGATTAATGTGTTCTGGAGACGCTCAAGTAGGAACAGAGAGGTTATTTTACCTCTGTATTGGCACTGATGTGACCACTTCTGGAATACTGTGTCCAGTTCTGGTGCCCACAATTCAAGAAGGATGTTGAGCAATTGGAGAGGGTTCAGAGAAGAGCTAGGATAATGGTTAAAGTATTAGAAAATGAGCCTTGTTGATTCAAGAGGCTCAATCTATTTAGCTTAACAAAGAGAAGATTAAGCAGTGACTTGATTACAGTCTATGAACACCTTCATGGGGAACAAATATTTAATAATGGACTGTTCAATCTAGCAGAGAAGATATAGCATAATCCAATGGCTAGAAGTTGAAGATAGACAAATAGCATGTACCATTTTAATGATGAGGCGATTGCTCCAATAATTAACCATTGGAACAATTTACCAAGGGTCATGGTGGAGTCTCCATCACTGTGAATTTTTAAATCAAGATTGGCTATTTTTCTAAAAAGTCTGCTTTAGGAATTATTTTGGGGAAGTTCTATGGTCTGTGTTATAAAGGAGGTTAGATTAGATCATAGTGGGTCCCTTCTAGCCTTGGAATCTATGAAAGGGGTTGAGGGAGAAAGGATTGGATTCCACTGTACAATGCCTATGTTAATGTTCCGGCACCAAGCTGCTACTGCTTGGTGGCAGCAGTGTGACCTAAAAGGGGGAATATATAGCTAAATCCATCATTAGTATGAGGAGATAGGCGCAGAGTCTGGGCCCTTCTTACTATATTTCCTTTCAAGTAAGGGAACCCCAGTGCGCAAGGTATATGGAACTATTGCTTATTGAGGACCTTTGTGCCCGGAACGTAACCCTGCATGTGCCCATGCATAATCTCTGCTTGATCTAGCTTTTGCATAGCATGCCATGCAAGGACGTGCAGGAAACATAGCCTTACTGTAGTAAGCTTTTATTTATTTTTTCGAGGGAAAATCCTGCCTCTTCCCCCCCCGCCCCAGCTCTGCTTCACATACTGGTTATTGCACAAAAGCTTTAAAAGCAGCAGAGCTACCATAGTTTGACCGCACGAGGCTGTGGTGGTGGGGAACAGGCTACAGGTAAGCTGCATAGAGAGGCTGCTCTCGGCTGTAGAATGGTGGTCAGTTGAGAATCTGCCATGGCTCCGTGGTCCCCAGGGCCGCCTCCAGGCACCAGACGAGAAAGCACCCGCCTGGGGCGGCACATTGTAAGGGGCAGCATTCTGGCCAATCTTGGGGCGGCACATTCCGGCCGCCCTGCCGTGGTTCTGTTTTTTGCTTTGGCAGCCCGGTCTGCAGCTCCGGAGCCCCCAGACGGCTCCCCATCCTCCACCAGTCCCAGCCCTGCAGGGGCACGGACCCCGGCCCGGGGGGCAGGAACTAGCGATTCCTGCCGCTCACCGTGCCGCTGGGCTCCCTGGGATGCACCACTCCCCGCCGCCTGCACCGGCCCAGCCGAGCCGCCTTTAAAGGAGCAGCTGAGCCAGCACCTCCTGCAGCCCCCGGGGGCTCCGCATGCCCGGCCGGGAGAGACACCCCAAGGCCGGAGGGGGGAGCCCCTCTTGCCCGGCTGTGAGGTGCTGCCCTTCACCCCCCTGCGAGCCACCTTGACCGCCCTCCATGCGCACCCTGTGGCTGCCGGTTTTTTTTGTTTTGTTTTTGTTTCGGCAGTCCGGCCACCCCTTTTTTTTTTTGCTTGGGGCGGCAAAAAAGCTAGAGCTGGCCCTGGTGGTCCCAAAGCAGCAGCCGCTATTATTGCCTGTGCATCTGGACTGGTGCTTTACTGCATGGGGTAAGGATCTAACCCTTTCAAAGATCTCTGCACATCTCATTTATTTGAGCTATGTTCAGGGGACCAAGACTTTGTGATGGTCGGAGGGTTTGTGCTCGATTTAGCCCTGTGAATCTCATTAAAGCCGATAGCAGCCATGTTAATGAGAGTTGTACAGTTTGGCACTGAAGGAAGAATAAAAGCACAGTTTAAAGTGCTCTCCATTAAAAAAAGAAAAAAAAAAGAAAATGCTGTCAAGTAACAGGTCAAGCTAGCGAAGTCTTCGCTTCAGTGGAGCATATTGGAAGCTAATGTTAGTCACAACATATCACTTTATTCAGTGGCTTCATTAAGAGTGGGCTTCACTGCACAGCATGTATCTTTTCCTTTTATGCTTTATTGCCAGTAAGTCTATTCTGCCCTTTGTCCTTTACATTTCCAAAAGTGAATATTTATATTTCAAGGAGGCATAGTTAGTTTTAATGCTTTCTCTACTTAAAAGACCGCCCCAAATAGGTGGCCAAAATGATAGAAATAATTAGTTAAAAATAAAGGTCTAAGGAACCTTAACAGGCCTGAGATTCATTGGGCCTACTCCAAATATTTCAGAAGCTATATTTTCCTGTATCCCCTTTATTTTACTACATAATCACAGCACTATCACTCTGACAAGTCATTATAATACACCTGCACAATACTGGCGGAAGAGACACATTAACCAATTTTAGGGGAAGAGCTAGTCATCCCAATTTCTTCCTTTTAAAACCAAAAGGAAGTGAAGACTCATTTTAAAAAGGTACATGTTGCTAATATTTCCAAAGTGCTTGAAGAGATGGACAGAATGGGGTCAATGCAATTGATGTGCCAACAGCTAAAGGTTCCGGCATTATGTTCAATTGGGACAAGTGCAGAAATGTTAAATTGCTAATGGAAAGTTTGTTTGACACTTTTGATGTCTTCGCTACTTGACTTTTCTTGGTCCCGGCTCTTTCTCTGACTTTTTTTCTCTCTGGTTTTGTGTCTTTTGCTCTTTACACAACAAAAAATACGAGAAACCATATGGGTATAGCTCGTCCCAAATAACTGTTTTTACTAAAGATACACAAATGTGCAAGGCCTAGCCCCTTGCTTCTCTGATGGGGAGGAGGTGGTTCTACAACATGGAACCAGTGTATATCAGGAGGACTCACAGCCTGTTTATGTTCCTATATTCTACCTCTGACCATCTTCTCGATCAGCTCCCTAACTCTACAGTACAACTAACTTTCTGGAGAATGTAACACTTTCCTTTCCACAGCGAACCTGATTCTGTCCTTGCTGCCTTTTCCTTCCGATACAAGTATACTTCTCTTTTTCCTCCCTCCCAGAGACCCAAAGGCAAGGTCTGTTTTATTATCCCAGGCATTTCTATGGTGGCCATATTGTGCTAGCAAGTCCAACACAAGTTTGTTGGGCTGGCTTAATTCTCAAACATGGCTTCCCCAGGTCAGAGTGGGGCACAAGAGAACATCCTGGGTTGCTTTTTTCCCCCTCTGTGTGGAATATTTTGGCATGCACAAGATTTCAGCAGTGAACCCAGCAGTGGCAATCGGAGGAGTTGAATCCGGGATGGAATTGATGGGATAGCAACAACTGTATGGGAGCATTCAATGGGCCAGATCCGGATTTGGATGGTAGAGGTGAGGTGCTTACCCGAGCTCACGTGAAGCTGCCAAAATGTACATTTGGTTTGTTGTTCATGTTGAGGTTCAAGACAGTTGCGTCAGTCATCCATAGTGTGCATATTTACACCTGTGCCTTGGAGACAAAAATTAATTTCAGTACACTGATCTAATTAAAAAAATGTGGGTTTCGCCATCATTGCCATGCTGAAATATTTCTGGGATTCTTTTAAAACACTCATACAATTTAGTGGGCTGAATGCTACTCATATTGTTACTCATGGAACTGCATTGCAGCCTATAGGTTTGCACAGTTGTAACAATTGCAGCATATGGTCCGGGTATTTTTGTGATATATAGTTACAAAATGACTTAAAGTGCAGCTCCAGATAAAGTGCGAGGGAAGGTTTGCAAGGAAGCATTTAGAGAAAGGAAGTGGCTTGGGGGAATGGGTGATATGGCATAGTGCCATTTTGTGCATCTATGTAATAGGAAGTGCTGAGATGAGAGGAAGTAGGCATGGGAGAGACATAGACAGAGTATGGGACAGAGTGAGAAACTAAACCCATTTTTGATGTAGTAATTTAATAAAAGCAGTTTACTGAAATCGGAGTCTCCCTGCTTCCTCAAGAATACTGCAGAGGGGAAGAACACTCCAATACATGGGGCAACACAAGGGAAGGAATGATGCTCCATGTGCAAACACACAGGGAGAAGACACAATGGAATCCCAGATTGTAGGCATGGGATGTTGAAATTCACCCCTTTGCAGAGAAGCTCTAGAAAGCCCTTGTGGTGTTTATGTCACCGAAAAAGGTCTAAGTGGAACTGCATTTGGACATAAACCATGTGCTGCTGGCATCTGTAATTTCACTTGCCTCGGGGGTGGGGGAGGCAGTGGTATGGGATCAGAGGGGTATAGTAGGGCAAGGCCAGGCAAGTTCTGAACACCAGGAGGGCAACTCTTGAATCAAATTCAGTGATGGATAAGGAGTCAGTAAAGAAGTTGGGCTGACATGGTCCTGCCTCATGGGAGATCACCCTTGATCTCCCTGGGGTTTAGAGCAGTGTTTCCCAAACTTGGGATGCCGCTTGTGTAGGGAAAGCCCCTGGCAGGCTGGGCCAGTTTGTTTACCTGCCGCGTCCGCAGGTTCGGCCGATCGCGGCTCCCACTGGCCGCGGTTTGCCGCTCCAGGCCAATGGGGGCTGCGGGAAAGGCGGCCAGCACATCCCTCGGCCTGTGCCGCTTCCCGCAGCCCCCATTGGCCTGGGACAGTGAACTGCGGCCAGTGGGAGCCGCAATTGGCCGAACCTGCGGATGCGGCAGGTAAACAAACCAGCCTGGACCGCCAGGGGCTTTCCCTGAACAAGTGGCGGACCGGCTTTGAGAAGCACTGATTTAGAAAAGATGTGCCAAATCCCTGCACTTTTGAGTGACCATTTTATATGACCAAAGATCATATTTTCAATGGCCACCATGGTGGAAGACACAATAATTCATGCATATAGAAAAGTTTCCTTGTATAGTAATTATGGTGTCCTATAATTTTCTCTGGACTCCTTTCTCTGGACTCTTCTATTTGCTGACTTCTTTGATATTTATTTTTCTTTGGTTTTTACTCAAGATGGTGAGTTATAAGAAATTCATGATTTACTGTGAATGGCTGTAATGTTGCTTTTCCATGTCAATCTTAGGTACTTCTACAGCCCACATCATGTGTCTCACTTTATGTATTTATCCCTCTTTAATGTACTTAGCCTCACACCAGCCTTGTGAGGTAGGGAAGTGCTGTAATTCCCATTTTACAGATAGGGAAACTAAGCCACAGAGAGATTTAGTATGTCTGCATTATAATAGGTGGTGTGATCGCATCTTGGGCAGGCAGACCTGCACTAGGTTTACTTTAGCTAGCACAGCTATAAAGAACTGTGAAGATACTGAAGTCCATACTGCTGTATGTGCTGTACGAACCAGTCCAGAACCCTGGGTACATACTTGAGTTGCTAGCCTGTGCGCACCAGGGTCTGTGTCTGGACTGCTGTTTTTAGCCACACTCAATAGATTAAAGCTGGGACTGGTATGTCTACCCAATCTGCAACCCCACTTGAATTGCAGTATAGACGTACCCTAAGGGCCAGCTTTTAAAAGGTATTTAGGCATCTAAAGATGCAGATGGGAGCCTAGCAGGATTTGAGAAGCACTTAACTGCCATTGAAATATCTTGAGTATTTACATCTTTAGGCACCTGAATACCTTTAAATTGGCCTGGCCAGGGTCACACAGGAAGTTTGTAGTGGAGCAGGAACTGAAGCTGCACATACTGAGTCACATGCTAGTACCCTAACCACTGAACCATCCTACTCTCTCAATATTGTTTTCGGGCTCTTGCTTGTTAAACCTCTGTATGGATCACAGTTGCTGAAGTTGATGTGACAAATAGAGAAGATTCTTTCACTATAAAATGAAGTGGGGGAAATTTAATCTAAGAATTTAATTCCAGCAATAGGCTTACATAGAACATCCATAAAGAATAGCAAGTCGATATGAAACACGTGTATGCTCCATTTCTCCTTTATGTTCAATATCTTCATCAATGATTCAGATAATGGCATATAGAGTGCACTTATAAAGTTTGTGGATGATACCAAACTGGGAGGGGTTGCAAGTGCTTTGGAGGATAGGATTAAAATTCAAAATTATCTGGACAAACTGGAGAAATGGTCTGAAGTAAATAGGATGAAATTCAATAAGGACAAATGCAAAGAACTCCATTTAGGAAGGAACAATCAGTTGCACACATACAAAATGGGAAATGACTGCCTAGGAAGGAGTACTGCAGAAAAGGATCCGGGGGTCATAGTGGATCACAAGCTAAATATGAGTGAACAGTGTAACGCTGTTGCAAAAAAAGCAAACATCATTCTGGGATGTATTAGCAGGAGTATTGTAAGCAAGACACGAGAAGTAATTCTTCTGCTCTACTCCATGCTGATTAGGCTTCAACTGGAGTATTGTGTCCAGTGCTGGGTGCCTAGAAAACATGACCTATGAGGGAAGATTGAAAAAATTGGGTTGGAGAAGAGAAGACTGAGAGGGGACATGGTAATAGTTTTCAAGTACATAAAAGGTTTTTACAAGGAGGAGGGAGAAAAATTATTGTTCCTAACCTCTGAGGATAGGATAAGAAGCAATGGGCTTAAATTGCAGCAAGGGCGGTTTAGGTTGGACACTAGGAAAAGCTTCCTAACTGTCAGGGTGGTTAAGCACTGGAATAAATTGCCTAGGGCGGTTGTGGAATCTCCATCATTGGGGATTTTTAAGAGCAGGTTGGACCAACACCTGTCAGGGATGGTCTAGATAATACCTAGTGCTGCCTTGAATGAAGGGGACTGGAGTAGATGACCTCTCGAGGTCCCATCCAGTTCTGTGATTTGTGACAAGTATACCCAGTTAGCCTGTATTTTTGCCTACTAGGTATGTAATCTTATCTATTAAATATGTCCTTATATTGCTCGTCAAATTGAAAGATATGTAATGATGGCAACAGCTACCTTTATCTTTATTAAACAGAATTGACATAGCAATTGTGAATATTGGCCACAGGGTCAGGTATTTACTCAGGTTATTTCCTTAGTAGAAAAAACATTGTAACAGCTTGAGCATAATTACTGCAACGTGCACAAGGGACAAAGCATATGGAGATCTCTCACAAGACAATGAAGCAAAGCTGGCTAAAGGGAGTCCTGGATTTCCCAGATTTGTTACTATCATATTGGGAGCTTGTATGTCTAAATCCTGTAGATGGTTTTCAAAAATCTCCATCTTTTATTCTCATTTTGCTGGAGTATCAAATTGTTTGTCACTGCAAGGAGGACTGTGTTCCTGATTGAAAAAATAACTTTGAACTGACTTTAGCCTCTCTCCAGAGCATTCCCCATTTAAAATAATTGCCAGTTTCTTTATGGAAAAATCCCACAGTTCAGACCGAGATAAAGAAGAATTTCAGTACCAGCTTTCAGCTTACAAGATCTATGGCGAGAAAGTGAAGACTATTTGGGGACCAATCAATACAATTGTAGAGAAACTTGCTGTTTACCATGCAGGTAAGGATGGTACAAATGATAAGCACAGCCAACCTTTTTCAATAAGGCTCAAAGGACATGAAGCAATTATTACTGTACTTCTGGCAGAGTGAGCATTTCATTGAGTACATACTGAATGGTAACCAGAGATGTACTGTACCTTGATCTATCTTTTCATGGCAGGGAGTTTCTCAAGAGTGAAGAAGCTCTCCCATACTTTGTTAAACCCAGTGCACATGTTGGGGACATAACGATGACACTTCAATGGAGAAACTAGTTTAAGTCTTGGTGATAAAAAGCCCTTTGGTCCATCTCCTTGCAATCTATTTTTGTATAAATTTAGGCCTGGATTGGATGGCTGTAGGCACCTCCCTATTTGGAAATCTTTGCAAAGGATGAAGGGGCCAGGGAAACAGGGCCGGTGCTATCATTTAGGCAACTGCCTAGTTTGCCTAGGGTGCCAAGATTTGGGGGCACCAAAAAGCGGTGCCCCCAATTTTTTTTTTTTTTTAAACATCATTCCTACGCCTCCTCCCCAAGCGCGCGGTCACCGCTCCACTTCTCCCAGGCTTGCAGGTCCAATCAGCTGTTTGGTGCCGCAAGCCTGGGAGGGGAGGAGAATTAGACCGGGGGGCAGCGTGCTCGGGGAGGAGGTGGAGCAGAGGTGAGCTGGGGTGGGGAGCTGCCGCACAGCTCCCGGGGGGCAGGGAGCTGCTGCGGGGGGGGGCAGGGGGGAGCTGCCGCAGGGCTGGGCGGGGGCGCGAAACTTCCTTGCATCGGCCCTGCAGGGAAACATTGGACTGGGAAGCTGTGCTGTATACATGGCTCAGCTCACTGTTATTCATAGTACTTAGGTGAAAGCTAAGTGGGAGAACAAACTGCACGTGGTTTTACTAATGAGGAATAGGGAAACTCTCTGGTCAGGTACCCAGGTGTCTTTCCAATGAGCTGTTGAATGGATTTTATTGGACACTTAGAAGGCCAGACTTAGGCACTTTACCCCTCTTTCCTCCCCCTCCCCCCCGAGAAATGCCAATATTTGAAAATGGGATTTAGGAACGTAAAGTGCTTTCAAAAATGTTACCCGCCCTCTTTCGGATGAGATGTGAAGCTGAGATTCTGAGCATCTGTGATCTCTAACAACCCCACAGCCTAATTGTGAGGATAGGATGTTAATTCATGCATCAGATTCTATCCTAGGTACTTTCATGCTGCTTATCGCAATTCTGGTTTTAACTGTATATAGTTTTTAATTGGACATAGTGGCCAGATTCTCTGGTCCATTAGAAGCTGGCAGATTGGGGTCTGGGATTCCCTCTAGCTAGGGGAACCCCCGGGTACCTACACCAACTCCATCCTGCACCTTGATATAGGGACCATGTCCAGGGAAAAGAGAAGAGTGGTCAGGGCACCCCAACATTGATTTGGTCCCCAACTGTCTGTCTGGCCCATGGCACTATTTAGGGCAGCCTTAAAGCTTCTCTGACCTGTTCTGTGAGACTGGACTGTCATTGATTCTGCAGAGGATCAGAGGGGTGGACTGAAGAACCTGGCCCAGTATTCTTTCCTTGTTCCTATCTTAGAGCCTGACTCTGCAGACACTTGCATGTGTGAGTAACTTTCTGGACATGAATTTAACCTGAGGAAAGGTTACTTGTGTGTAAACCTTGGCCAGATCAAGCCTTAAAACTACACTGCAATTTTGTTGGGTATCTTTAAACTGCCACATTTCACCCCAGAGGAGGTTGCATTTCAGTGTTGAGTGCATACACCTTGTGTATTAAAAGCCTGAATGCAGCACTTTACTCATGCAAGTAGTCCCACTGAGTATAATGCTATCTTAATATGTTTAAAGTTCCTCACCTATGTGAGTGCTAAGTCTGTAAACACCTAAGGAAGGAAAGGATTATAATTTGTAGTGGTTTTAAAAAAAAACACAACAACTTTCAAAGACAAAACAAAAGGAAAATGTACTAGGTAAATTAAGACAGTTGTAATATTACTTTTCAACTGATTCATACAAATATTGTATTGGCTGAAAGTTTTTGATTCTGAAAGAGCATTTGCTACCTTTGTCCAATTAAAGCAATGAGCAATAAGCGACATTTGTTCAAGGAGATGTGCCAGAACTGTGATAACGACATTGGCACTGGACCATTTCTTCATCTGTGACATTTATCACGGAGCAATATTCAGCATCTTGATTGTGAGTTCCTGCTGTGAAATACAATGACTGTAATATCTAGAAAACAAGAGAGAACAGATGTAGCGAGGTTGTATAATCCAGTGTGACATTCATTACACTTTTGAAAGGAATAACTACTGATCTTGAAACATAGGAAATAAATGCAGGAGTGATGGTCAAAACTCTACCTGGATTAAAATAAATTTATAATCAATTTCAACTACCTGTGAACAGTCCTTATGAAGTAGGTTGTCATTACTACAGTTTTTAATACACACAAGAATCTCTTTCAATATGCCATAAAACCTGTATGATTTCTCTGAAGGTGTTTAATTGCACTGAAATTACCTCTTGCCAAGAAACAGAGGCTGCAAAACACAGTGGTAAGGAAATGCTTTCCCATGAAAAATTACTGTCCTGCTTGTAATCCATGACTTGAAAAGTGGACATGAGCTCTAGCTATTTAAACAGGGTTGAAAGGACACTGTCAAGAATAAAAAATAATGTACATATTTTAAAATGCACTGTCATTGCCTTACGATATTAAAATTGAATTTTTAAAAATTGGGGCCTCATTCACCATTCTGCACTTTGCATAGTAGACCATTTGTACCAGTTCAAAATGGGTGCAAAATGTTGCCATTCTGACTGGGTAGCATTTGACACCCATTTTGCACTGGTGCAAATGACTGCACAAGGTGCAGGGCAACAGTGACTCTTCTCCTCTTCCCCCCCCCTCCCCATTTCTCTGTTTTCATTTATTCTATTTTGGTTTCCTGGGTCACTTCACTCAAAGCAAATAAAGTATAAAAATGGATGGTGAAAGAAGGCTGATCCATTTTGTCATCTGTTTATAACCAGTTTCACTTTCTGACTCTTGTACACTAGCATGGTACTGGTACACTATGCAATTGGAGGTGTGATTCCAGCATGCATAGACCTATATTTAGCTCATTTAAATCTAGCAAATGTGGGAACCAATAGCAGTGAAGCTGTGGCAGCACGAGCTTCAGCACAGGCTGTACAAGGCTGGCCAGAACCCTGGGGGCTTGCTTGAGCACTAGCTCACGCTGAAATCCAGGCTACTGTACTGCAGCTTCACTGCCTTTGTACCCAAGCTAGCAAGATTAAAGCTAGGTGTGCAGTTGCAGTGTAGAAGTACCTTAAGTTGTGTATGGATTCCAAAAACTGCTGGTGGTGCAAAGCAAATTCATAGAGACATTTCTATTTAGCTATTGCTTTTAAGTGAATGATGTTGCCATCTAGTGCTTAGCTCACAAAGAGGATCTGGCTTACTATTGTTGTAGCCTATAGGGATTTTCTTTTAATATAGATAGCGGAGGCCTGCGGTATTGAAGCAGAAAGACTCTGGTTTTAGTCCTGGCTTCTGAAGGGCACACATGCATTAGCAGGAGATTTATGGCAGTAATTGTGTCTGTGGCACATTTTCTTTACAGACAGGAGTGTGACCGTATAGGGATTTGAACTCCAGTGGAGCTCAGGTGTTTAGGAGACGCTTTTCTTAACAGGGGCTGAGTATGATCACTGGTTTTATGAAATCATAAAGAAAAGACGACTGAATTCTGGAACTGAAACTACTTAAGTATCCAGCAAGCCAAGAATAGCTTGCAAAGAAAGATGAGTCTAAAACACAATCTTTAGATCCATGTTCACAACTTTACACTATCCTTATAATGTGAGTGTGAGCTTACTGACATTTGGGAAACTTAAGATCTGGAGTTATTTACTTATTCCCATAATACAAGAACTAGGGGTCATCAACTGAAATTAATAGGCAGCAGGTTTAAAACAAATAAAAGGAAGTTCTTCTTCACGCAGCGCACAGTCAACTTGTGGAACTCCTTACCTGAGGAGGTTGTGAAGGCTAGGACTATAACAGAGTTTAAAAGAGAACTGGATAAATTCATGGTGGTTAAGTCCATTAATGGCTATTAGCCAGGACAGGTAAGGAATGGTGTCCCTAGCCTCTGTTTGTCAAAGGGTGAAGATGGATGGCAGGAGAGAGATCACTTGATCATTGCCTGTTAGGTTCACTCCCTCTGGGGCACCTGGCATTGGCCACTGTCGGTAGACAGGATACTGGGCTAGATGGACCTTTGGTCTGACCCGGTACGGCCTTTCTTATGTTCTTATGAGTTTTAACTCCCATGTTCAGGAGGGCTTAGATCAGAGGGCTTCTTATTATCCCAGGCAGACTGCGAGGAGCTACAAAAGGATCTCGCAAAACTGGGTGACTGGGCAACAAAATGGCAGATGAAATTCAGTGTTGACAAATGCAAAGTAATGCACGTTGGAAAACATACGTATAGTTGGGATTATAAAATGATGGGGTCTAAATTAGCAGTTACCACTTAAGAAAGAGATCTTGGAGTCATTGTGGATAGGTCTCTGAAAACATCCACTCAATGTGCAGCGGCAGTCAAAAAAGTGAACAGAATGTTGGGGATCATTAAGAAAGGGATAGATAAGACAAAAAATATCCTATTGCCTTTATATAAATCATGGTATGCCTACACCTTGAATACTGCATGCAGATGTGGTTGCCCCATCTCTAAAAAGATATACTGGACTTGGAAAAGGTTCAGAAAAGGGAAACAAAAATGATGAGGGGTATGGAACGGGTGCCTTATGAGGAGAGCTTAATAAAACAGGGACTTTTCAGTTTGGAAAAGAGATGACTAAGGGGGATATAATAGAGGTCTATAAAATCATGACTGGTGTGGAGAAAGTAAATATGAGAAGGAGTAAATAACACAAGAACTTGGGGTCACCCAATGAAATTAATAGGCAGCAGGTTTAAAACAAAAGGAAATATTTTTTCACACAACTCAGTCAACCTGTGGAACTCTTTGCCAGAGGATGTTGTGAAGGCCAAGATTTTAACAGGGTTCAAAAAAAGAACTAGATAAATTCATGGAGGATAGGTCCATCAATGGCTATTAGCCAGGACGGAAAGGGATGGTGTCCCTACCCTCTGTTTGCCAGAAGCTGAGAATGGGCAATGGGATGGATCACTTGATGATTACCTGTTCTATTCATTCCCTCTGGGGCACCTGGCATTGGCCACTGTTGGAAGACAGGATACTGGGCTAGATAGACCTTTGGTCTGACCTAGTATGGCTGTTTTTATGTTCTTCTTTTCCTCAATTTTCTGCCTAGTAATCTACTAGTATGCAATCAATCAGCTGATGGATTTATGCCCATATTAGCCATTGCTCCCCAATGTGATACATACTGATAAGGGCAGCTGAATTTAGTGGCGATGTTTCTTTTGAAAATAGAAATTAGGCATTGAACTCCCATTGAATGTCCAGGAAATTGAGCACCTAACTTCTGTAGCCTCGTCAGAAAATCCCAGTCCTTGTGAAGGTGTTGGGTCTCTATGGGAGAACTGTGGCCCACACATCTGAAAGTTTGTCATTCAGTTCTGGCAGGAATCTGTGATGACTCAATAAAAGTATGTCCAAGTTGAGGAAGGAGGAAAAATTTGCAAGACTTGGAAAACCACACACAGAGAAATTAGAGGAGAAATTGGTGTGGGGGGGGGGGGAAGGGGGAAGCTTTGGGAATTAATTCCAAAGCAATTTGTCTGGTGGCAAGGGAGAGGCCAACAGAGAGCAAGATGAATCAATTAGATATGGAAGGCTGGTTTATTTGCTGAGAAATACTGCGAACAGTGACATAGGCATGTAGAAACTGACAGTCTAAAAGGTTGGCTGGTTCCATCCAGAGCACTAGGGTGAATTGGTGCAAAAGCAAGTCCCTACCGGCAGAAATCCTAATCTGTTTCTGATGTTAATTCTGGTTACCCCCACTCCTCCCCAGTGTTTACTAATTTGAAAGGGGGTTGGTTCAAATCTGGCTTTAAAAATGTAGGTAAGTTTGGGGATGTTTTTGTTTTATGCTTACTGGTACATTCATCCCTAATGAGAGATGCTTCAAGGGCTCAATCCCACGCCCACTAGAGTCCATGCCAAAACTGATATTTACTTCCATGAGATAGGGGCAGGTCTCGCATAGACATGTAGATGGTATTGCACCACTGAAAACTAGGGAAAGGGAGTCCCACTGTAATTGTTTTTAACATCTATCACTGAACAAAATCCTTTAGCAGCATTTTCCATTGATATGCCTTAATTCTATATGGGCAACTTCAGTTGATGATGATGATGGTGATCAAACTACAAGACAGGCCCAACAAAGAAAATAACAGAACACCACTAGCTGTCACCTTCAGCCCCCAACTAAAACCTCTCCAGCGCATCATCAAAGATCTACAACCTATCCTGAAAGATGATCCCTCACTCTCACAGATCTTGGGAGACAGACCCATTCCTCACTTACAGACAATCCCCCAACCTGAAGCAAATACTCACCAGCAACCACACACCACTGAACAAAAACACTGACCCCAGAACCTATCCTTGCAACAAAGCCCAATGCCAACTCTGTCCACATATCTATTCAAGTGACATCATCATAGGACCTAATCACATGAGCCATGCCATCAGGGGTTCATTCACATGCACATCTACCAATGTGATATATGCCATCATGTGCCAGCAATGCCCCTCTGCCATGTACATTGGCCAAACCGGACAGTCTCTATGCAAAAGAATAAATGGACACAAATCTGACATCAGGAATCATAACATTCAAAAACCAGTAGGAGAACACTTTAACCTGTCTGGTCACTCAATAACAGACCGGAGGGTGGCAATTTTGCAACAGAAAAGCTTCAAAAACAGACTCCAACGAGAAACTGCTGAACTTCAATTGATATGCAAACTAGATACAATCAACTTAGGCTTGAATAGAGACTGGGAATGGCTGAGCCATTACAAACATTGAATCTATCTCCCCATGTAAGTATTCTCACACTTCTTATCAAACTGTCTGTACTGGGCTATCTTGATTATCACTTCAAAAGTTTTTTCTCTTACTTAATTGGCCTCTCAGAGTTGGTAAGACAACTCCCACCTTTTCATGCTATGTGTGTGTGTGTGTGTGTATATATCTCCTCAATATATGTTCCATTCTATGCATCCGAAGAAGTGGGCTGTAGCCCACGGAAGCTTATGCTCAAATAAATTTGCTAGTCTCTAAGGTGCCACAAGTACTCCTGTTCGTTTTTATGTATTTGAAGTATGTGTACCCCTAACTAGGTATTTAAAGTTTTTATACTGATAGAAACAGAACCAAGGGAAGAGTTTCCAGATGCTGAAATACACTGCATAATTCAATAAAGTACTCATGTATATTAGCATTGTCAACTGTTATGAGCGGAAACAAATTCCATCTTTCATTGCCCATTGTGCTTCAGTATGTTGACTTAATGATCTCCATCCTAGAGAGAACTCTATTAGCACTTGCAGATGTCCGTATAAATGTGTGTGGGGGGGGGAAGCTTTAGAATGTGAAATATTCACCCTATATACTGCCAATTTCTTGCTGTTAGTGAAGTTTTTGAGAATCTCAAATTGGTTTTTTGAATGAATACCAAATTCTGAATTCCTACTGCTTACAATTCTGTCACTCATTTAATGAGGCATATGATGGGGCAACCAAAATTCATATTCAAGAAACTTCTATATTTTAGAAAGTGTTTTGCATCACATAATGACAGCAGTGAGAGAACTGAAATTATACTAAATCTCTTGATCAATAATGCATTGTACCTTAACTGATCTATCTAAAGACCTATTTTTAATGCTGTTCTGTGTAGATCTGGGTTTTATTAACAAATTCCTTATTTTATGTTCTATACCAGTCTCATTTTTTTTCCATAGATCCTACAATTCTGAATATGAAAATGCATTATGTTTCCTCTGACCTCATAACTGACTGTTTCTTCTCCCGTGAATGGACTGCATTAATGCGACAATGATGTTCAAGGTCAGAATGTTGTAAATAGTCATTCAGTGCTCCTCAGTGTCCCAGACGTCTCGGTGTAATAAGGTACAAGAAAACTCCACTGACATTTTGCCCAAGCAATCTGCTCAATTCCTCTGCTGTATCAGAGACTTTTGATGCTTTTGCAATGTCATCTAAAGTTTCCAGCATTGTTTTTGGAGGTTTTTTGAGCATTTCAATTATGGTTTTATTCAGCAACACCATTTAATTCCTGACAGTTACTTCAGTTTGACAATCTCTGATTTAGCTGTTATCTATTTTGCAGCAGTGTCAAGAGCAGCATGATAAAGTGGGCTACTTTGATTGAATATAAACAGAATCTGGACAGTCCAATACAACTTCCTTGCATGCTTAATTTTTATCTGTCACCATACCAGCATGAAGCCTATAAGAAGATTTAAGCTGATTTGGTTAACTTCCTTTAGTGCACCCGATGCAATTCATTAATGGATTTGTGTTTTGTGCATATTTAATTGAGCTGCACGCTCTGCTTATAATCTAAAACACATAGTTGGGGGGGGGGCTTTTTTTTTTTTTTTTGCATTGGGGGGTAAAATTCACCCCCATGCAGAGGACCAACAAAATGTCTACGTACTACTGAAATCCTTCTTATGCCCTCAGAATCAAATCAAATTGCTGAGATCCATATTATGCTAATCAGCCCAAGCACTTGAGGAAGATGCAAAATAAACCCCTTGCCTACATTTGATGTATTACAATATTTTAGGTTGAAAGAACCTCTCTGGGTCATTTTCCCCGGTAGTTAGTGGGCCTGGTTCTCCTTTCCCTTACACTGGTGTTACTCTGATTTTTAACCAGTGTAAATGATAGGAGAATCAGGCCCAATATATGGCATGACAAGTAGCTGGTGAATTCTTAGATGGATTTTGATTTTCACTAAGATGCACTGACTTGCACATACAAAATATGTAGTTGTGCATGTGTAAAATAACTAATTGAGTGCACACTGATAGACAGGGATTCTCACAGCTCAGGTACTGTTTCTACCATGTCTTGCAGATCAGCTATTTTAAAATAATTTTGTAGGTGTTCGTGCATATTTCCAGCTGCCACTAAAGCCATCACACAAACACCTAGGCAGAAATGCCCTTGGATCTATAATTTGTGCATTTTCATAATTAATCTTCTCCATTGCTCTCATGCCTCTCAGTGAATGCTTGCACCTTTGAAATGAGAAAATAATTTCTAACTAAACTACTATCCTGAACTTCTGATGTCTCCCCATTCTTTCCTAATTGCTGCTACTTAGAGTTGATTACATAGTTTTTCATCAAATAAAAAAACGCAGTGAATTTTGGCTCTGTGGAGCATTCATAAACCAGTGTTTGTGAAATTATTCAGTATATGAACATTTTAAGTTATTGCTGGTGAACATAATGGCTGTGAAGGGATGACTGACCTGATCCAAATATGTTTGTTCTAAATAAATAATATTTTGCTTTCAGAAGGCTGTTTTGGTCACTGATTACCACGGTCATTGCCCTCTTGGGAACATAATTGCAGGGGCTGGGCATAAGTTCAGACCTGCTGAGGTAAATCATGGTTGATACACTGGGTACTGCAACTCAGAACCTGGGTGGAAAAACCATGTGATTCCACCCTGAGAGGTAGGCAATGGCTCAAGGCCAGAGACAAAGGTTGGGTGCCTTCAGACAGACCAGGAGGGGGTCAGAGGTGCAGTTTGCCGGATAACTGACAAAAAATGGCCTATTATCCTTGTTACCTAGTCATCCATTGTGCAGACACACACATGTAACCCACACACCACCTGGGTGTGGTGTTCTATCCCATGTAGTGGCACTGAGACCACTTAGAGATTAATGAGTCTGCTACAGCCTTAGCTAATGGCCATGTGGCTTTTAGCTCATGCAGTAGAGGCTCATGCATTTAGCTCCAGAAGTCCAAGGTTTAATCCTGACAACTGGGGTCTGTCAGTGTTACACATACACAGCTTTGTTGTTTGTCTGAGCCACCTGTTATGTTTTGTGTTTTGAGACCGTGAGGTCTTCCGGGCAGGCGTGGTCATTGACTGGGGGGGAGAACTCATTTTTGTTGGTGCTAGGCATCCAACTTGCATTAACTATCAGTGGGAGTTGGATGCCTACCTGCCCTTTGTGCCTTTGAAAATTTTCCCCAATTTGCTTGCACAGCACCTAGCACAATAGGACCCTGACACAGTTGAGGTCTCTAGGTGCTGTCTCAGTATCAGTGTTTAACCAAACAAATAATAATGTATGTATTTGACTAATCAGGTAGACAAATTTCAACGCTTCATGAATTCACTACTATTAAAGGGCTTGAATTTGGTGGAATTGGACAGAAGCAAGAGTATTTGTAAAACTATTTGTATGCCTGTGTTTAATCAGCTCAGTAATTAATGCAACCACCCAAATTTCCAGTTCGTTGAAAGTAAATTTGAAAAGCGGGTTTACAGATTTGAGCTTTTGCAGGTATGTCCAAACCAAAGTATTTTTCTTTCTCTCCTGAGTGTTGGCGGCAACAGAAAGGTGGTTATTAAAGGTCAGCTTGCTGCAAAAATAATGAAGTTTCTCTGCCAAAACATTCAATTTCTAGTGGGCAGGAGAGGAGGAAGAATATTGTCATTTTTCACCATGAAAAGCAGTGTTAGAAAATGGATAGTTAAGCATAGCTTTAATAATGACATTGTCCTCAAGGCAACTCCGTAAGTAAATAGCTGAAATGTGTCATAGTAACAAATGCATCGAAGAAATATTCTTGCTGGAGAGGAGTCGGTCACATCCAACAGCAGCTAGGTTATCCAGGAAAGATCAGCTGGTTGTCATTAAGTTTCTGCAATTTAGCTTATAATAAATATCATGGGCTTGATTGTGATCTCACGTCACTTTTGCACTGGTGTAACTCCATTGACTTTAATTGATTTACAACAATGTATGAAGAGAATAGGGCCCAATATTCTTTAACTGAACGATGGAAAGCTCATTGTATGTTATGCAGCAATGGGTGAAACTCAAAAAAAAATAAAAAAAATTGGAGGTTCAGCAGCCATAAGTTTGGGGGTTTATCTAAAGTGTTATCTATTGGGATGGTAAAATTGAGCAGTAAATTTTGTAAGAATGAGCTACTTTCTTGTGAGAATTCTGTTTTTTCAGGCTTCTAGGCTGGGGAGGGAGAGGAGAAGGGAAAATAGCCTTCCATGTAATATATATCCCCTTCTGCCTGCCTCAGACAGGTAACACTCCCATTCTTAACTCTTTCCAGTTTATCAGCTTCTCTCTAGTACTGAGAAGCTCTGTACTGGATGCAGTCTACGTTTGTGGGGCAGTCAGTGGCATGGTGGTAATGTACTATAATTGCTTTGTTTTTAGTAGCCACTAATGAGATCTGGTGCTGGGAATCAAGATCCTAGCAGTACAGAATCTTGATCCTGATTTTTCCCAAGTTTATTTGGGTGCCGGACTTCAGCCACTTTAGCAGGGCCTCCTTTCCAAGAAGTGCTGAGCACCCTTGAAAAAATCAATCCTGGTTAAGTTCAAATGGGACACCCCAGAAATTGAGACATCCAAAATCAGTGGCTGCTTTTGAAAATCTTGACTGAGCTGTTTCAGGAAGATTCCTGACCAGATGCCTGATCAAGCCTCACTACCACTTTGTACACAAAGTACGTCCTTCATTGTCGTGCCACACATCACTGTCGCTCTTTCCAAACGTTTTTGGTCACTGCCTACTTCCCACAAAGGACCAAAACCTTTATAGTAGCATCAACCTGCCAGTGAGAGCACCAGAGAGAAATTCCAGCAAGGTAGCTCCATAATAGTAGCTGATGTGAGAGAAGCCAGACTTGAGAAAGATGGGGATATTCTTTTTTCTTCAATTCAGCTGCAGCATAAGACTTCTGATTTACATTAGCAACGGCAGGGAGTGTGTGAGAGAGAATGAGATCATGCATAATTAAGGGATAAGTGGGACTGGGTATTTTTAAAAAAAAGTTTGGTGTTGCATATAGTTTCCCAAGTTGTAGGTCACAAAGCACCTGTAAGTTGTAGGAGGTTTCCACTGGGTTGCAGCCAAAGTGCTCATGTACTGAACATGATGTGCAATACACCCACTCCTAAAATTGCCTCTACAGCACTCTAGCAAAGGGTTTATGGAAGGGAAAAAAAAAAAAGGCAATAAGGTCCCTGGGGATGAAGTTTGCTAACATTTTCTGGTGACAAAATGCTGTCAGAAGGAGTTTTTCTAGAAAACTTCAGAGACCAGGAGAGAATGGGGCATCATGCCACTTACTATATAATAGGCAGGGCTGCTAACATCACCTATTGTTGACACTTCCCATTACAAGAGCCTATTTTCGTCTGCTTATAACATTGCCAAAATTTAGCCATTTGGGCTGAACTTTTCCATGCCAAGTGACTGTTTCAGGCTGAATTGTTTTGGAGAATTTTGGCCCAAACTGTTCTGCCAACAAGGCTAGGGAAAACTTCATTTTTTTGGCCATGTTTAAAAAAACAACAACAACTTCTAGCGACCTTTTCTTTGAAATGCTTTAATTCCTCCCATATTTTAGATCAGGGACGTGAAATTTAGTAGGGGGACTGCCTTTGTGTCAGGGATGGGCCTCTTACTGGTGAAATTTGGGCAGATTTTCAGGGGAGCAAATAACGCCTCTGAAAAATTGCAGTTTGCACTTGCTCAGTGGAGTCTTGCTAGACCTTAACAGCTAAAATCTCAAAGATTCTGTCCTCACTGAGCATGCTCAATACCCTTGCAGCATCTACGTGTATGCAGCATCCCCACAGAGTGACTGAGCATGCTCCAGCCCAGGGCCATGGAAGCTCAGAAGGACTTTCTACATAATGGGTGCTCCTAGATGCTCCAGGGCAGGGTCCGACTGTGCACCAGAACTGAGAGCAGGGAGCCTTCATGGAGAAGGAAGCCATCTGATTTGAATGCAGAGGGGACAATAACTGATTAGATGGGAGGGAAAGGAGTAGATTGGGACAAGGAGTTGTGACACTGGGTTGGGGAGGGGAACTGAGAGTTGGAGAGTAAGAGACTGGGAGCCAGTTAGGGAAATGGGGGGTTAGGGGGTGGGAAAGGGGAGAACTGGGAGCTTGTTGGCTGGAGGTAATGTTGTTCCTGAGATTGGACAAGGAGCTGGAGGGAATGGGAGAGTGGGGCTAGATGGGTAAAGAGACTGAGTAAGGGAAAGAAGATTGGGGTGGGTGGGAAGACTGAGATTGGATGAGGACCCAGAGTTTGTACAGGAGAGACAAATCAGATGAGAAACTGTGGGGTGGTGAGAATTGGGACTGTTGGATAAGGGGACTGGGACTGAGATAAGAAGCCTGAGGAGTAGAGGCTGGGAATGGGTAGGCAAGGAGAATGGTACTGGGACAAGGAGCCAAGGGAGGAAAAGACACAGGACTGGGACAGGGTGGATTGGAAGAGACCGGGCAGAAGGGGCCAACTTTGGGAGAAACTGGC